>NC_143052.1:182699242-183002272 GCF_052426305.1 Pelodiscus sinensis
CAGATGAATGTTTGAATTTTTTTCTAGATAATGCTTCACATTTAAGTGCAAAACCAAGAATGTACTGCACTGTGTAGAGTCACTCATAGTGGAAGAAATGCAGGACAAAGGCCTACGGAATAGAATGGGCACTGGGTGCAATTTTTCAGAAGTGCCTAAGGGTATGGCTATTCTGCAATTAAAAACTAATTGCTGGTCTGTGTCAGCTGACTTGAGCTTGCTTAAAGAACTCTTTAATTGTGCTGTAGATATTCAGCTGTGGTCTGATGCAGGACTCTCCCACCTTCCGGGGCGCTAGAGCTCAGGCTCCATTCCAATCCAGAACTCCAAACCTATACCACAGTTCAAAAGCCATTTAGCTCTCCCTCCTTAGCCCAAGCCAGATGGCCTGAGCCAGCCATGGGTTTTTAATTGCAGTGCAGACATGCACTAGGGAACTTAGAAGCATGAGGCCAAACTGAAAATCAATGGGACTTGGGTGCTGAAGTTATTTAGCTGCTTTTCAACATCTGACGTATTCTTCAATGAAGCCATTGAATTCATGAATGATTCCATAATTTTCTCCTGCTTGAGGCTGAATTAATCTGCCCTGTTTATACAGTTGTATAACTACATTGACTCCAATTATCTTGCTTTAAATTCATACTGGTGGAAGATCAGAATTAGATTTCGTGGCTCTAATTTCTCGACTGTGTAAATACAGTTTGGACCCCCCTGGTCTGGAGCCCTCAGGACCTAACCAGTCCCAAGTGAGGGATTTTACCAGACCAGGCGTGGCCATTTCTGGCACCCTTCCAGCCTCCTGGCCTCTTTCCACCCCTCACCACCAGCCCCACTGCCATGTCAGCCACCAGCCCCACCATGGCATCCCGCGGCCCCTCTGCCATGTCTCCCAGCCCTGCTGGACCCATCATGGCAGTCTGAGGCCCCTCTGCTGGGGATCCTGACCCTGCCACAGCAGACCATGGCTCCATCACCAGGGCTCCCTATCCCTCCATGGAAACTGCTGCCCTGCCAGAGTCTGCCTGTGCTTAGGCTGCCCTGCCAGCCCAGCTGGACTCCTGTGGCAGGGCTCCTGGCCACTGGACCTCCACTAGGACTTTCTGTTCCAGGAACATCTTGTGGTCTGGTAGGACCATGGATGTTGCCAGTCCTGAGAGCCCCAGTGTAGAGAGGTTCAGCCTGTATGTCATGTACAATTACAGAATTTTCTGACTTGAACTGTACAGTTATTTGCACAGCATTTATAACTGATTTGTTTGGTTCATTGGCAGATCTGAAAAAAAAAAGAAAAAAAATCAGTTCAGGTGGACCTGAAATCAGATTTTTTAAAAAATTTTATGTTCACAAAAAGAATCAGATTCTTCTTCCTTCTTCCCACCCTTTTGTTTTCATTTTAGTATGTAGTTTCACAAATGAAATGTTAGGTTTGACTAGATATTTTTAATCTTTTAAATGAACAGTTAGCTTTACAAAATGGGGTAGTGAACCTTCTGCCTTACATCTAACAGCCCAGATGGTAGAACTTACTTGGAAGGTGGAAGAAGGAGAATTAAATCCCTGCTCTGGAGCAGAAACTTCAAAGCTGGTGTTTCCACTCTAGAAGGTGAGTACCCTAACACTAGGCTATTGGCTGTTCCAGGGTAGGATTTTCTGAGTCCCTCTGGTTGAAGCTGTTCTGCTTTCTATAGAATACTCGAATAACCATTGGGTCACAGAATGATTATGTGACACAATTATGATTTATACCAAGGTGAATAGCTTCAACAGGAGAGAATGAGACCTACCCCAGAATAGCCAATAACTTGGCACTCATCTAAGAGTGGGTAGCTCATGTTTAAGTCTCTGCTACAGATCCGGCATTTGAGACTGGATCTGTCCCATCCCAAGACATAGTCCTATCCATTTCGCTATTGGATATAAAGGGGGGCCATAGCCAGAAGATTTGTGAATGGCACCTAAGACCTTCTGTGAATTTGTCTCCAGTTTTCCTTCCAAGAAACTATTAAGGGAATTGATGCTGAATTCACAAATAGGTTTGGTCAACCACAAAGTGCATTTTTTCTTTGCGAATACACTGTCAAAAATGTTTTGCCCAGCTCTAAACAGTATTGGACAGATTTCCAACTCCTCTCCAGACTGCTTTGGCAGGTTCAGGTACTTCACATCTGAAAATAAGATGGGTTAGAAGATGATGTGAAGGTCAAATATTCTTTTCCTACATGATGTTCATTGGCATGTTGTATATATATTGACACTGCATGTGCAATGCTGTAATGTAATAAATGGTCCATTTTTTTCTGAGCAGCTTTCTTCAAAATTCTAGGGTCAGCTTAAGGCAAAAGCAGAATTAAAAAATTCTCCCTGCAAAGAGCATGGCCATCATTGCATTCAGATCAAGACTGTTTGTCCCCATAACTCTCCTATGGAAGAAATTGTCTGAAAAACAACTTGAGGCACAGGGGCTACATCTAGACTACATCCCTTTTTCGTAAAAGGGATGTAAATTAGACTTATGACAATTGATAATGAAGCGGGGATTTAAATCTCCCCCGCTTCATTAGCATAAAAATGGCCGCCGCTTTTTTTCCGCATGGAAAAAAGCGCCAGTCTAGACGCGGATCTTGCGGAAAATAATAGAGGGATAAGGGATCTTTCAGAAAAGGCTTTATTTTCCGCAAGATCTGCGTCTAGACTGGTGCTTTTTTCCGACAAAGCGCCGTGCCGAAAAAAAGTGGCGGCCATTTTTACGCTAATGAAGTGGGAGAGATTTAAATTCCCGCTTCATTAGCAATTGTGATAAGTCTAATTTACATCCCTTTTACAAAAAAGGGATGTAGTCTGGATGTAGCCAGGGAGTTTACATCCTGAGGATTTAAGTCTATATTCTTGTACTCTACCAATAGGTTAACAAGTCTTTACATTTACCATTTCTTCTTCCTGCACAATTGCATTCGATGGGAGTCGCAGTTAGACTTGTCATATTTTAAACTGTAGGCAATTGTATGCATGACTTGTATGGGTTTTTTTTCTTACCAGTCAAAATAGCTAAACTGAAAGGATTTAAAGCAGGTTTTTTTATTATTTCTTTTACTCAGACAAATTAAGTATAATATTCAAGTAATTAAGCTCTAATGACTGCTTGTTTTACAAAGGCCTATTTTAACTGCATGAATGAAGTCTACAAAAAGAGTGTTTACTAGTCAATTTCATTATAACATCTAGTATGTTTAGTTCCAGAGTTAAAGACCTAAGAAAAGGTTTCTTATAAAATATTGCTGCAGTAACATTTAAGATTAATGTCAATGTCTTCTCTGCTCTCAGGCATCTTAAAAGTACTCAACCAAGTCATGAAATTATAGTCTCGAGAGTATTTCTATCTGCAAATTTAAAAGAATGATTTATAATTCTGGTTCAAAGTTAAGGATCAGATTCATTTACTTTCTACAAATATATATGCATATTCCAAAGGAGAAACGAAACCACTTTTTTCCACCTACTAATTATTTCAAACTTTCGGGAAGTTTGTAAACCTCTTTATTTTAAATAAATACAGGTACCACTATCATAACTTGAATGCTAATGGACTTATACAAATATATTAAAAGAAACTTTTCAATAATTTGATTTTTAACCTCCACAACTTGATGGAGTCTTTTATGTTACATGAAAGATTCTACATATTACCTGGATACTATAACATAGAGTTATTCTTCTGCTGGGAGTTTTAATGATTTCTAATAACGCCTTTACCAAAAGTAACTTGGGTTTTTTTCAGTGTTTCTAGCATGTCCAAGATGGAGGGGGGAGTTACTCTTTAGTAACAGAGGAAAACACATTTATACCATATACACAGAATATGGCATGTTTGTTTCTATTAATACATAAAGTTATAGGATTCACTGAAATTGTGTGATTCGTTAAACATTCTGTAAACCACTGCAATTTTTCCTCCTTCTGTATAGACAAATTATGTATTTGCATCACAATGTGCTAAACTGGTGATACTACGTCATTTGACTCTCCTTTTTTTCCTTCCTCAGTTCCAAGGATTTATACATTTTAATCTCAACTGAAGACAATGGTAAATGTGTGTGGTCCATTGTTAATTTGCAAAAGCCATTTAAGATCATCAGCAAAGTGTCTGACCACTTAACCTTAGTAAACATACTTAACCTACATGTTAAAATTACCATTACCACTCTGAAAACTTTCAACACATTATATTTGAACAATAGTTCAAAAATATCTCAGAGGTAATCTTTATTCTTCCTCTGGGTAGTTACTTGGACTTCCAGCCAATGATGTTTTTGTATGGTTAGTGCCTTTTGAGAGGGCAGTTGAGAAGATACAAGGCAGTGGTTTTCAAATTGGTGGTTACGGAGATCAATCCTGTAATGATGGACAAGGCATCATGTTGTCCCTTATGGACAATGTTTTCCTGTTTTCACAGGTTTGTTAGAAGCCTGCCTCAGATGGGAGTATGCAGTAGACTACATTATCTGGGAAAAGGTATGCAACATAGAAGTTTGTAAGTCAGTGATCTAAGGCATTGTTCTGTGTCTGTAAATTTTTTCAGGATTGATTTCCATGAACATCTACTATTCAGAAATGGAAGGGTTTTTTTTTTCTTTTTGATTTACTAATTTATATTAAGTTGCACAAAATGCTGAGTAATTGCCTTGAAGTAGAACATATAATACAAACCATGACTTCCTGTTTAGTAGTGTCTTTCCACCATGATCCCTCATGCAGCTGTTGGTTTCCAGTGCCTGACTAAATATCTCCAAATGCCCAACTAACTGATCATTTTAAATTCCTAGATAATACAGAGCATTTCTGTGGCAATTTTATAGAAAATACTCCCTTCCTGTCCTCCCTGCCCCACTCCTGTCTACCACTCCCCACACACTCAGATATTCTGGCTACCAGCTGGTGGGGTGCAGGTGAACGGAACCTTTTCTCTGCTCATTTTCTCCCTCCAGCTTCCCACTCTGGAGAGAAAATAAGCAAGTATGTAGCAGTATTAACTCTTACAAAGTTGGTTCCAAGATCCAGGTGACCCTGTTAGAGATGTAAGGGCTTTTCTTACTCTCAGGCTTGGTCTACATTAAGACTGTAGTATGAAATAACACCCTAAAGTTTGACTTTGTAGGCAATGCATCCTCTCCCAACCCCATTATTCTGAAATAAGGGGCTGTAGAATTCAAACTCTGTACTCCTGCTTTTTGTCAGGAATAACACTAATTCTGAACTTATAAGTCTGACATAACGTTAGCATGGATGCTCCAGTGCCACTAATTTGAACTAATTGGCCTCCAGAGACCTCCCACAGTGTCAGCTCTGACTGTTCTGGCAATACTTAGCATCTCCACTGCTCTTCTCCTCCTTTCGAGCCCTAAAAGTCCCAAGAACTGGA
The DNA here is from genome assembly GCF_052426305.1 of Pelodiscus sinensis. Taxonomy (NCBI): domain Eukaryota; kingdom Metazoa; phylum Chordata; order Testudines; family Trionychidae; genus Pelodiscus; species Pelodiscus sinensis. Next base: position 182,704,662 of record NC_143052.1, read on the forward strand.
GAAGGGTCAGTCCATGCTCCCAGTGAGCAAGCCTCACTGCACAACATGAGCACCTCTAACATTCCCTCTGGCCCTCTGACAGCACTTCTACTGCTCCCACAGCCTACAGTGCCCAGGGATGGAAAAGAGCTCCTGCCTGCACTGCTGCAGAGATCCCGGACCTCATTGAGCAGGATCTCTGGACCAAGAAGTGGAATGCCAACGGTAGGATAGCTGCCAGCCTGACAGAGAAAGGTCACAACAGGAACCTGGAGCAGTGCACGCTCAAAATAAAAGAGTTGTACCAGGCCTACCAGAAATCCAGACAGCAGAGCAGATGCTCTGGGGTGACACATCTGTGACTATTACAAACAGCTGGATGCCATCCTGGGAGGGAGGGCCGGTCACCTCACACCATAGTGGTCATTAAGTCTGACCAAGACATTCCTGGCATCAGCCTGCAGGAGGGCTGAGTGGTGGTGGAGAAGGACAATGACATGGAGGAAGAGGAGGTCAGCCAAGTGATGATGCCTGAGAGCCAGGAGTTGCTCCTCACCTTGGAAATGGTCCCACCCACCCCTTCCCAGGATGTGTCCCAGCCTTCTGACAATCCCAGAGAAGGCACTTCTGGTGAGTTCTCCAACTTTCTCTATCTACAAGCGGGGCAGGCAACGGGCTAAAAGGGGCTGCATGCTCTTCTTTCAGCCTGCTCACCCTGGGGGGAGCACAACAGCTTGTTCACATGTCTACAGATGGAGTGCAAGTCTGGAGAACTCAGATCCATGATGCTCCCACACAGGAACTCCTCAATCCTTATCACAAGGTTCCTAGACTGGCCTGCCTTATTCTGGCCTCCGTGGTGGAATACAACAAGCCATCACTAAGTGGTCTCAGGTCATGGAACCACACAGCAATGCTGTACATGGTCCAGGTTCATGCCCTCAGTCAGCATTTGCTCCCAATTAAGCGTGATGATGCAGAGAAGAATGATATTATGCATGGGAACCTGCTGGGTGGAGGTAGGGAGGAACCATTAGCATTCTATCTGGCAAGTAGCAACTGCTGCTCACAAACACCTCTCCCAATCCCCCACCCACTCTGCAGTGGGCAGGGAAAGAAGTTCTCTCTCTATAGGACTCCGCCAGTGCCAGACCTGGCACGTGCAGGACACAGTAGGAACTTGAGCCATCCTGTCCTCCCCTTCTGCCCTCAGGCTCCTGCCCTCAGGCTCCTGCCCTGGCTAGCACCTTCCCATGCTTGCTTGTCCTTGGGCCGTGTGTGTTGTGATGCTCCCCTGAGACATCTGTGCACTTGATGGAAAGTGCCCACTTTCTAGGCAACATATGGCCTTCTCAAACCATACTGCAATTGTCTGAAAGAGATCTTTAGTGTCAGCTCAGAGATAAGAGCTAGGTTTCTCTTGATGACTACTCTTGTAACGTGTCCCCCCACCTCCCACTGTATCTACGTGCCAGAATGAGATCAACAGGCAGAAAAGAACTGGGACAAGCTCATGAGGGAGCACATGGCCTTCCTGCAGTCCCTAGTTCAGGGACTCTAGGCAGAGCAACAGGAATGGGTCTCCCCCTTGTTTTCACACAGGTCATATACAAGAGGCTGCTACCGCAAAAGGGATGTTGTGCTCCCTGAGCTCCAGATGGGTGAGGAGACTCCTGGACCTCCCATTTAAACTCTGAAATGCACATTCCATCACCAGTCTGCACCTACGCAGGCTGGTATTGAACTCATTTCTGGGGCCCAGGATACCTGTCTGCGGTTCCTGAGACAGGCAAACAAAAGTTAGACTGGGCCACCTAGAATTACAGTGGGCTTGTCCACCTCTCTGACTCTGATGTACGGTCTCAGAAAAAAGTGCCAGTGTACATCTTTCAGAAGAGGTAGGGGTTCTGAAATATTCAGGAATTATGCGCCTCTCCTGATATCCAGCACTAATGTTGGAGAAGCATCCCTTGTGATCCATGAGCACCTACAGTACTGTGGAAAAGTACTACTTGCAGTTTAGGAACTGATGGGGATGTGTGTGCTGTCTATAGTCCTCCCCCTCCACAGTTGAAGAAGCCCTTGTCACCAAAGCTGTCAACAATGTTGTTTTTGTTGCCCAGAGTGACTACTCTCCATAGCAGGATGTGATTGATGGCCTTGCTTATCTTCAAAACATGGCCCCAACTGTGGATTTCTCCAGCTCAAACTGTTTTCCAACTGAACAGTAGCTGTCTGGCATGGCAAGCTTCCAGAAGGCAATGGCCACACACTTCTGCACAGGGATGGTGGGTCTTAGTTGGGTGTCTTGTTGCCTGAGGGCAAGGGCAAGCCACTCACAGAGCTTGAGAAAGGTGCCATTCTGCATGTGGAAGTTGTGCAGCCACTGCTAATTGTCTCATCCCTGTATGAACATGTGATCTCCACTGTGTCCCGGTGATTTAGGGGCATATGAAACAACAGGGGGGCCAGAATTTGGCTGAGCAGGGCCTGTGGGTCACACTGGGGTTCTTGCTGCTCACCCTACTCATCCTCATCCTGTTCCTGCTGGAGCAACATGTGAGCACTCTTGGGGTACGTCTAAACTACATGGCTCTGTCGACGGAGCCATGTAGATTAGTTTGTTTGGCAAAGGGAAATGAAGCAGCGATTTAAATAATCGTGGCATCAGTTAAATTTACATGGCTGCCGCGCTGAGCTGACAAACAGCTAATCAGCTGTTCGTCGGCTCCCGCGCGCTAGTCTGGACGCTCCCCTGTCGAAATGAAAGCCTTTTATCAACCTCCCCTGTAAACCTCATCCTACGAGGCATAAGGGGGATGTCAATAAAAGGCTTTCAGGTCAGTGCAGAGCGTCCAGACTAGTGCGCTGAGCCGACAAACAACTGATCAGCTGTTTGTTGGCTCAGCGCAGCAGCCATGTAAATTTAACTGAAGCAGCGATTATTTAAATCACAGCTACATTTCCCTTTGCCTATCTTTCTAATCTACATGCCTCCATCGATGGAGGCATGTAGTCTAGACACACCCTTGATGTACTGCACCATAAGGTGTAGAATGAGAGCCTTGAGCATGGCATTGCTTTGCAGCAGCTCTAGTTCCATGGTGGCAGTGCTGTGGTATCCACATGGGCAATCAGAGAATGCTTCCCTTTGCTCATTGCTTCCCTTTTCTGTTCCACGAGGTAGGAGGCAGTGGAGTAGTGCCTTAGGAGACCCGGGTATGAAGAGGAGCCCCTGTAAGCACCTGTAGCAGTTTTCCAGAACAAGCAGCCATGGGAAGTATCCATCCTCCTGGCGCCCTCCCAGTGCCTTCTTCAGGTGGCTCTAAGTCTGAAGCAGGCTCAGTTAAACATGCACATGCTATTTCGGATTAATTTCAATAAGAACATAAAAACATAAGAATGGCCGTACTGGGTCAGACCAAAGGTCCATCTAGCCCAGTATCCTGTCTACCGACAGTGGCCAGCACCAGGTGCCCCACAGAGGGTGGACCGAAGACAATGATCAAGCGATTTGTCTCCTGCCATCCCTCTCCAGCCTCTGACAAATAGAGGCCAAGGACACCATTTTATCCCCTGGCTAATAGCCTTTTATGGACCTAACCTCCATGAAATTATCTAGCTTCTCTTTAAACTCTATTATAGTCCTAGCCTTCACAGCCTCCTCTGGCAAGGAGTTCCACAGGTTGACTACACTCTGTGTGAAGAACTTTCTTTTATTAGTTTTAAACCTGCTACCCATTCATTTCATTTGGTGTCCTATAGTTCTTCTATTTAGGGAACTAATAAATAACTTTTCTTTATTGGCCCTCTTCACACCACTCATGATTTTATAGACCTCTATCATATCCCCCCTCAGTCTCCTCTTTTCTAAACTGAAAAGTCCCAGTCGCTTTAACCTCTCCTCATATGGGACCTGTTCCAAACCCTTAATCATTTTAGTTGCCCTATTCTGAACCCTTTCCAAGGCCAAAATATCTTTTTTGAGGTGAGGAGACCACATCTGTACACAGTATTCAAGATGTGGGCGTACCATAGTTTTATACAGGGGCAGCAAGATATTCTGGGTCTTATTTTCTATCACTTTCTTAATAATTCCTAGCAACCTATTTTCCTTTTTGACCGTCGCTGCACACTGTGTGGAAGTTATCAGAGAACTGCCCATGGTAACTCCAAGATCTCTTTCCTGATTTATCGTAGCCAAATTAGCCCCCATCATACTGTACATATAGTTGGGGTTATTTTTCCCTATGTGCATTACTTTACACTTATCCACATTACATTTCATTTGCCATTTTCTTGCCCAATCACTCAGTTTGGTGAGACCTTCTTAGAGTCCCTCATAGTCTACTTCTGTCTTGACTATCCTAAACAGTTTTGTATCATCTGCAAACTTTACTACCTCACTGCTTACCCCTTTCTCCAGATCATTTATGAATAAGTTGAAAAGGATTGGTCCCAGGACTGACCCTTGGGGGACACCACTAGTTACCCCTCTCCAATCTGAAAATTTACCATTTATTCCTACCCTTTGTTTCCTGTCTTTTAACCAGTTCTCAATCCAAGAAAGAACCTTCCCTCTTATCCCATGGCCATGTAATTTACACAGAAACCTTTGGTGAGGGTCCTTGTCAAAGGCTTTCTGAAAATCCAAGTATACTGTATCTACTAGATCCCCCTTGTCCGCATGTTTGTTAACCCCTTCAAAGAACTCTAAGGGTACGTCTACACTACAACGTTAATTCAAACTAACTTAGTTCGAATTAGTTAATTCAAACTAAGCTAATTTGAAATAATGGATCCAGACTAAAAAACTAGTTCAAATTAGCGTTTTGCTAATTTGAACTAGCATGTCCACATTAAGTGGACCCTGACCCGGGGTTAAGGATTGCCGGAAGCAATGCCATCAGGGCATCATATAGGGCTTAGAGCGTGGAGATGCTGTCTCAGGCCGAGGGCTGTGCTTAAAGGGTCCTGACCCCCACCCCGGACAGACAGTTCTCAGGGGTGTCCCGCTTGCAAAGCAGTCCTGGCTTGGAGTGCCCTGAGTGCCCACACTGGGCACATCACAGCACTCGGCCATCAGACCGGCTGCACTTGCCGCAGGCTGCCATCTGGGGAGAGGGGGCAATTGGGGGGCTGCAGGAGAGCTTCCACCCCCAGAATCCCACAGAGCCAGCCCAGTCCTCCCCATCGGGGGCTCGTGCCCCATTCCTCCCTCTCCTCCTTCCACTTACCCTTCCCTAGCCCTTCTTCTTTATGTACAAAATAAAGATAACGTGTCTTCCAAAATGGAATCTGTCTTTATTGAACAAAACTGGGGGAGACTGGGAAAAGGAGGTGGGAGAGAGGAAGAGAGAGGCTGGGAGAGGGGAGGGCAACTAAAATGATCAGGGGTTGGGAACAGGTCCCATATGAAGAGAGGCTAAAGAGACTTTTCAGCTTAGGAAAGAGGAGACGGAGGGGGGACAGGATAGAGGTCTCTAAAGGCAGGAGTTGGTTAGAGAGGGTGCATACAGAAAAGTTCTTCATTAGTTCCCATAAAGAAGGACTAGAGGACACCAAAGGAAAGGAATGGGTAGCAGGCTTCAAACTAGTAACAGAAAGTTCTTCTTCACAAAGCAAAGAACTCCTTGCTGCAGGAGGCTTTGAAGGCTAGAACTGGAACAGAGTTTAAAGGGAAGTGAGATCAAGTCATGGAGGTTGGGTCCATGGAGTGCTATTAGTCAGGGGGTAGGAGTGGTGTCCCTGCCCAAGGTTTGTGGAAGGCTGGAGTGGGATGGCACGAGACAAATGGCTTGGTCACTGTCTTCGGTCCATCCCCTCCAAGGTCCCTAGGGTTGGCCGCTGTCGGCAGACAGGCTACTGGGCTAGATGGACCTTTGGTATGACCCAGTACAGCCATTGTAAGCTCAGGGGTCAGGGTCGGGGGACTCAGTGGACCCCCTTGATTCTCTTGCACACCTGCTCCTGGGTGGCCAGGCTGGCAGCTCTCCTGCCCAAGCCGGCCACTTTCCTGTGCCTAGTGCGGAGATCGTGGAAGAGGTCCACGATGTCTGCACTAGCCCAGGCGGGTGCCCGCCTCTTGCGGTCCCGGGCAAGCTCCCGGGAGCTGCCAGCCTGGTCCCGGGAAGAGGGGGAGGGCTGGGGGGCATCGGGTGCGTGGCTCGATCCGTGCCAGGTGCAGGGTCTGCTGGCTGGGTACTGGCAGGCTTGCACATGGCACGGGCACCGTAGCCAGCCTGTGCCCCTTTAATGAGTCCGGGGCCGGAAGGGGGGCAGACGAGTTTCTCTGGTGTTGGCCAGAGTGGCCACCAGGGAAACCTGGGGAGGGCTAGCCTCCCACTAGTTCGAATTAAGGGGCTACACACCCCTTAATTCGAACTAGCTAGTTCGAACTAGGCTTAATCCTCGTGGAAGGAGGATTACCTAGTTCGAACAAAGCACTCCGTTAGTTCGAATTAAGTTCGAACTAACGGAGCGCTAGTGCAGCGCCTATGAAAATTAGTTCAAACTAACGTCCGTTAGTTCGAACTAACTTTGCAGTGTAGACATACCCTAACAGATTAGTAAGACAGGATTTCCCTTTACAGAAACCATGTTGACTTTTGTCCAATAAATTATGTTCTTCTACATGCTTCACAATTTTATTCTTTACTATTGTTTCGACTAATTTGCCCGGTACTGAAGTTAGACTTACTGGTCTGTAATTGCCGGGATCTCCTCTAGAGCCCTTTTAAAATATTGGTGTCATATTGGCTACCTTCCAGTCTTTAGGTACGGAAGCCGATTTAAAGGATAGGTTACAAACCACAGATAATAGCTCATCAATTTCCCATTTTCGTTCTTTTAGAATCCTTGGATGAATGCCATCCGGTCCCGGAGATTTGTTAACATTAAGTTTTTCTATTTGTTCCAAAACCTCCTCTAATGACACTTCAATCTGGGACAGTTCCTCAGATTCATCACCCACAAAGGACAGTGCAGATTCAGGAATCTCCCCAACGTCCTCAGCCGTGAAGACTGAAGCAAAGAAATCATTTAGTTTCTCTGCAATGGCTTTATCGTCCTTGATTGCTCCTTTTATAACTCGATCATCTAGGGGATCCACAGGTTTTTTAGCTGGCTTCCTGCTTCTAATGTACTTAAAAAACATTTTGTTATTTATTTTGAGTTTTTGGCTAGCTGTTCCTCAAAATCTTTTTTTGCTTTTCTTATTACATTTTTACACTTGATTTGACAGTGTTTATGTTCCTTTCTATTTATCTCACTAGGATTGGACTTCCACTTCTTAAAAGATACCTTTTTGTCCCTCACTGCTTCTTTTACATGGTGGTTAAGCCACGGTGACACTGTTTTAGGTCTCTTGCTATGTTTTTTAATTTGGGGTATACATTTAAGGTGGGCCTCTATTATGGTGTCTTTAAAAAGTTTCCATGCAGCTTTCAGGGATTTGGCTCTAGTCACTGCACCTTTTAATTTCTGTTTAACTTACTTCCTCATTTTTGTGTAATTCCCCTTTTTGAAATTATATGCTAGGGTGCTGGACTGCTGAGCTGTTCTTCCCACCACAGGAATGTTGAATGTTATTATATTATGGTCACTATTCCCAAGCGGTCCTGTAACGGTTATATCCTGGACCTGATCCTGCACTCCACTCAGGACTAAATCGAGAATTGCCTCTCCCTTTGTGGGTTCCTGCACTAGCTGCTCCAAGAAGCAGTCATTTAAACCATTGAGAAATTTTATCTCCGCTTCTCTTCCTGTGGTGACGTGTATCCAGTCAATATGGGGGTAATTAAAATCCCCCATTATTATAGAGTTCTTTATTTTGGTAGCCTGTCTAATCTCCCTCAGCATTTCAATGTCAGTATCGCTGTCCTGGTCAGGTGGTCGGTAATATATCCCTACTGCTAATTTCTTATTATTGGAGCATGGAATTACTATCTATAGCGATTCTATTGAACATGTTTATTCAATTAATATTTTTATTTCATTTGATTCTACATTATCTGTCACATACAGTGCCACTCCGCCACCCACCCGGTCTGCTCTATCCTTTCTATATATTTTATATCCCGGTATGATTGTGTCCCACAGATTTTCCTCATTCCACCAGGTTTCAGTGATGCCTATTATGTCAATCTCCTCATTCAATACGAGGTACTCTAGTTCACCCATCTTATTAGTCAGACTCCTAGCATTTGTGTACAAGCACTTTAGAAATTTGCCACTGCATATTTGTCTGCCCTTCCCTGATGCATTGCATTCCTTTGTATGCGGTTGTTTGTCTGCTCTGGCCCATGGTTTGCCCTCTCCCCTCCTCTCTTTCTGACTACAGCTTAGAGAATCTCTATCAATGGATTCTCCTGTAAGAAAAGTCTCCATCCCATTTACGTGCATCTCCGCACCAATCGGCTTTCCCCCATCTCTTAGTTTAAAAACTGCTCTACGGCCTTTTTAATGTTTAGTGCCAGCAGTCTGGTTCCACCCTGGTTTAGGTGGAGCCCATCCTTCCTGTATAGGCTCCCCCTCTCCCAAAAGTGTCCCCAGTTCCTATTAAATCCAAACCCCTCTTCCCTACACCATCATCTCATCCACGCATTGAGACTCTGAAGCTCCGCCTGCCTACCTGGCCCTGCACGTGGAACTGGAAGCATTTCCGAGAATGCCACCATAGAGGTCCTGGATTTCAGTCTCTTTCCTAGCAGCCTAAATTTGGCCTCCAGGACATCTCTCCTACCCTCCCTAAGTCATTGGTACCTACATGTACCACGACCACCGGCTCCTCCCCAGCACTACACATAAGTCTATCTAGATGTCTCGAGAGATCCGCAACCTTCACACCAGGCAGGCAAGTGACCATACGGTTCTCCGAGTCATCACAAACCCAACTACCTGTGTTTCTAACGATCGAATCACCCACTACTAACACCTGCCTCTTCCTCACTGGCATTCCCTTCCCCTCAGAGGTATCCTCAGTGCGAGAGGATACCACAACATCCTCTGGGAGGAGGGTCCCAACTACGGGATGGTTTCCCTCTGCTCCCATTAAATGCTCTGTTCCCTTGAGACTTTCATCCTCCTTAAGAGCACGGGGCTCTCAGACTGGAGGTGGGACAGCCTCCCTTAGCTCCTCCAGTTCAGCCAGCCTGTTCTCCAAAGCCCGAACTCAGTCTCTGAGGGTCAGGAGCTCCTTGCAACGGGTGCACACATAAGCCACCCGCCCACAGGGCAGGTAATAATACATGTTACACTTGACGCAATAAACAGGATAGCCACCACTCTGCTGCTGGGCTTCTGTCTCCATTTTTCTAATGAATAAGTTTAAGTATAAACTGGGATTCTTTTTAAACATCTGGAGTATAGATTATTCTAAGAGTTATGTTTTAAAGAAGGTCACAAGTCACTAGTGCCCTCTAAAGTCCCTCTCCAAACTCTCCTGTTAGCTGTTCCTGGTCGCGCTTTCCCATAGTGAGGACATGCAAGATTGAATTTGTTAAATTAGGAGTTCATTAAGTCAAATTTAGTAATTTCAAAATAATTTCCTAGTGTAAACTGTCCTCAGGGAATCCCTTGCTCAGCTGAATAGTACAAGACACAACCTAGGCCTCCATCCTCTTTATGGGAATTGTTATTCCAGGGACAGTGAAAGGAAATCATGTAGACTAAGGCCCATTTTTCAAAAGGATAAATGTGCACTTAGCACCTTCCAGCCAAGATCAGGAACAAGCAAAATTCTTACGTCTTTAACTAATTGACTGCCCACAATTCTTTTTTGAAGATCAAAAAATGTGAGGGCAAATATACCCATAAAACAGCCTTCCAGCTTTTTAATACTATCTCTAAAGGTCACAAACGGGCTTACCTTCAGAGGTACAATGAGAAATTAAGACTCTTTGACTCGCAGTCCTTTTTTGTTTTTTAAGGTCACACCTTCATCAAGTATTTTAAGGGCAATGGAATTAATAATTATCAAAACTTTGGGGGTTCAAATTGTCACCTGAAACAGTGAAATCATCCTGGAATCTAACAATGTTTGTCTGCTTGCCAGAATTGATGCAATTAGGATCACAGTCTCCTGTTACATCATTCTAGACTAGCAATCATGTTTTGATGCCATATGTAACTTATTCCAACTTATTCTGTCATCCATCATAGTCCCAGGTCTCTCTCATGTAAACTGCAATTTATATCAAATTGTACTATGTGGATTTGAGATATGTCATTTAGCCTAGAGGGAATAAAACACAGATTGTCAAACTCATTTCAATTAGGGCTTTGCGTAGAATGTCAGTTACATTGTAATCCAAAAGGATGAATGCCAAGATTCAGTTCAATAGGCTGTCCAGTCATTTATGCAGGGCCTTAATATATTATATACTAAAGCTTTAGAAAGCTTTGATCTTAAATTAGAGGTACAAAAACAGCACAGTCTTCAGAATCACTGAATATTGTAGTTACTTAATAGCAACAGGAGGTAAGGGGGACTCATTATCCAAAAAGGCTTATTTTCATGCATTCACATAATAATGGTACTGAAAGAAGATCTTCTCTTTAAAAGCTTACATCTGAAAAAAAAGTTTCTATGCTTTTAATTTCCAAATGCAGCTGGATGAATATTTTTAGAAAACAAAATTCTAAGAACGTATTATTCATAAGTTAGCTGTGAAAAAGGAATGTGAAACTATCTAAGAAAAACAATTTAGTTTCCCCTCATTAAGTTCTTCATTCTTGAAAGCCATGCAGTCACACTCCCACTATGTTCAAACTATTCCTATTAAGGTTGATAAGCTGGAATGTGGGGACCAGGGTGGGCGGGGGGAGAGGGGGAGAGAGAGAACATTTATAGTTTGAAAACATTAAGTCTGCTGTCAGTTAAAGTCAGAAGGAACTACTCACATGTGTAAAGTTAAACACATGTAATATGAAAATCAGGGCCTTAGATACAAAGGTGCACTGGGGACAAGGAAATACCAATGGATAATGCTACTTTGGTATTATAAACAAATTGTGTCTCTACCCTTGTTTAAAAAACCATCATGCAGACCCAGAATAAGCATCCAAACTCATTACTTTCCTGATACTTTCCTGATCACCCCAGCACAAATCAAAGGCTTAATTCCCTCCCTGTGATTTTCCTGCGATTTTCTCCCCAAAATATGTTCTCACCTAAATCCCTAAAAAGCTATTTTCACCTACCTTACATCAAGATAGAGTTAATTAGACAAACCAGTCATAATTAGTAAAATTGCATTTCTTACTAAGAGTTCTATCACCTGTTAATAAGTGGGTCAACAGACATGCTACCCCCTTAATATACATAATTAAATATTAATATTGTATGCCATTATAGGAATTCCTACAAGGGTACATGATGTGGGGGTTACATTTTATTATGGTAGCCCCAATGTTACCAAGTCTTGTGATTTTATCTTGAATATAGGCTTTGTTTTGTTCATAAAGCCCCATAAAGTCCTGGATCCATGTGATTTGAATGTAGGTTACACACCCTAACATTTCAGAAACCAGAAGACAAATTAAAAAAACCTATGCCTTCAAGCTAATCTCATTTTAAAAAAAATTCCTGACTTTTGGTAGCTGAATATTTGGGATTAGCACAGATATGTGCGCCACATTTAAGATTTTCTTAAAACTTATTGAAAAATGTTAACTCCTTTATTCAGCACTGGTGAGTATTGGAGTATTGCATCCAGTTTTCAGTCTTCCACTACAGAAAGGAAATGAACAAATTGGAAAATATCCAGTGAAAGACAATAAAAATGATTAGGGAGCAGGGGTTCATGACTTATGAGGAAAAGATGAGAGAACGAAGAGAAGAGAACTAAGAGTCTGCATAAGAGAAGAGTGAGGGGGATTTGGTAGCTTTCAAGTATCTGAAGTGGGGTTTCAAAGATAATAGAGCTAGGCTGTTCTCAGTGGTGGCAGATATCAGAACAAGGAGCAATAGTCTCAAGTTGTAATGTGGGAAGTCTACATTGGTTATTAAGAAAAAACTTTCACTAGGAGGGACATGAAGCACTGGAATGGGTTACCTAGGGAGATGGTTAAAACACCTCCCTTAAAGGTTTCTAAGGTTTGGCTCGACAAAACCCTGGCTGGGGTGAGATAGTTGGGTTTGATTGTGTTTAGAGAAGAGTTGGACTAGATAACCTCCTGCAGTCTCTTCCATCCCACTTAAGATTTGATGATGTGCTGCTTATGGGCTTCCTAGGCCTTGTTTTCCATTCATTTTCAATGAAATATAAATTACTTCTCCAGTGCGAATGTCTATTTTACATCCTGGTTCAAAACAGGAGTTATCAAAGTGTGTTAACTTCATTCTTCATAGAATTCCATGTGAAGTCTTCTGCCTGACATTTTAAAACCATGAAAAGGAGATCAATATGTGACGAAGCAGCATTCTACAAAAGTGTGATAAAGGGGAAACAGGAGACCCAAGCACAAATAACATCTAAGTGAAAAGAAATGCTGTATAAGTTCATAGAATCATAGAACTGGAAGGGACCTCAAAGGTGATCAAGTCCAATCCCCTATTCTCATGATAGGACCAAGTACCATGTAGTTCTAAGTTCTGCTGCATGAGATATCAAAAGGAGAAAATCCTTTTGCTAAAAACCATATACCAAAAAAGTATATTTGGAAAGCATCTACATAAAAAGAAGAGCAAGGGAAAATTCATTCCTTCAATAGCATGCATTAATATAACAGAACTATTATTTGAAGACATTTATTCAAAAATCTGACCCACTGAAATCAATGGAAAAACTCTTTTTGACTTGAGTGAAGTTAGGATGCCATTGCATCTGGTCCATCTGATTCAGGTACTTGGCAACTCTAGTTAAATTTCCACTGGTAAAGTCCCCAGCAGCCTCAGTCCTGACATCCTGCACTTAATTCACAGGAGGATTCTGAAATGAGTCATTACACCACCTGTTGAGCCTATGAAACCAGATATGGTAAGTGTTATCAGAGATCATCAACCAGAAAAAGGAACACTGGGAGAGTGTCCCTCTTCTAAGATTTAGTTCAGTAATTATAGCAATTACATGGAATGGGGGAGATCTAGGTTCAGTGCCTACATTGCCTGATTTCAAACAAGATTTGAATTTGTATCTCTCACATCCCAAGTCAGTGACCTAACCACTAATTATAAAGTCATTCTCTTCTACCCCTTCTTTCTCTGGCCTAAAGACTATTCTATAAAAGTGGAATAGCTTCAACAGGAGAAATTTACCCCACAATAAATCAGACCTTAGTCATTAGGTCACCGTAGGGGGAGGTTGGAGACCTGGGCTCAAGTATTTCTTCCAAATTAGGAATAGTGGGGATTGACCTAGTCTATTTCACAGGATGGGTAAATGCACTAATTCTAAGATCATGCTTTAAAAAAAGAGAGCATCCTCCTCGGGTTTTCTGGGAGAAAGTGCTAATCTGTTTTAGGTGCCTAACTCCAGCAGAGAGTTAGCTGCTGTGACTTCCAAGTGGAAGTAAATTAGATGTCATCCTTTACGAGGGATAGGGTTTAGAATAAGTCTTTCTCCACTTCATTTTCTATTAGATAGCTTTGGGAGCTCCTCCCTCATCATGATGCCTTTGTTGATCCCTTTGTTAGGCACCCAACTCTCCTCATGCATTGTATAGGGAGCCTACATCAGGGCTATAGATTATAGAAGAGAGAGGTCACCTAAAAGTCAGACAGTGCTGTGCTCAATATAAATCCCTTTAGAGGATTTAGCCTCATGTGTAGTATATCTCCTTTAAACTAATGCATTTTCTGGAATATTAGAACCACATCTGTAATGGTCTTCATTTCCCAATCTGAGATTAATGGAAGACAATGATAAATATTTTTAAAATGTCAGGTTGAGTATAGGTTTGGAATTACAGTCTTAAATACTAAAGTGATTGTGGACATATGCTAGTTTCAGTTCAGGTATTTCAGTCAATATTAACTGCTTTTATATGTAGAACAGACAATGAGAGGATAATTTGCCCTAAAATGGACTATTCTTATTACAATATTTGTAAGTAGGATAGATTAATATTGTGCAGCTGCATTTGCTAACTCATTACAATTGTAACAATGCATACATTTAAACATGCAATTGATAACAGCTCACACACTAGGTACTATAAGTTATAATGGAGCCCTCTTACTTTTGAGTAATTTAATATGTTGCAAATTTCAAAGACAGTTCCCTTTAACTGTTTTCGCTAGAAGAAGAGTTACAAAGCCTTCACCAGTTTTTTTCAATGTATTTTAAGTGCCACACAGCAATCTGCATTGTTCATTCATATAAAATCAGCTTTTGATAATTTTTCTTTAATGTCTCTCATAGACTCACACTTTCTAAATATATTTCATAAAGAAAAAATACAGAAAACCTGTTGTTTATTCTGATATGTAATTCCATATTTTCAAGAACCATTGCTATTCTGTAATCAATCACATCCCATTAAGTACTGAAAATGAGAAGTCAGTATTAAACATTTTTACTTGAGAGGACTCAATATATTTTATAACTGACATCTTGAAGCAGCTTCCAATTTGTTTTTTTTTTGTTAAAACAAAGACTTCATAAATTCTCCCTCGTTTTTCAACACGTGTTTTTAAAAGGCATCTGTCTATCACATTGGCTATAGCGGATAACAAGTCTGATATCTATTCTTTGGCTAACATCAAATGGCTCAATATTTGACAAAGTGGTTTATTAGAGACTCATCCATTCTGTGAATATAAATTAGAAAAATATAATGCATGCCTACAGTTAACAATCTGTAGAGTAAAAAAGATAGATTTTTTTTTAATAAAAGTGAGGATGGGGAAAAAAAGAAACCTTTAATTCTTCCACTAATGTGCTTGTCATCTTGATAAGACCTGATAGTCAAGAAGAAGCAAAAAGGGTATGCTTAATATATGATGTCTATAATTTCAATACCAATTCCTGAAAATTGTTAAGGAAACATTGTTGGGCTAAAGTCATGTTACTAACAATCATAAGGCCAGATTCTCCACTGGCATAAATCGGCATTGCTCCATTAAGGTCAATGGATGTATGCCAAGTTATACCAACTGAGAATCTGGCTTGTGTATCTCTCTAGCCATGCTACTATTAATACCTAAGAATGAGGCCAAATCTGCACCATAAACATACATCAGTATAACTATGTTGTTCCCCTGAGCAATACAATTATACCAATCTAGCTCCTGGTATAGACAGTGCTACGTTGATAGGAGGGTGACTGATTCTTGTACATGTGGATTAATTATGATAACCTATGATCTAGCTTCCATGCCGCATCATCTTGACTGAAGTGCTACAGCAGTGTAGTTGCAGTATTTTAAGTGCAGACGTACCCCCGAGTTATTAAAATTAAAGATTTTAGGGAGGAGTAGAGCTAAGTTATTGTTTCAACAGTCTGGTCTTTCAAGTTGTTAAATATTTCCTAGAAAATGATAGACACTCACCTTCCACTGAGCACTGATTTCAATTACATACATTGGAATGCACTTTGGCTTGTGTGCCCCATGCATCCACAGGCACCTAAACCCTGAGTAATCCTGATCCTTTATTCACTTGAGTAAGGAATAACTTTATAGCTCTTCTCTTTGAACCCATAAGTTTGTCATGGCTATATCTCTATCTATATTGATCTCTCTCTATATATATTGTTCATCATGTCATCTGCATCCTCATGCTGCCGCCATCCAACTCCACCCTCAGATGCTTGCTGTGACCATCCTCAGTGCCTTCCCCTCTAGGCATGAGCTGCTCCAGCTTTGGCTCATGCTTCATGCCCTGGACTGCACTTATGGGTCCCCTCCCCGTCCCCTCACCTCTTCCAAAAAGACCCTGCATCCTCAGTCCACTCCTGCTCCCGCCTCCCTGGCTACACACCTACTCCTATAGGGTATGTCTACACTACCCTCCTAGTTCGAACTAGGAGGGTAATGTAGGCATACCGCACTTGCAAATGAAGCCCGGGATTTGAATTTCCCGGGCTTCATTTGCATAAGCGGGGAGCCGCCATTTTTAAATCCCCACTGATTCGAACCCCGTGCAGCGCGGCTACACGGGGCTCGAACTAGGTAGTTCGGACTAGGTTCCTATTCCGAACTACCGTTACTCCTCGTAAAACGAGGTGTACCGGTAGTTCGGAATAGGCACCCTAGTTCGAACTACCTAGTTCGAGCCCCGTGTAGCCGCGCTGCACGGGGTTCAAATCAGCGGGGATTTAAAAATGGCGGCTCCCCGCTTATGCAAATGAAGCCCGGGAAATTCAAATCCCGGGCTTCATTTGCAAGTGCGGTATGCCTACATTACCCTGCTAGTTCGAACTAGTGGGGTAGTGTAGACATACCCATAGAGAGGGGGGTTGGCCAGTGTAGTGAGCAGGGGGCACAACCCTCTAGTAAACATTATTAAAGTTGATGTCAGACACTCAAAATTCAGGAAATGCCAGAATGTAAATAGGCCTCCTTCGTGTTTATGTCATTATAGAGCCATTAATCACATGATCACAAACTATGATTCCACAGGGTCTCTGCCTCATTCAGTGCACAGGCTTGAACTAGGTCAGGTTTCTGTAATCTACCCCCACTGAAATGTTGTGTGGAAGTACACAAGGAAGAGCATCTCACTTACTTGGGGGAATGGAGAGATTAATTTACAGGGAAAGATATTAAGAAATGAAATAACTAAAAAAGTGAAGGACATGATAAACAGTCTTCAAGTATCTGAAGGGTTCAAATACTTACACAGAGCATGCTTTTCTCTGGAGCTGGTCAAGCAAAAGAACATACAAAAAGTTGTTTGAAATTATACATTATTTTTAATTTAAAAAATGTACCAACTATATAGAACACACATACACATACATACACATTCACACACACACACAGAATTATCCATCACCCCCATCCAGCTCCCTGTCAGAGGCTTTACCCCACACAAAAAGCTATGCATCCATGTCAAACTCTGAATCATAGAACACTAGAACTGTAAGGGACCTTGCAAGGTCATTAAGGCCAATCTCCTGCCCTCACAGCAGGTCCCCGTATTGTCTAGACCATCTCTGATAGATGTTTGTCTAATCTACTCTCAAATATCTCCAGAGTTGGAGATTCCACAATCTCCCTAAGCAATTCATTACAGTGTTTAACCACCCTGACAGCTAGGAAGTTTTTCCTAATGTCCAGCCTAAACCTCCCTACCTACAATTTAAGCCCATTGCTTCTTGTCCTATCCTCAGAGGCCAAGGAGAACAATTTTTCTCTCACCTCCTTGTGACATCCTTTTGGATACCTGCAAACCCCTCTCAATCTTCTCCTTTCCAGACTAAACAAGCCCAATTCTTTCAGTCTTCCTTCACAGGTCTTCTCTAGACCTTTAATTATTCTTGTTGCTTTTCTCTGGACCTTCTACAATTTCTCCACATCTTTCTTGAAATGTGATGCCCAGAACTGGACACAATATTCCAATTGAGGCCTAACCAGCGCAGAGTAGAGCGGAAGAATGACTTCTCATGTCTTGCTCACAACACTCATGTTAGTACATCCCAGAATCACGTTTCCTTTTTTTGCAACAGCATCACACTGTTGACTTATATTTAGCTTGTGGTCCACTATGACCCCTTGATCCCTTTCTGCTGTACTCCTTTCTAGACTGTTACTTCCAATTCTGTATGTGTGACACTTCTTAAGTGGAGTACTTTGCATTTGTCCTAATTAAATTCATCCCATATCCCTCAGACCATTTTTCCAGTTTTTCCAGATCATTTTGAATTATGACCCTATCCTCCAAAGCAATTGTAATCCCTCCCACCTTCATATCATCTGCAAACTTAATAATCGTACTCCCTATACTAATAGCTAAATTGTTGATGAAGATATTGAACAGAACCAGTCCCAAAAGAGACCCCTGTGGAACCCCACTTGTTATGCCCTTCCAGCAGGATTGTGAACCATTAATAACTACTCTCTGAGAATGGTTATCCAGCCAGTTATACACCGCCTGAATATCCCCAAGGATCAGCAGGAAGCCATCTGTTAAAAGGCTCTGTGCCTCCATATTGGTCTCTTGCACCCTTGCTGCTCCCTAACAATATATCTCCATTGATACTGTGCTCTGTGCTACCAGGGGCTTTCCTTGATTATAGCTTTCCCCAAGGTCACAAGAGGAGATTTAATGGAAGAGATGATCAAACATGGAGATGTATCATTTTTTTGTTTTCACTAAACTGCATTGTGTCAGATAGAGGAACAAAGTGTATCCCCCGCAGTCCATGCCAGACCTTTCTAATATTCACATAAATAAATGTCATGGGATGGGTCGAGAGGGGCTGGAGGGATAAAGTGATGGTGCCTTGAAGATAGCCGAGTCCTCACTTTCACCACCAAAGGGTCAGACTCCCCTCCTCCATGTGGAATATCCTGTGCCTAATGCTGCATAGCCATTCCTGGGTATTGAGACTTAACACTGTAATTTTGAAATGTTAATTATAATTTGATTGGACTGTTTAAAGATTAAATATCTGATTTGACTGATGAGTAGAGATATATTTCTAAAATTAGCTATCGGGGGGGGGGGGAACAGTTCCTTAGCGACATACATATTAAACTGATTAAAATTCTAGGCTGTGAAAACTGAAACCCTTGCTCACTTGCATTGATTTTTTATTCAGTTGGTATACAAAGATTGTACCTGGTCTTTGTATTGTCCAGGTAGAATACAAACATTAACATCTTTAGACGAGACTAAATAAATTGATACTTGCCATATTAAATTTGATAATACATTTGGCAGATATGCTATAAATAATTGTTTCCCATCTAAATAACTGTATAATTAATTGAAAGTTTTCCAATCAAGTATTATAATCTTTAAATATCAGCTTAATTAAAACTTCATTTAATATGATTCTGTTCCCCTGCAAATACTTTTGAAAAGTTGTTTTAGAAAGTATTTTGATTTCACTCTTGCAGGTAGGGAATAAGTAGTAGTTATTTTGTTGGCCTCTCTAGTTTTAAGGTCTGACCAAGGGCCACTGAAAGTAGTAGGAATCACATTGTTAAATGATGTAATGATGACGATGATTAATGATAATGATTTACAAAGACTGTCCATAATGCTTTGAAATATACTAATCGTTGTGCTGCATGTGAAAATGTAAATAAGTTACAGTGAATGGAAGGTGACACTATAGATGTTTCTAAACTACAGGGTTTTGTTGACAAAAGTGGACTTTTGTTGACAAAACTATACCTGTATCTACACTACCGCCAAGTTCTGTCAACATAATATCGACAGAACTCGGTAGTTTTGTTGATGGCAGTAAACCTCATTCTCATTCTACGAGGAATAATGCCTTCTGTTGACAGAGTTCTGTCAACAGAAGGTGTTATTGCATCTACACTGTCCTTTGCATCTACACTCTCATGTCGACAAAGCGGCTTGCTTTCTTGACAGAACTGGAAGTAGTCTAAACGCTCTTTGTCGACAGAAGCTTTGTCAACAGTATCTGTCAACAAAGCTCTGTCAACAAAAGCCTGTAGTCTAGACGTACCCTGTATGTCTTGGCATTTAGATTACCAAATTTCAAACAGAAATAACCTACAAACTTACAAATGTACTTACTAACCTACTAACTACAAACTTAGAAGGCCTCATAATTTTCAAGATATCCAACTATAAAATCTTAAAGAATGTGGACAAGTTATGTTATTGAAACGAAGATCAAAATTTAGCTTAACATTTACTAAAGCAAGTTTGACGCTATTGCCAGCTACTGAACCATTAGAGACATCCTTTGCAAACATATTAAGCAAGTATTAATTTAATACTTCACTAATTTTAGCCTCCTTTGCCATCTCATCTCCCATTTCATCCTGCAGGGTTTTAATTCCCCCAATTAATACTTTGCTTTGATAATAATGAAAAAATCTTTTGCATTATGGTTGCATCTCATTCCATAACAGTATGACTCTTCATTTTTCTTTTTTAATGTCCTTCTAGATAACATCATCATGAGGCTTCTAATTCTATTTCTAAATCATGTTTACTTCCTTTTTAAGAGTTGACATTAATAACTTTTTCCAGAACCATTTTTTATTTATATATGTATATAAATAAAGTAGCTATATTTTCTACTTACCTCTCCATTTGTACCTTTCTAATGACAATATATATATATATATATATGCATTTATATAATAACTATTCAATCAAGTGAAATGTATTTACTTACTGGCCAGTGAACAAGTTGTTAATCTGCATTTGAAAATCCTGGCCTGTGTGTCCTAAATTCAACATGCAAAATTTAGTAGACATTTCTGAAAATATGGACCTTCAAGTGTACAAGATAGAGGTGAATTAGCTACCTGTAACAAACAAAAATTATCTGATTAAAATCTACTCTTTAAAGACGATGTTTAACTATGTGTTACTCAGCACTGTTCAACAAATATGTTATGCAAACATATTTAAACTTAGGGGTTGCTCACAAATTGTATTAACCATATTCATTTGTAATTTATTATTACTACTCTGCCATAGGTTACTCTCACACGGATCAAAACCCACTGAAAACAATGGAAAAAAATCTCATTGACTTCAATGGTGCGAAGTTATTCATTGTTACTGTTTCATGATTGGAAAACTACAATCTCGAGAACAAACATATGATCAGTATACTGAGCCTTTTGTTCTTTCAGAGGGAGGGCAGAACAGTTTGTGAAATAAGATGGCACCAATATGGTAGGATTAGGGAGTTTTCAGATATTTTGTTTGCCAGATCACTGGAATCAGCCTTTGCCTAACATACTACTACTTTAAAAATTCTATTGTAATCATGTTATATTGTATGTTGTTACTCTCTGGTACCAGATTTAGTTTATAGGAACACAAGAATAGCCATACTAGGTCAGACCAGTACTCCACCTATCCCAGCATCCTGTATTCTGCCAGTGGCTAATGTCACATGCTTCAGAAGGAATGAACAGAACAGAGCAATTACCTATGCTCTGTCATCCAGCTACAGCATCTGGCTGTCAGAGGCTTAGAGACCCAGAGAATGGGATCGCATCCTTGGCCATCTTGGCTATTAGCCATTGCTGGACCCCTCCTCCATGAACTAATCTTATTTTTTTTAACACAGTTATATTGTAATTCTAATTCTTTGAATTCTCTCAACACATTCAGTCAAACCAATCTTGTGTGGCATCTGGACAAGTGAGTGTAATGATGAAAGGTGCAAACATACAAACTGATACAGGGCCCTCTTTTACTTATTTAATTACCTCTGCGTCATAGGTTTGGCTAGGGATTTTACTCATATTCATCTTGCTTAACTGCATTAATCCTGGCATACTTAACTGGGATGTTGGGAACACAGCCCTTGTGATGGTGTATTACTGTTAAGCATTTGTCTTATCTACACAGTTCATTTGACTTCAGTGAACTTTGGATCTGATTATTCTTCTGTAGACTTACGCGTCATCTACATTTGGATTACCGAGGCTAGTTTTTTCTATTGTTTGAAAATACATTAAAGAAGAAATGATTTGGGTATTCCAGATACATTCTCAGTGCATTTAGGATGTGATCCACACCCTTTGAAATTAGTGGACTTTCCAGGACCTCAACAGGGTTTGGATGAGGACCCTATTAAATATACTAGATTCCAGTATTTCCCTTAATTATTTTTATGTGAGTCAGTCTGTCATATAGTTGTCCTCTTGCTATGGGGTGGAGGGAGAGAAAAAGAACAGTCTGCTTCAACATCTTTTAGAGAAATTCTATCATTTAATACATAGGCATTGGTTTTTGTATAAGTTGACCTCAAAATATAGTATCTAGCTTGCAAGATTTGATATTTTTCTCACTTTTCAAGTGCCTCTCACTCATTTTAAGTGCAGTTGCATTTCTGTGATAAACCCACAAAAGATAGCATCACACAGAAATATTGTTGAGTGTGGTTGATGGAACAGGTGGGAAGGAAAAGAGGATTTGTTTTGTGGGGAGTGCTATCTACAAAGATTAGATTGCCTGCACTTCTATTTAATTTTTAATGTCATCATTATTTGTTTATTAATTTCTATAGAATTAGCAAACAAAGCAACTTGCTAAGTCAAATCTATATTTGTTTTCAAATACAATAATATTGAATCATATTTATTGCCCAAGTATGTATTTTTATGTCCGCCTAAACTTGGGCTAAAGGGCAATTTATAAACTCTTTGGAACAAATGTATTCTAGTGTAACTCCATTAGGGGTCCATGACATTTAAATATGGACCACTAAGCCTTTTCTTCTTAGAGAGAATTAAAATATGAAAGAGGGAAAAGATTTTTGGGAAAGCAGTAGACATCAAATGACGGAGCATCTTTGCGGAAACTGTCTTTTATGAAAATATATACATTGTTTATATGTTTTGAAACATTTACTTTTGCTGAATTGTACTACGAGTTATCAGTTATCAGTGGAATTCCATAAAAAGCATGAATAATGGCAGTAATAATCTTGTTCTCACAGAGTAGGCATTTCCTTGAAATGAAAGAAGTTCATTTTGAAATTAAGTATAAACTACTTTGACTAAGTGAGTGTGGGGGTGCCGTGCCCCGAAGTCCTATGGTTGGGGCGCAACCCCTCCTATAATCCAGTCTGCGGCGAGGGTTCACTCCCTCGCCCCCTACGCCCAGGTCTTGGATGGCCGATACCGCCATTTGGGAGCATAACGTGCTCGCTTTCGCCGCAGCCATGCTCTCAGTGCTCGGTGGTCGGTCCTCAGCCGAGAGAGGAAGTAGGGTGGCCTGGGCCCACCCTTACTCACGGGCCCCATCCCAGGGCCCTAAGAGCAGGTCCCACCAGACCCACTCAGCCGGTGGGGGACTCTAACCCCGAAACCCTCCAGCTCGCCGGGCCCAATCCAGCCCCTGCCCTGGGCTGCTTCCTATTCCCTACCTGCCTTGCTCCTCTGCCGTTCACTCTCCTCCTCCTCTTCCCCCCCAGGCTTTCCTCATTCTGTCTTTTTAAACTCCCCGCCTCTGGCGCGCCCCTGACGTCATCCCCCCAACATCACTACGCTGGACGCCAGGGCTGCCCCTGTGCTGGGCGGCGTGCTGCCCCGCAGCGGCCGCGCAAGCCGCACAGACCAGCCGCAGCTTCCCGGTGGCACTGAGAAGCGCGAGCTCCACAGCTGGCTCCATGCGGGGCGGGTTCACCTCGGCTAAGCAAAGGCGTCCCGCCTCATCACAGTGAGATTATTTAAACTGGTGAATTCTAATTATAATTGTGGGAGTAACAGATTGCACTCCTAACTGACATTGTCTCGCAGAGCCTTCTTGTCAATAAACTAGGAAAATGCAACCTAGATGGGGCTACTATAAGGTGAGTGCATAACTGGCTGCATAACCATTCTCAGAGAGTAGTTATTAATAGTTATGCTGGAAGGGCATAATATGTGGGATTCTGGAGGGGCCTATTTTGGGATCAGTTCTGTTCAATCTCTTCATCAATAATTTAGATGATGTTATAGAGAGTATGTTTATTAATTTTGTAGATGATACAAAGCTGAGAGGGGTTTCAAGTGCTTTGGAGGATAGGGTCATAATTCAAAATGATATGGAGAAACAACGGAAATGGTTAGAGATGAATAAGATGAAGTTTAATAAGGACAAATGCAAAGTACTCCACTTAGGAAGGAACAATCCATTTCACACATACAGAATGGGAAGTGTCTGTCTAGGAAGGAGTACTGTAGAAAGGGATCTAGGGTCATAGTGGACCACAAAATAAATATGAGTCAACAGTGTGACCCTGTTGCAAAAAGAGCATTAATTCTGGGATGCATTAATACGAGTGTTGTGAGCAAGACATGAGAAGTCATTCTTCTGCTCTATTCTGTGCTGATCAGGCCTCAATTGGAGTATTGTGTCCAGTTCCGGGCATCACATTTTAAGAAAGATATAGAGAAACTGGAAAAGGTCCAGAGAAGAGCAACAAACCTGATTACAATGAAAACATGAGCTGTGAGGCAAGGCTGAAGGAATTGGGCTTACTTTGGTTGTAAAAGAGAAGACTGAGAGGTAACATTATAGACATTTTCAGGTATCTAAAAGAGTGTCACAGGAGGGGGGGGATTGTTCTCTTTGGTCTCTGATAATAGGACAAGAAGCAATGGGCTTAAACTGCAGCAAGGAAGGTTTAGGTTGGACATTAGGAAAAACTTCCTAACACTGGAATAAATGCCTAGGGAGGCTGTGGTATCTCCCTCACTGGAGATATTTAAGAGCAGGTTAGATAGACACCTCTAAAGGATGATCTAGATGGTGCTTGGTCCTGCCATGAGGGCAGGTGACTAGACTTGAAGATCTCTTGAGGTCCCTTCCAGTTCTAGAATTCTATGATTCTAACTCAGCTTGAGAAGTCTTTATATGTCAAATGGAGATCAGTAATGATAATACTGCTTGGTATTGCAGATTGAACTTCTGAAATCCGGACTGGAAAGGTTCCAGGGGCTGGAATGGTGGCAGGGAGTGCAGCCCCTCCCAGGAGTTCATTTCAGGCAGCAGCAGGGGCTAACACAACAGGAAGCACAGCCCTGCCCAGCTGGAGGCAGTGTAGCTGGCAGCCAGGATCACAACCCCAGCCAGAGCGGGCATAGTGGGGAGCATAGCCCTGCTCAACTGCAGGTGGTGGGATCAGCACCTGGGAGTACAGCCCACACTGGAGCCCAGGAGCACAGCCTGGGCTGACAATCAGGAGTGCAACCCCAAATGCAATCAGCACATTGGGGAGTGTAGCCCCAGCCAAAGCGGAAAGCGCAGCTCCAGCAACTTTGGGGGCAGTGGGCCTGAGATGGGGAGCAGGGCCAATAGCCAGGAGGAGAGCCTTGACCTCTGCTAGTCCAGCAAACATTGTGGTTTGCGACTGCTTAGGTTCCAAGGGGTCTGGACCAGGGAAGTCCCACTTTTACTGAAGTTCTTCAGAGCTATCTTGAGCCATATAAATGGAATAAAGTCAGTACAAAACTAGCAATATTTTTTCTTTGGGATGGGAGATGTCCACATCATCTCCATTCTTCTATCTAATGCAGTGGTTTAGAAAAATATGTCACATGACATCAAAACAATAATGTACTTGCTTCATAGAGATATCAGTTTCTGTATGTTGCTGTGTGTATGTATGTTTGTGTGTGATTCAATTTGTCTGATGTCTTCTGTACTTTGATTGCAGTGCCCTAAACATAACTTTATAATATAAGTAATTAACAAATCATATAAACATAAAGTGCATACAAAATATTCACCTTTTTATTAAGTTCACTTCAGCTACCAAATATAAAATTTGTTACCATTTGTAAAAAATTAAATCTGTGTTTTTCACAAATTCACAGCTAATATGCAGCTTCGGTATTTATCGTATCTTTGAAATTTTGTCCATCTTTAAATGTAAATATACCTCCCAACTGTTTTGTTCCATTCAGAGAAATTTGAAACTTGGCTCCAAAAATAATTGAGTACAATGTTATAGATCAGAAACAAGCAATCAGTAGTGAATATATCTTAGATGTCATTTAAAAATCTGAGAATGGTTCTTTGAAAATGCAATTCAAAAATAATCTTTGAGATCTGTGAGAAATTAAACAGCTATTAATTTTGTCACAGAGACAGATTATATAGCAAGTTCTCATAAACAAAGGTATATTAAATTACTATTAATTGTGGTGCTGCTAATATTAGTGAGTAGCTGATGGATTTTTTAATGAATATACATTACCTAACAGTGAAACTGATATATAATACTTAGAATGGCCATATTTTCTTAAAATGTTTATCTGAGAAGCCACTTTATATTGGCTAAAGTGAAAGTTCAAATACATATTTTACATGAAAGAGTTCAGAAAAAGAAAGACAGCCACACTAATGAACTGACGTTATAGTCATTGTTATTTGTCATGATTACAGGACTAACTACACCTCGCTCTCTTTTCTAGTTCTGAGAGAACTCAGCTCAGGCAATGGTCCTCTTTCCAGGTACATTTTTCAGGGATAAAGCACATTAACCTTCCTCTCTATTATAGGACCCATTTGTGAAGTCATCTGCCTCAGATTGGTTTTATCCAGTCTGCCAATGAGACCACGTAGATCAGCAGTTCCCAACCTTTTCAAGCATATGGACCCCTTTTCAATGGATTAAAATTTTATAGACCTTCCCCTCACTTACTGGACAAAAAAAAAGGGGAGGGGAAGAAATACAAGAAAAAAGAATGAGAGAAAAAGAAAAAAAAGAAAAGAGAAAAAAAGAGAGAGGAGAGAGGGAGAGAGAGAGAGAGAAAAGAAGAAAAAAAGAAAAAGAGAAAAAAGGAGAGAAAAGAAAAAAGAAAAAAAAGAGAAAAAGAAAAAAAGAGAAAAACAAAGGATCAGGCCTGCTGTGGTGGGTTTGAACCTTATTTTTAAACTTTCCAAAGACCACCTGCAGTATTGTCACGGACCATCAGGTTTGGAACTGCTGATCCCTATAGAATTTTTTTGATAAATAGAACCATTCATCCAGCTGTATCTGCCTGTGGGGAAGTATGCTGAAACTGTCTGATAGATGAACACATAGGACTATATTTTGGGGTACAGATCAATAATTCAACCAGCATACCACCACATTTATTATGTTTATTAACTTCCCATGGTTCAGCCAGAGAATTTGCTGAACAATGGGAGATATGAGTGATTTCATGGTGTCCCTTAATTTGCCTTGTGAAATGAAGTTTTCAGCATGGGGGCTTCAACTTCTGATTTTTGTCCATTAAAAAGTCAGAAAACATCTGACAGTTAACTATGTGAGAATATGAAAATTAGTACAGTATTAATTCCTATTCTTAAAAAAAACTAGTAAATTGTACTGGAGGACAGCTTCCACTCTAGCCACAGTATTATCAGTTTTTATATATATGTGTTACATTAACGGGTTGAACCTCTCATGTCTGGCACTCTTGAGATCTGACCGGTGCTGAACCAGAGACTGTGCAGAACCATGGAAGGTTAATATTTTCTAGCAGCATTACCAACACTTCCACTGATAACTGTGCTCTTAGAAGACATAAAGGCTGTGTCTAGACTACATGCCTCTGTCGGCAGAGGCATGTAGATTAGGGTTGTAGGCAAAGGTAAATGAAGCCGCGATTTAAATGATCGCGGCTTCATTTACATTTACATGGCTGCCGCGCTGAGCTGACAAACAGCTGATCAGCTGTTTGTCGGCTCGCCGCTAGTCTGGACGTTCCCCCTGTCTACATCAAAGCCCTTTGTCGGCAGCCCCGTTATTCCTCGTGGAATGAGGTTTACCGGGGCTGCCGACAAAGGGCTTTGATGTCGACAGGGGGAACGTCCAGACTAGCGGCGAGCCAACAAACAGCTGATCAGCTGTTTGTCAGCTCAGCGCGGCAGCCATGTAAATGTAAATGAAGCCGCGATCATTTAAATCGCGGCTTCATTTACCTTTGCTGAATAAACAAATCTACATGCCTCTGCTGACAGAGGCATGTAGTGTAGACGTACCCTAAGAGCTAAATTAGAGCTAAATAACAGCACAGGACAGTGAGACCCAGGACTGATGGCTGTAAAACTTTATGGGACTGTGGGAAACTTGGTCACACTCATGATGAATGGATACCTGGCTAACTAAAACCATACAAGACCACAGATTTTGCCAGACCAGAAAATGGGGAACTAGAGAGGTTCAACCTATAATATCATTTTGAGAACACTCACTACTTTTGTCCATGACCATCGATACACAGCTCCCATTCACCTTCTTCATTTACCCAGATGGTTTGACAATGAAGACAAGGAAGGCCTGAGACATATCAAGTAGATAGCCAGAGGGAAAGTCTTGGTCTTGGCCTAACTGACTTTGTCAGAATCTTTCATATCATGTACAGTTATGGTGCAGGAACCAAAGAAGAGATTCCTTACATTTAACACAATCTCAGTAAAATATCAGTCGCTGTAGATCTGTTCTAGATGGTGGAAGAAAAGGATACTTTTACTATTAAAAGATACCAGAAAAAAAAGTAGCCAATTATTCCTTAATATACATGAGATTTCCCTTTAGGAGACTAGGAAGCCTGTTTTTCATTTCTATCTTGCATCTATCCATTCTTGTAAGCTCTTCAGTCTTCCTCTCCTCAGTTGGTGCCTAGGAGATTGAAAACATTTACTACAGCTCCCAACAACCACAGAAATACCAACAACAAGCAAAAGTGAAGTTTGTTTTGTTGACTAGAAGAACTGTAGTAAGACCTCTTGCTACTAGCTTCTGGAAACAGTTTGACATTGAATGGTCTATGACTAAAAAGTTTATGGTAAACAATAAGGAGTGATATAAGAGTTTGTCCAGTTTTAAAGAGCTGAAACACACACATAAACAGAACTATTATTTTAAAAGTGGCAGAGCTCTGCAGAACCACACAATCCCAGCAACTATTAATCATAACATCTAGGAAGTAAGTTTCTGTGCTTGCTTTTAAACCTATTTTTAACCTGTAATTAACTAATTATTATAATTTCCACAAGAACATATAACAACTACTTCTATTTAACCTAATTATATAAAAAGTCCTAAACTTTTTCAATATAACTTAATGATATGTTCTATTGTCCATTTTCTGGGAACCACAAAAAGATCACTCCATATGTATGGTGTAATGCAATCATTTACTGCAATTAGAAAATTAAATATTCATGAAAACACTGTCTTGTTGAGATGGACAGTGTATTCATTTTAAAATAAGGTTATTGTACTTACCAGAGTCCCTCATTATGTCAAGTAATTGACATTTTGACCAATAGCTTTTTTGAAGACCTCTTCACAATCATCTTGACAAAAGCCATTGGTCAAAATGTTAATTCCCACTCTAATGGATGACGCCTATGTGTATATTAAATGTATTTTTAAATGAACAGACTGTGTAACTGACCCTGTTTCAAGAAGGCAGCAGTTTCATGAATATTTCAGTGCTGCATTTAATGGATCCTAATATTAAGGGACACTTACATTAGAGGAAAAAATAGCAAAGACCTTTTATTATGTTACTGCTCTATAAAAACTAAATCAAGACCACCACCCTGAATAGGCTTACTGACAAAAGATGCTACTTATTTTGTGAATTATTTATTTATCACATTACAATCAATATTTATGAACAAATATTTGATTTCATCACTTTTCCCAGTGGTATGTTATCAAGTAAAGCTGAGTATTCGTGCAAGTATTTTCTTAAGCATGCCCTGAAGTTAGACCCTGATCCAGGAAGCACTTACATACAAACTTTGCTTTAAGCATGTGTACAGTACTATATAGGTAAAATGGCATAGGTTGAACTTCTCTTAACTGGGACTTTCTGGTCCAGCAACGTCTGGACCACAGAGGTTGCTGGATCAGAGAGAGCTAGTGGAAGGCCAGAGGCTGGAGCACTGTGGGAGCCAGGAAACCAGCCAGGCTCACTGCAGGAAGGCCAGCAGCTGGGATCCCTGCCACAGGAGAGTGGCTGAGGCTATGGCAAGGTGGCCAGAATGTCAGCAGGCTCCGGCAGGGCAGTGTTTTGCTGCTTTGGGGACAGGAGCCTCAGTGGCGGGATAGAAGTAAATTTTCTTTGGTGGCCCTGAAAGCTATCGGAAAGTCATAATTATTTATTATTATAGATTATGTTTTAGGTATATTTTATACTTTTTCAGGTCTTGTTTTAATGTAATACAATAATTTGATGTGTAAAACTGTTTCCCCATTTAAAATAATTTTAATTTAAATATAAATTTAAGGTACTTTTTAATTTTTTATGATACATAACTTGTTTTGTTGAAATAAAAAAAAATATAGACCGTGGTTAATCAAATAGAACACGCTTCTGTGAAAATTTCAGATACTTTGTAAGTTTGAGATTTTGCATAACATAATATTCATGCAATTGCAAAAAATTGACATTTATTGATATAAAATTAATATACATTTTCTGATTTTATTTGGGAATAAATAAATAAACAAAATATTAACAAAATATCTCCCTCTTCTCCCTCAGAGCCAGACACTCCCCATACCCCCATTCTAATCTAATCCCCTACCACTCCCCCAGAGCATGCTCCCCCACTCTAACCCAATGCCTCCTCCCCTCCCCCCAGAGCCAGGCACTCCCAGCCCCCGCAACCTAATGCCTGGGTCCTGGACCTGCCACCGCTACCACACATTTCTTCCTCAGGCTCTGGGGAGGCTTGAGCATAGCAGCCAGCTGTGAGTAGGTGCTTGATACCTGTGCAGAACTGCCAGCCGTGAGCACGTGTTGGAGTGCCCAGCACAGAGCAGCCCCGACAGCCGTGAGCATGTGCTGGGTGCCATGAACAGAGTGGTTTGGCCGGCCGTGAGCAGTCACTGCGGTACCATGCTCAGAGCAGCTGGTCAGCCAGCTGTGATCTGCGCTTGGCCATGTGCTCTGAGCGGCCAATGGGCCACACTTTATTCTTTCATAAGAATGTAGTGGTGGGCCGCAAAAAAGTTGATAGGGACACATGCGGCCCTCCAGAGGCATGTTTGACATGCCTGCCATAGATGAACCATGAGACACTGTAAAATAAATTTAATTTTGATCAGAGAATCATTTATTGACTTCAGATATAATAGGTTCTATGACATAACAGGGTACAATCAAAACCATTTTGTTCTGTCACCCCTTTCCTGCAACTGTGGGTGCTTTACAAGCCTTGCTGAAGTAGCTCCCACTGCAGCCACTCACAAACAGCCTTTTAGCATTCAAACCAGACCGGAGTGTTCATATGTAACTGCAGCTTGCCAGCCATACTTAGGTTGCACTTCAGCATTCATTAACCTTGTTTATACGCCAATACACTCCCAGTCTTAGATTTTCCATAGGAAATGTATGTACTGTATTTCCCAGTCCTCTCTTAGACAAATCAAGTTATATAGTTAGTCATCTGGAAAGGATAATATGCATACTTTGACACTCCACGTGCAGTTTCCCAGACAATTCATTTAAACACACTGGATTAGATCTGACAATAAAACAAGTCCATTAGCATCAAACGGATTGATTATAAGTGAGAACAAGTAATGAAGATAACAGAAATGGTTAAAAAAAATAAAGATAATAATACTTAACAAACTACATTAGGTTCAAGCAAAGTTTCTTACCGTATGGTTTCAGCATTCTTACCAAAGCCTATAAGTCAGGACCCCTTAGTCCAGAATCCAACAAAGGCTTTCTTTGTTACTTCAGATGCAGTGAATGTAAGGTGAGAAATAAAGGGAGAGCTAGAGGGTGCTCACTCTTGTTTGCCCATCTTTTCAATCCCCCTCTTGAAAAGCTTTCCAGCTAAGTAGAAAAAGATAAAAATTCTATGTGGAAGGATGTTCCATGCTACCTTTTTGTCAGTTGTTTGTATTTCCTTTGCTTCCCTCCCTGCTTGATGACTATTTATTGTTTAATTTCTAATCACCAAAGCACACACTCCTTATTTAGAACAGACCTATTTGCTAACCTCAGTGTGAGCCAGGCTGAGAGTTTTGGAACATGTGCTAATAATATCTTACAAGGAAATCTTATAATATGCAAACAATATTTCTACTCAGATTTTATCTGGACACTAATGATCTACAAATTATGAATTTTCAAAGGATAACATAATGAAATAGTTTCAACAAAGATGAATATAAGATTAGGGTGTGACTATGGGGGTATATTATGCCATAAAATTAAATTTCATACAAGTCTGAAGAGATTGTAGCATTCTATTATTTCCAATTATAAGTGGAAGATGATATTGTGGTTACTGCTGGTATCTGAATTGAAGAAAGTAATTGTAATGCTGTTCTATGTTGCTTACAGATGTGTGTGTTTCAGAAGCATGAATATGACCCAGTGATGTGTACACCAAAGATCCTGAATTTCTTAATGTGCATTGGTCTGTTCCCATCTTTCTTCTTCCTCCCCTTACCAATTCACAGCACCTAAGATTCTGGATTTTAACATTTTTAAGTGGAAAAAATACAATTTTGCATAAAGATATCAAATAAAGCATAGCTATCTGTAAATCCTAAAGATTTAAAATATAATTATTGGTATTTTATCCACTAGAAAGTAGAATGAGACTGCCAAGTACATATTACATAGGCTTCACAGTACTGAAAATAGCTATGACACCAGTAAATGTACTAGAGATTGAATCTCAGAAATCCAGGATTCTCTTGTCTGGCAACATCAGACCACAGATCAGAAGGCCCAGATCAGAAGGCCCTGGCCTCTGGGAATGTGAACCCTGTCCCTCGGTATCACCAGTCGTGCAGGGGAGAAGCAGTGATGAGGAGGCTGGGGAACTCCATCCTGGGATCCCCAGTAGGCTATAGCCCAAGTCCAAGTCCTGCCCAGTGTCAGTGGGGCTGGAGTGGAGCCGGAGTGGAGCCAACTGCAGGAAGGAGGAACATCCTTTGGAAGCCAGTAGCAAGGGATCTCCCCATATTCTGCAAATTCCCTCATTTGGGAAAGGTCAGGTCCCGAGGATGCCAGACAAGGGAGATGCAACATGTACAGGTATCATAACAGGGTGTCTATTTACAGGACATTTCATTTTCAGAATTGCAATATGGTAAGAGGTGTGTGTTCAGGGGTTCTGAGTACCATGTCACTCGAAACTCCATCAATACACGACAATAGGGATCAAAATAAGGAGCTACAATTGAAGCACAGATTTGAGGGAGACACAATCGCAGCCCCTGAAAGCAGATACATAGGGACAAAGGATGCTCTGGTGGGATGTTAGAGCATAAGAAGGAAGGCAGAGCTGTTTGCTGCTAGTACTTTTCCTTTTCCCACCAGATTAAAGACAGGGAGCTAACTGGGGACTTGTTAATAGGTCAATGCTACTACAGTGAATGACCTGTTAAAATAGTTTAATAGTATATGGTGGTGGTAAATGTGGCCTAGAGCGAGTGTGGTCTGATTCACCGAAGACCAGCCCATGACAGTATGCTTGCAATGGGGCAATAATTCTAATATTCCTGGACCAGACAGCTGAGGTGTTCTTCAATTAACGTACAAAACTATAAAAAAAACTTGGAAAAACGACAAATAGTCTAGTAGCACCTTAAAGACTAACAAATCATGTAGAAGGTATCATGAACTTTCGTGAGCACAATGGGTTGTGCCCACAAAAACTCATGATACCATCTACATGATTTGTTAGTCTTTAAGTTGCTACTAGACTATTTGTCGTTTTTCCAAGTTTTTCCTGTTACAGACTAACTCAGCTACCCCTCTGAGGCTTCATAACTATGAAGTTAAGGCATGAAAACAAATACACATTTTGTATCCGACAATTGCTTTTTGAGTGATCAATAGCATGGTCCTTACCTGTTCTGGTAAGTCTGCTGAGTTAAGTAAGGGTGATTCTGCCAATCATATTCTCAGTGAGTAGTTACTTAATTTGCAAATAGTATTACTTATTGGATTACTCATCAAGTGCTATTCAGTGATGGAGTTTCATTTTGAAGAAATCATAAAACGAAAGCAGAAAATGAAGTAGCTACAGTTGCATTTGTCCAACAAAGACAGAGATCCATGTGTCAGAAGGGTTATGGCTATCGTGCATTTGCCATACTAGTAAATTAGAGAGGAGAACCTGGCTAGCTGGGAGGGGAGAGCTAATATAGAAAAGAGGGCCATGATATGGAATTGGCTAAGAATTTTGATTAAGGAACTGGATAAAGAATAGAGATTAGGATGAAACAAAATTTCTTATCAGCTACTGAAGGATAAGGACTGTTTTTGAAAGTATGACAGAGGAAGAGAAAAAAGTCTAAAAGGGGTATCTATAAAAGAATCTAAAATAATTCAATGTTTTGAGAAGGTCTGTCTAGAAAGTGACAGCTCATGAAGACATAAATAAAACACTTTTGAGTCAAGTATTCATATTTTCCCTATTTTACAATTGTGTTAGATGTCTTTCAGTTTCTTAGTAAAATCAGGGCTATGCTCTCTTCCTAACTTCTGGGGTTTAAAGGAACAGTTCTGACCAGACATAGTGAGAGAGAGTCTCAAATCTTTCAAAGAGGAAAAATAAATCATACTTACTTAGACAAACAATTCCAAGAGTCTTCAGATTATTATCTGAATAGAGCTCTTTACATCACTGCAAATGTGAGTTTTTTAACGGTCTCCCCAAAAAGAGGGGGACTTTCAAATTTACTCTCAAAACAGGTGTAATGCACAGCTGTCAGAGATGGCTATGATTAAAGAATAATTAACAATAGCTATGGTTGTTTTGCAACTCTCAAAATACCTCTTTGATAGAGAATATGGATTATCAAACACATCTGTGGGCAAGACACAGAAATGTAAAGGAATATTTCAATTTGGTACTAGTTCACATTTAAGGGAAAGTGTAGCCAAGCTAGTCATTATTTTATGTTTCTGAAATTATTCATATTTATAGTCTGATCACTTTAGTGGATTATTTTTGCAATACAACTGACTATCTGCTATATTTATCACTGCCAGCTCTGGCAGAAAAAAAAAAAGCTATATATCAGACCACGAGCCACTAAAATATTTAAGTGTGCAATGTTCTGACCACCCTCCATAAAATCAGATACCAAATATTTGGATATTTACAAACGTGTCTTGACAAATGACAGTGGTTGAACTGTGAGTTCTTCCTCTGAGTGGATAGCACCTATAAATAAAAATAGCTCATTTACAACAGTCTGTTTAGCTGAACATATGTTATCAAGAAAAGCACTTGACTTCAATATGGGTGAAAAATCTAAATTTCTATCCCTCAGGAAATTCTAATATTTCAATGTTTGGTTTTGTCTCAAATCTGTACCCACATTGATTTTATTCCCAAAAGATATCCTGTGGTTTGGTCAGTAAGGATACGTCTAGATAGCAGCGTTATTTCAAAATAAAATAGTGCATGTCTACACAGCAAGCTATTATTTCAAAATAATGTCCCGATGGAGGGCTTCTTACTCTGACTCCTTGTGACAGGGCACCTGCCCTGCACTGGCCGTTTAAGACCAGGACTCAGGCCCTGAGCCGGGGCTGGAAACAGAGAGGCCAGCTGAAGCTGTTTGGGCTAGGAAGAGCCCAGCTGGCAACTATCTAGGGCAGCACAATTGGCTTGCAGAAGCCAGCTGAAACCATTAGGGCGAGAGAGAGAGCCCAGCTGGCAGGTATATAGAGAAGCACAGTTGCCTTAGGGAGGAAGCTAGTGAAGGGCTGACTGTGGAGAAAGTAGGCGCTCCTAGGAGGGAGACAAGCTGGGGATAGCCAGCCAAGACCCCCTGACTAGGGGCTGGAGACAAAACCCTGGTTTGGAGGCAGATCATGATGCAGACTAGGTAAGCAGGGCAGTTGAGACAACCCTGATGCCAATGATGAGCAACCCATACAGACTGTAACTTGCCCTGAGAGGGGCTAGATGAGGACAGTCAGGGGGTACTGAGGTATGGTGGGGGGGCTTGCTCCCTGACACTTCTGTAACCCTCATTTTATGAGGAGCAAGGGAAGTTAAAGGAATAGTGCTCTTCCTTTAACTTTCTATGGTGTAGATATTGCCAAAAACAGAATAAAGTTATTTTGATTTCAGCTATGCAATTGACATAACTTTAGCTATGTATCTTACTTTGACTTTTGCCTTGCAGTGTAAAAAAATGCACTGAGGGAGACCACAGGACACCATGATAGTCCTAATGCAGCCAAAGGACCTGGCCAAGCAACTCAAGCAAATTGCAGTTCCCATATCATAACTCAGTTATCCCATAAGATAACTAATACTGCACTGATTCAAGATGCAATATTTGGTTTAGTCCAACAGCGCAAGAAAATTTGAATACAGGTCAAACCAAGACACAAAATGGAATGTTTCATTCATTATCCTGATTGCACAATGAAAAAGAAAACATAAAAAACTCACATCTTCCCATGCAAGATTTCTGTTTTGCATTTTGACAGAATTTCCAGGTACCTACAGTGTAGCTGCTTCTTGTTCTGAGTTAAGCTTTTAAAACAGAAAACAAATACTCACATTCTACTTATAGTGTCTGTACTAACACCGAGCTCTTATATAGCACTGCTCAT
Organism: Pelodiscus sinensis; assembly: GCF_052426305.1. NCBI lineage: Eukaryota > Metazoa > Chordata > Testudines > Trionychidae > Pelodiscus > Pelodiscus sinensis. Next base: position 182,740,807 of record NC_143052.1, read on the forward strand.
TAGTAGATCTCCAGCACTTTATAAAGGAGATCAGCATCCATTTCCCCATTTTGGAGTATTGAGGCACCAAGGAGGTTACGTGACATATTCAAGTTCAGTGAGAAGTTAACAAAGCCAGGAACAGAACACAGATCTCCTGAGTCCAGAGACCTGTAACAATATTGTTGGCAGTCAAAGGGTACAGCTAGACTACATCCCTCTGTTGGCAGACTAGTAAATACGGCACTTCAAAAGGGCAAATTAAGCAGGTATTTAAATCCCATGCTTCATTTGCATTATCCCATCATGGTGCTCTTTTGAACAAGCGCCATTTCGAAAGTAAAACTGCAGTCTAGATGCAGTTCTTTTGAAAGTGGCAGACTTTTTTGAAAGATCCTGTGGAGAAGTACTCATCTTTACCCATCTTGAGATCTATTCTTTATCTGGTATCGGAGGGGTAGCAGTGTTAGTCTGAATCTGCAAAAGCGGCGAGGAGTCCTGTGGCATAAGAACATAAGAACGGCCGTACTGGGTCAGAACAAAAGTCTATCTAGCCCAGTATCCTGTCTGCCGACAGTGGCCAGCACCAGGTGCCCCAGAGAGGGTGGACCGAAGACAATGATCAAGCGATTTGTCTCCTGTCATCCCTCTCCAGCCTCTGACAAACAGAGGCCAAGGACACCATTTTATCCCCTGGCTAATAGCCTTTTATGGACCTAACCTCCATGAATTTATCCAGCTTCTTTTTAAACTCTATTATAGTCCTAGCCTTCACAGCCTCCTCTGACAAGGAGTTCCACAGATTGACTACACACTGTGTGAAGAAGAACTTTCATTTATTAGTTTTAAACCTGCTACCCATTAATTTCATTTGGTGTCCTCTAGTTCTTCTATTTTGGGAACTAATAAATAACTTTTCTTTATCTACCCTCTCCACACCACTCATGATTTTATAGACCTCTATCATATCCCCCCTCAGACTCCTCTTTTCTAAACTGAAAAGTCCCAGTCGCTTTAACCTCTCCTCATATGGGACCCGTTCCAAACCTCTAATAATTTTAGTTGCCCTTTTCTGAACCCTTTCCAAGGCCAAAATATCTTTTTTGAGGTGAGGAGACCACATCTGTACACAGTATTCAAGATGTGGGCGTACCATAGTTTTATACAGAGGCAGTGAGATATTCTGGGTCTTATTTTCTATCCCTTTCCTAATAATTCCTAGCATCCTATTTGCCTTTTTGACTGCCGCTGAACTCTGTGTGGAAGTTTTCAGAGAACTGTCCATGATAACTCCAAGATCTCTTTCCTGATTTGTCCTAGCCAAACTAGCCCCAATCATACTGTACGTATAGTTGGGGTTATTTTTCCCTATGTGCATTACTTTACACTTATCCACATTAAATTTCATATGCCATTTTGTTGCCCAATCACTCAGTTTGGTGAGATCTTCTTGGAGTCCCTTACAGTCTGCTTCTGTCTTGACTATCCTAAACAGTTTGGTATCATCTGCAAACTTTACTACCTCATTGCTTACCCCTTTCTCCAGATCATTTATGAATAAGTTGAAAAGGATTGGTCCCAGGACTGACCCTTGGGATACACCACTAGTTACCCCTCTCCAATCTGAAAATTTACCATTTATTCCTACCCTTTGTTTCCTGTCTTTTACCAGTTCTCAATCCAAGAAAGGACCTTCCCTCTTATCCCATGGCCATGTAATTTACACAAGAACCTTTGTTGAGGGACCTTGTCAAAGGTTTTCTGAAAATCTAAGTAAACTATATCTACTGGATCCCCCTTGTCCGCATGTTCGTTAACCCCTTCAAAGAACTCTAACATTAGTAAGACAGGGTTTCCCTTTACAGAAACCATGTTGACTTTTGTCCAACAAATTATGTTCTTCTATATGCTTCACAGTTTTATTCTTTACTATTGTTTCGACTAATTTGCCCGGTACTTAAGTTAGACTTACTGGTCTGTAATTGCCAGGATCGCCTCTAGAGCCCTTTTTAAATATTGGTGTGATGTTGGCTATCTTCCAGTCATTAGGTACGGAAGCTGATTTAAAGGATAGGTTACAAACCACAGATAATAGCTCAGCAATTTCACATTTAAATTCTTTTAGAACCCTTGGATGAATGCCATCCGGTCCCGGAGATTTGTTAACATTAAGTTTTTCTGTTTGTTCCAAAACCTCCTCTAATGACACTTCAATCCAGGACAGATCCTCAGATTCATCACCCACAAAGGACGGTGCAGATTCAGGAATCTCCCCAACGTCCTCAGCCGTGAAGACTGAAGCACAGAAATCATTTAGTTTCTCTGCAATGGCTTTATCGTCCTTGATTGCTCCTTTTATAGCTCGATCATCTAGGGGACCCACAGGCTTTTTAGCAGGTTTCCTGCTTCTAATGTACTTAAACATTTTGTTATTTCTTTTTGAGTTTTTGGCTAGCTGTTCCTCAATCTTTTTTTGCTTTTCTTATTATATGTTTACACTTGATTTGACAGTGTTTATGTTCCTTTCTATTTATCTCACTAGGATTGGACTTCCACTTCTTAAAAGATACCTTTTTGTCCCTCACTGCTTCTTTTACATGGTGGTTAAGCTATGGTGACACTCTTTTAGGTCTCTTGCTATGTTTTTTAATTTGGGGTATACATTTAAGTTGGGCCTCTATTATGGTGTCTTTAAAAAGTTTCCATGCAGCTTTCAGGGATTTGGCTCAGGTCACTGTGCCTTTTAATTTCTGTTTAACTAACCTCCTCATTTTTGCATAATTCCCCTTTTTGAAATTAAATGCCAGGGTGCTGGACTGCTGAGGTGTTCTTCCCACCACAGGAATGTTGAATGTTATTTTATTATGGTCACTATTCCCAAGCGGTCCTGTAACAGTTATATCCTGGACCTGATCCTGCACTCCACTCAGGACTAAATCGAGAATTGCCTCTCTTCTTGTGGGTTCCTGCACTAGCTGCTCCAAGAAGCAGTCATTTAAGCCATTGAGAAATTTTATCTCCGCTTCTCTTCCTGAGGTGACATGTATCCAGTGAATATGGGGGTAATTAAAATCCCCCATTATTATAGAGTGGCACTTTATAGACTAACTGAAATGTAGGAGCATAAGCTTTCGTGGGCAGAGACCCACTTCGTCAGATGCATTTCTTTATTTGGTGACATTCAGAGTGACGGTGGGAGAGCTATCAGGACAAAATCCTCTTCTCACAACCTGGCGTGACACTATTTTCATGCAATTTAGATGGAATGTGAGTACTGTATGTGACTAGGCCTTACAGCTAATGGCTAATGCTCTTCAGTCTGATTGCAGAGGAAAGTTTTGGTTCAGGCCTACCACAGGCCTTCCGACATGGCTACAGAAAAACCATATTGTTACAAAACGTTTCCCAAAATTCAATGTTTACGATCCAAGATAAAAAGTTTAGGAAGCAATTTTTCTTCTCCAAAGTAAGACCAGGAAATTGGGCTCTAATCCAGCTAAGCACTTAAATATGTTCCTGATTTGGGTCTAGTCATATGCTTAAATCAAGCATATGTTTAAGTGCTTTGCTGGATCAAAGCCATCAAGTTTAGAAGAGAAGGTAAAACCAAACCATTAAGAATTGCGAAATGTTCCTCTTGCTGAGTATAGCAAGAACTCTGGCTGGAGGACTAAGTGTTTTACATATAATGTCCAAGCCCATTGGCTTAGGTCATCAAACAGCAACTTTGTCATTTGTGATACTCAGTATTATAATCTGAATGAAAGAAAACAAGTTGATATGAAACTAAATGTATGGACTTGCCCTGTAAAATGTAAAACTATGTCCTTACTTAATATAAACATAGGTTTGAAGGCACCTCTGCTTATTAAACTAATCAATTTGTACCTTGTCCTCCTTCTCATTTCTTTCCTGTAGCCATCTATTATCTTTTGACTGTGGAGATTGTAAGACGTAGAGGGCTTTTGTGTATACAGCACCTAGCACAATTAAACCCCAATTCATAATTGAGTCATCTGGGTGATACTGCAATAGTGTCTTAAACTGATACCTTAATCACAATGTTAATGTGAAACAAAAAACAATAGTATTATGAATAGGAATGAGAAATTAATTACTCATTGATTAAATTAAACTGGGATGTCGATTATTAGGATAACATAAAAAGTCACCTAAGTCAGTTTAATTACTCAAACCAAAAGGAGAAGTGGAGACACCAAACAATTGAAAACAATGAGTATCCCTATATCACCATGGGGAAAGTAGCTGTCAATTGTAGTGCCAATGCTAATGAAGCTAACTGAATGAGCTGTAAGTGTCTCATACTTAGCTTTTCATGTCAGTTAGGTGTTGAATGTTAGAGCAGGTTTTATAATGGGCCATGCAGTTCAAAAGCTTCAGAGGGGTAGCTGAGTAAGTCGGTAACAGGAAAAACTTAAAAAAACAACATATAGCTAGTAGCCCCTTAAAGACTAACAAAAAATGTAGATGGTATCATGAGCGTTCGTGGGCACAACCCACTTCTTCAGATGACTGGAGGAAGAGTGTGTTGTGCCTACGAAAGCTCATGATACCATCTACATGCTTTGTTAATCTTCAAGATGCTACTAGACTATTTGGGTATGTCTACACTAGCTCGTTAATTTGAGCTAGGTAGGCAAATCAGGCAACCAGAGTTGCAAATGAAGACCAGGATTTAAATATCCCAGGCTTTATTTGCATGTTCCCATCCGGACACCATTTTTCAATCCCCCTTAGTTCGAACGAACTGCCTGAGGCTACATGCGGCAGTCTAAAGTTAATCCAAACTAAGTCCTTAGTTCGGATTAACTTTTACTCCTCATGGAGGTGACCCTCGATACCCAGTCGAAGCAGTTGGCTGGCCTCAGGGCGATCTGCCAGTGCTTTGGCTTTGAACTATACAGTGCTTGGATATGGGGAAGTGTATGATTGAATAAATGGGTGTAATTTGCATAAATTACGAACGTGGACACATGACACTAAGTCTAAATAAACAAATGCTGGAATAGTTCTAAAACACACTTATTACCGCAAATGATAATTTCCCCACTTTAGCATAACTTTTACTTCAAAATATTGAAGATGATGAACATGAGACTATTTTCTGAAAGATCGTGAAGACAAAATGTTGGCGAACATTTCATAGGCTATATCTACACTACGGAGTTTTTCTAGGATACCTGAGGAATCCAGGAAAAACTCTTCCATGTCCAGTGAATGGGTCTGCTCTCCCGAAAATTTTTTCGGAAGAACAGTCACACTCTTTTGGGAGCCCTGTATTCCTCATTTTAGGAGGAATAAGGGTTCTTCCAAAAGTGGAGGTTTTTCTGACATTTGGCCCCTTGTAGGTAGACCAAATGTCAGAAAAGCCTCTTCCAAAAAAAGAATCAGAAAAAGGTACGTAAATTGCGGTTTACAATTTGTGTACCTTTTTCTGAAAAAAACCCCAGAAGTGTAGACATAGTCATAATGAATAAATTCGCTATCTTCCAAGCTGACAATTAAAACATGCAACACCTTTCCCTTCATTTCCTGTATAGTTTTATACTAAAAATAAGTTTGTGACAAATCTAATTACACAAATCTGGAAGTAAACTTTTATAAAACATATTTTACAGAACATTTACAACACATTTTACAAATGATGTCAGTTATTTAATGTGAAAATATTTTTCAATAAAATATAACACCTTTGAGGAATGAAGTAGTAGTTTTCTTTAATTTACAGGAACTGTGGCTAGTGTAAATGAAAATCACATTTTGTCATTTTAAGTAACAAGGAAAAGTTTCATTATGATTAAACACATTGCTACATCTATTTATTAAAACTAAAGTTATATATACAGTATTATCTCTTAGCTCTCCTTCTTCCAGACAATGTAGATTGAGTTTTCCCTTTAAAATTGGATGGTTATTCCTATGATGAGAAAAGAATGTATTAATGTATATGTTAAGACTGCACCATGTATTCTCAATATATTCTTTGTGTTAAATAAATTATACAGCACATGAAATTACTTTATTTGTATTCTTCAGTTTCTAAAGACTGCAACCAAGATTGCAGACACATTGTGATAGACACAGAAATGCAAAGCTATAGTGAGAGAGACTCCCTGCTTCAAAGCACTTACAATATAAATGGACAAGCAGAGAAGCCAACAGAGAATGAGTTTCTCATTTTACAGATGGGAAACTGACTTAGTATGTTAACTTGTCACTGAGACTTTACATTATTTGCCCAAGGTCACTCAAGAATTGTCTCAAAGTCAGAAATTAATGATCTCCTGAAACCTGGTTGACATAGAGCAGATGGAGTGTGTCATATTTTCGTCAGAAATAAGACCCTACAGCTGTGCTTGCTTGGTCTCCTGACAGCCTAATGTGCACCACTGGGCTGCATCAGCTAGACTGCCGGATGGAGTGTCCTGTCTGATAGACTGAGGAATCTAGTAGGCTTGCTCTTAAGTCCAGCAGCAGTTTGCCAGCTGTTCAAAGGATTGGCTTACATAGCTCCTGTGCTTTCTTGTGTCTGCTCAGACCAAGGTAATCTGGTTCTGACACTGCACTGTACAAGCCCTAAGACACACACAGCTAAGATAAGTCACATGTGGTTACCCAGAGGAGGTGTTGCCTTCACCACTATCTTAACTCCACTATTGTGTCCCTCAAAATTTAAATGTCTTAATTTTAAATACACATGCTGTTTTGTCCCCTCACTTACTGCAATCCACAATAGAACAATGGAGTGCTGATCATTGTAACACAGTGGGAAGTCTCTGAAACAAATCAACGCCCTCCTGACATGTACTATTCCCCATATACTTGTTCTTTTTTCATTTGCATAAAAGCGGATACAAAATAAGTATGTGATATATTGCTCCTTAGCTAAAGCATTTGAAACTGTTTCCCCTAACCCAAGAAAAGAAACTACATGGCAGCCTAGAGGCAAGTCCCATAACAAGACTAGGGACCAGAATTTTAGCAGCATTTATAACTACTGGGATTTGAAAGAATGCTAGTTATGCCTCTCCCACTGAAATGAATGAGAGTTAACTTCACAAAATGTGTAGTCAGCCTGTGGAACTCCTTGCCAGAGGATTTGTGTAAAGGCCAAGATTTTAACAGGGTTCAATAAAGAATTAGATAAATTAATGGAGGGGATAGGTCCCTTAATGGCTATTAGCCGGGATGGGGAGGAATGGTGTTCCTGTTTGTCAGGTCTGAGAATGGGCAACACTGGATGGGTCACTTGATGGTTACTTGTTCTATTAATTCCTTTGAAGTACCTAGAATTGGTACCTGTTGGAAAATAGGATACTGGTCTATGTAGACCTCTGGTCTGACCCAGTATAGAGGTTCTTATATTCTTATAGGGTATGTCTACACAGCAAAGTTATTTCGAAATAACAGCCCTTATTTCGAAATAACTTTCCTAGCATCTACACAGCCAAACAGCTATTTCAAAATTAATTCAAAATAACGGAACACTTATTTCAAATTTGGTAAACCTCATTCTATGAGGAATAACACCAAATCCGAAATAGCTATTTCAAAATAAGTGCTGTGTAGACATTTAGGTTATGTCTAGACTATATGGCTCCGTTGACAGAGACATGTAGATGAGTTTACTAGACATAGCAAAATGAAGCGGCGATTTAAACAATCATCGCTTCATGTACATCAAAATGGCTGCCATGCTGTGCCGACGATCAGCTGATTGGCACAGCGGAGCAGTCTAAATGTGCTACGGTCGACAAAGGAAACCTATGTCGACCGCTCCAGTAAGCCTCGTTTCACAAAGCATATCGGAGTAGTCGACAAAGGCTTCCCTTGTCAACCACGGCACATCCAGACTGCCCTGCTGTGCCAGTAGCCATTTTGATGTAAATGAAGTGGCAGATCATAGACCTTATTCAGGTTTGGGGGGGATGCCCCCAACGTCCATTATCTTCACACTAGATGGAGGAATGCGGCTGTCAATGGCAGAATAGCTGCCAGCCTGGCCACCAAAGGCCACATGTGAACCCAGGAGCAGATTCACATGAAAATCAAGTTGGTCCAGCGAGACCCACAACCCTGATCCCTGATCCTCCCCTCCCACTTCTTCCCCTTGCTTCCCCCTTCCAGCTCCCTCCTCCCAGGATTCCCCCTCCCCTCTCCCACCCTCTTCTCCTTTGTCCCGCCTCCTTTCCCCAGTCTCACCAGTTTAATTCCTCCTCCCCAGTTTTGTTAAATAGAGTGTGTGTTCATGTATTTTATTTGACATCAGGTAGGGGGGTTAAGGAGTGGTAAGTGGAAGGATGTGAGGGAGGAATGAGGCACAAGCCCCCAGTGGGGCAGACCAGGGACACTCTTAGTGATCCTCAGGGTGGAAGCTCTCCCGATGGATCTCCTAGATGGCAGCCTACAGAAAGTGCAGCCAGGCTCACAGCAACGCGTCCATGAGAAGCACCAGAGTGCCCAGGGGCAGCGCTGGCTCCATGTTGCACAGTGCTGTGGTGTCCCGAGTGAAGGCAACCACAGTATGCAGTGACAAAATGCTTTGCTGTTCCTCATTGAGGTAGACAAGCAAGCAAAGAAACCTAGAACTGGCTGTCTGGGGGGGGGGGGGGGGGGGAGGCGGGGGTTACAGACCTCAGATGGCCTCAGGCAACAGCTCCACACAGTAAGTCCTGACCTGGTGTCCTGAAACTGGTTCTGGTCAGCCTTAAATGTGATTCAGAGTCCACTCAGTGTGGATGTGCTATTTTGAAATAGCAAAATGCTATTTCAAAATATGTTTTGTGTGTAGACGCATTATTTCAAAATAAGCTATTTCAAAATAACTGTTTTGAAATAAGATATTTCAAAATAACACTGTAGTGTAGACATACCCATAATCATCTAACAAGATTTTCAAAAGTTCATAGACACAAACCTGCACGTTTCTCTGGAGCTGTATTTCAGATTCATTGCAGCAAAGCTGAAGGGAGAACAGTTCAGCCATTTTCCTCACTCTCCCACACATCACAAACAAGAGTAGTCCTGGCCTGGAGGTTACACTTTTGTTTGTCTATTGACTAGAACCATTTAAAGACATACGATCAATATTGGAAAACAATAGCAGCTAATTCTGGGTCTATAAAACTGGGTTAGGCAGCTTATTTTGACCTAACTCTAAGTATCTACCCCGCTATGTTTTTCCCACTGATGTAAGTCACCCACTCCACTGACCTATTAACAGCACTTAGGTGGATGTACTTAGGACCATTCAGAACCCTTAGAAGTACTGTGTAGCCCCTTTGTCTGCCCCACTTAAATCAGTGTAAGCCCTCCTGGTGAGAATGTATACCACCTTACATTGACTGAATTCTGCAGTGTAGACAAGGCCTAAGAGGCATATAGCTACCTGCTCCAGAACTCTATGACCAATTTCCACATCCATTTCATTTTACACTAGCCTCCTTTAATTTGATGAAGAAATGGATCTGTAAGTAAGTCATAATTTCCACAGCAAGGAGCACATGTCCAAATACACTTATTTACTCCTCTCTGAATAATATCCTTTATGCTTTGAAAGAAACCAAATTCTAGATGATATTCCCATGCAATGCTGGAGAGCCTCCCTCCATGCCTCCAGAAATAAAAGTTATGCAAGGAGATATATTCCCACTCAATGCCAAAAAATGGAAGGCGATAGACTTTGAACTATTTCTACTTGAGGAAATAGGGTCAGTGCCTCTTCTAAGTCCAGAAAACTCCAAGGGCAAGGAGATGGCTACTGGAAGCATCCATAGCACATAGAAATGAAAACAACACTTCCATAATCTTACTTTTGTAATGAGGTAATGAATAGACAGAATAGACAGCCTCACTTTTTTGCACATGTTGCAAAAGAATCTAGAGGTAGAGCATGTTTCTTTCTTTTTTTTTAAACACTGAGAGTGATTAATAATTGGATCTAATTACCAAAGGAATAGTAGATTCTTCATCTTTTAAGGTTTTCAGGTCAAGACAAGATACCTTTCTGAAATATAGGATTTAGTCAAATCAAAATTTAGGTTTGATGCGTGAGCAAACATGGACACAAAGGCTACGTCTACACTGCAGGATTCTTGCATAAGAACTTTTTGTGGAAGAGATCTGCAAAAAGTTCTTGCTCAAGAGCATGTCCACACTACCATGTGATTTTGAGCAAGAGAACGTCCACACTGCCATGAACGCTCTTGCGCAAGAAAGCTCTGATTGGCCATTCACAGAATGGCCATCAGAGCACCTGTACTTTTTCCGATACTTTTTCACAAGAAACCTCTGTTGTCTGTCCACACACGCCTTTTTGCACAAGAACTCTTGTGCAAAAAGGCTTATTCCTTGTAGAAAGAGGAATAACACTTTTGCAAAAAGCCCTGTCTTCTGACGATCTACTGTACTTTTTCTTGCATAAAAATGTGCTTGTAGTGTGGTCGCTCTGCAAGTTTTTGCGCAAAAACTCTGCAGTGTAGATGTAGCCAAACTGATTTAAAGTATTGAAAGTAACATATTGCAAAGTACAGAGGGTGAGTTTTACTCGTGTTTACTTCAAGATGCTCCCAGCAAAGGTTGTGATACAAAGGTAACATAACAATGTCTCTGTACATCATCTAATCCAGGGGTTCTCAAACTGTAAGGTGGGATCCCAAAGTGGATTGTGACCCCATTTTTAATGGGGTTGCAAAGGCTGGCATTAGATTTGCTGATCCAGGGCCAAAGCAGAAGCCAGAAGTCCACCGTTTTCAACCCTCAGCAGCGGGACTCAGGTTACAGCCTCCCTCCTGCCTCCAGAACTTAAGCCTTTGGTTTTCATCTTTGGCTTCCTGCCTGGGGAGCAGAACTTGTGTAGGCTTTGATCCCACTTCATGATCACGTAGTAATTTCTGTTGTCAGAAGGAAGTAACTGTGCAACAAAGTTTGGGAACCTATGATTTAATGTAGGTCATGGCTTCTAATTTCCCACTCATACCTAAAATATATGATCTTTTGCCTGATCCACACTAAATAAATAAAAAGAGATGACTTAAAACTGTAATTTTTAGAATATAATTTATTTACCTAAAGAGACTCCATATGGGTTCATCTACACTACAGCGCTAGTTCGAACTAACTTAGTTCAAATTAGTTAATTCGAACTAAGCTAGTTCGAACTAACGCATCTAGAACTAAAAACTAGTTCGAACTAGCGTTTTGCTAGTTCGAACTAGTAAGTCCACATTGAGTGGACTCTGAACAGGGCTTAAGGATGGCCGGAAGCAGTGCCGGCAGGGCATAAAAGGAGGACTTAGAGCATGGAGATACTGTCTCAGGCTAGCCGAGGGCTGCGCTTAAAGGGTCCCGACCCCCACCCCGGACACACAGTTCTAAGGGGTGCCCCGCTTGCAAAGAAGTTCTGGCTTGGAGTGCCCTGAGTGCCCACACTGGGCACATCACACCACTCGGCCATCAGCCCGGCTGCACTTGCCGCAGGCTGCCATCTGGGGAGAGGGAGTAATTGGGGGGCTGCAGGAGAGCTTCCACCCCCAGAAGCCCGCAGAGCCAGCCCAGTCCTCCCCATCGGGGGCTCGTACCCCATTCCTCCCTCACCTCCTTCCACTTGCCCTTCCCTAGCCCCCCTTCTTATTGATGTACAAAATAAAGATAACGTTTCTTCCAACATTGACTCTGTCTTTATTGAAAAAAACTGGGGGAGACTGGGAAAAGGAGGTGGGAGAGGGGAAGAGAAAGGCTGGGAGAGGGGAGGGCAACTAACATGATCAGGGGTTGGGAACAGGTCCCAGATGAAGAGAGGCTACAGAGACTGGGACTGTTCAGCTTAGAAAAGAGGAGACGGAGGGGGGACAGGATAGAGGTCTCTAAAAGCAGGGGTTGGGTGGAGAGGGTGCATTCAGAAAAGTTCTTCCTGAGTTCCCATAAAGAAGGACTAGAGGACACCAAAGGAAAGGAATGGGTAGCAGGCTTGAAACTAGTAAGAGAAAGTTGTTCTTCTTGACAAAGCAAATAGTTAACCTGTGGAACTCCTTGCTGCAGGAGGCTGTGAAGGCTACAACTAGAACAGAGTTTAAAGGGAAGTGAGATCAAGTCATGGAGGTTGGGTCCATGGAGTCCTATTAGCCAGAGGGTAGGAGTGGTGTCCCTGCCCAAAGTTTGTGGAAGGCTGGAGAGGGATGGCACGAGACAAATGGCTTGGTCATTGTCTTCGGTCCATCCCCTCCAGGGTCCCTAGGGTTGGCCGCTGTTGGCAGACAGGCTACTGGGCTAGATGGACCTTTGGTCTGACCCAGGACGGCCATTGTAAGCTCAGGGGTCAGGGTCGGGGGTCTCAGTGGACCCCCTTGATTTTCATGCACACCTGGTCCTGGGTGGCCAGGCTGGCAGCTCTCCTGCCCTAGACGGCCACTTTCCTGTGCCTAGTGCGGAGATCGTGGACGAGGTCCACGATGTCCGCACTAGCCCAGGAAGGTGCCCGCCTCTTGCGGTCCAGGGCAAGCTCCCGGGAGCCGCCAGCCTGGTCCCGGCAAGAGGGGGTGGGCTGGGGGGCATCGGGTGGGTGGCTCTGTGCCGTGCCAGGTGCAGGGTCTGCTAGCTGGGTGCTGGCAGGCTTGCACCTGGCACGGGCACCGTAGCCAGCCTGTGCCCCTTTAAGGGGTCCGGGGCCGGGAGGGGGGCATAGAGTTTCCCTGGTGTTGGCCAGAGTGGCCACCAGGGAAACCTGGGGAGGGCTAGCCTCCCACTAGTTCGAACTAAAGGGCTACACAGCCCTTAGTTCGAACTAGCTAGTTCGAACTAGGCGTTAGTCCTCGTAAAATGAGGTTTACCTAGTTCGAACTAAGCGCTCCGCTAGTTCGATTCAAATTCGAACTAGCGGAGCGCTAGTGTAGCACCTATTAAAGTTAGTTCGAACTAACGTCCGTTAGTTCGAACTAACTTTGTAGTGTAGACATACCCCCAGTGTGTTGGGGGTAAAGCCCAGCCCTATTTGGATCTTAAACCATCATCTCACTGTCAAACTGCATAGTAGGGGACAGGGACAAATAACTCTAATCTCTACCCATCTTTTGTCTTCAGCAAGCCTGACACCATGAACTGAAACACCTAACTGAACAGTTTATCCGATGGATATAAATTGTGAAATATAGGCTTGCAACACAAATCTCTTTACTTCAAATTGAATGAGAAATAAACTGGAACCAAAGACATCACAGTTCGCTCAGTCCACAATAGGCTCAGTGATATTAATACCACCACACTTTCCAGATGAAGAGTTTGTCACATATGTGTTGATTGATGGCTATGAACTCAAAGCACAGGGAAAAGCTGAAACGTGTTAAGTAGCTGGCAACTATGCAGATCAATCAGAACAATACTTCATTCCTCATGAGACAATGACAGGAACTGATGTTGTATTTGACAGGTTCACAGACATCAATTCTAACAGGGGCACTTTTCAGTGTAAAAGCATAACCAATTGTGTTGCTACCTGACTTTAGCCGTTGAAGAGGTGAGGCATGCATAAAGTGCACTAGGGCTCTGAGCTGTTGTAGTATGCTGAAACTAATATGCTTCAACTCTCCAATAATTTTCTCAGTGGAAATCATATTTGGCCCAACCCAAAGATCTAGTGAAAAATATCAGACTGCCAGAAGGGAAAAAAAGAAATGTGTCTGGAAAATTGTTCTAAACAGACTAAAAATTATCTGTGCAGGAATTCCCACCATCATCTCAAATTGATGGAAATCATTCAAATATGGGGGTAAAGTATGGCACAGGCAGGCTATGGAATGTTAAAAGGTTAATATGATTATATAGCATGATGCTTTAGATATGCTCAATATTTATAGGCTGCAAAGGGAGAATATGTGTTATTTACAAAGCTAAATATCCTTAGAGAGGTTTAAATAGCTTTTAAAATGCTTCATTATTATTATAGCGCATTATCATTTATTATTTATAAAGCATCCAACCGTCTGCTGAGAGCATTACAGGCATGTAATAAACCAAAACAAGTGACACTAATTGGTACCCTTGTTGACAGGCTCAGCAGTGTCACTATGGAATGAAGGAATACAGAGACTTAACTACATTTATCCCCTTTACAATGCTGGCACTTTAAAGTCCCACTTTCCTTGCAGGAGCAGCATACCATGTTAAGGGGAATTAATGTTATGCAATGGAATTACTCTGGCAGGAAGGAAGCTTCATGCATAAGAGGTGAACTTCCTAGGTGAAAGAACAATGAGGACAGAATGAAGAAATTTTCATTGCTAATTCATGATTTCTAACTATTTTTGGTACAAAAGACTGGCAGTTTTGATAGGTATCAACTAAGCACCTTTTTATGAGCTTTTTACACATTAGCAGTAATATATATGTATGTTAAAAGATGGATAGGAAAGCATGAGAAAATAGGTACCTGAGGTATGAAGATTGGAGCAACGCTGAAGTTGAAAACTGGAGCAAAAGTGACAAAAATGGTTGTCACATGAAGATTACACTTGGTTACATTTAAGATGGAGTGGAAACTTGTGAAGGGTAGAGTGGTTAGGCATTTTTGTCAGAATTATATTCTGATAGAAAATGCAATTTCTGCAAAATAAAAATTTTCTGTGGGGAAAAAAATCTGTATGTTTCTGACAATTTTCAATTGTCTGTTGGCAAAATTGAAATAAAATATTTCATTTCAGATTCATGAGACCAAAATTGGAATACTTTGTTTCATTGAACTGTCAATGAGCATTTCAAATAAATTCAGCAAAACATTAAACTGAATTTCCCTTTCAGCCTTATAGCTTCAACTAGGAGGTATAGTTGAGACTTCCTTCTAGCATATGGACTAAAATGCCTTGAGGACTATGTCTCTTATAATGCAGCATAAATTTCTCTTATGTGATATACATCATGAGTGATTGAACCTGGGCCATAAGGGAGAGTGAGATCAGACTCCCAAACTCCATGAGGCAATGAGCCACAAAGGGAAAATTCAATTTAATGTTGAGATGACTCAAACTAAAGCACTTTGGGTTAGTTCAACAAAACAAAATATTTTTATTTCAGGAATGTCAAAGTATTTTGTTTCAATTGACATTGTTTTGACATTTCAAAATTGAAGGTTCTCAGAATTTCCATTACATGACAAGTTTCAATTTTTTGTTCTGATTTGGGATGAAAACAAATATTGAAATGTCAGAATTATATGTGGAATTGAAATGGATGGTAATTGCCACAACAGGCACCAGTGGAATTGAAAGATGCATTAATGGAGAGCATTTGCAAGACTTATTGTATCATGTAGCACCTAGAAGATAGGTAGAAGGTAGTAGCATGATGATAGCTTCATCCTCCAAGTGTTATAATACTATTTTTGCACATTTAGTGCATTTAATATGTATTTGGTATACCTATTTCATGTAGTCTTTTCTTTCAAAAGAAAAGAATACTGGTTATATTTCCACTATTGACTTTGGAATGTGACTCTTCTCTTCATCAGTGATTATTCAAGGATGAGGATGAGGGTGATCTCTTTCATAGGTTTATTGGTGACTGAGGAGTCCAATCTTTGAGCCACAGGCTCATGGGTAGACAGGACGGGACCATGATTGCTGCATGACAGTTTTTTTCCTTTCTTTTCTGGTGTTTTTCTGCAACCAGAGCAAAGCATCCAAAGTGGATCTTCCCTCTCTGACAAGTCTTCACTAGTTATCCCTATCCTAGGCTGCTGTCTCCCATTGTGAAGTATTAATGCCATATCTCTTGATGTTTACATTTTTGACATCCGTGTTTCTTTTCTTCTTTGGTGAATTATCTATACAGCAGTTGTTCTAGTAAGTATATGTCAGTCACGTGCATACAGTGCTCACTCCACTTTATTTGGTGCTGGATAATCAGGGTGTCAACAAGGAAGATGATGACCTGTGAGGACATTGATATTAGTGCAATGATCCTCCCACTTTATGTTATGAATCTTCCAAAGAAATTGCTGGTACTGGCGTTCCAGGTTGTGGTCACTCAAATCTCACAGCTAGTGAGGAGAATTGGGATAACCACTGCTTTATGAACTAAAAGTCTGTTGCATGTTCTGATGTTCAGATTGTTGAACACCTGATGAGACAGTTGGCCAAAGGCAAAGCTGGTGTAGCAGATTTTGGGCTGAATCCCAACATCTTTGTCTTCCCTCTATGCGAGATGGCTGCCATAGTAGGCAAAGTATTCTACATTGTTAAGTTCTTCTTTGTCAATGTAGATTTTCCTTGCTGGGTCTGGTGATTGACTGTGGACTGCCTGGGAGAGAAATTTTGTTTTGCTGATATTCAGAGTTAGCCCTAGGCTTTTGTATGCTTCAGACAGGTGATTAATGATTATAGATTCTCTTCTGAGTGTGCAATTACAGCAGTCATCTGTGTACTGTAGTTCAGTTATTGTTGATGTTGTTACTTTAGTTCTGGCATGGAGACAAGGAAGGTTGAAGAGGGTACCATCATTACAATATTGGATGGCAATGCCCTTGGGTTAATGTTTTCACAGCTGCTAAGAAAATGAAGAAAAGTGTGGATGCCTTGTTTTACACCAGACTGGATGTCAAAGGGCTCAAAAGTAGAGCCACGGCACAGGAAATAGGTAATCATCTGAACACAGAGCAGACTTATAAAGGTGCTAAATTTGCTTGGGCAGCCACATTTCGACATGCTATTGCATAGAGCTTCACAGAAGATAGAGTCAAAGGCTTTGGTCAGTTAAATAAAGGCCATATTCAGGTTCTGGTGTTTGTTCTGGACATTTTTCCGGGATCTGCCTAGGAGCAAAAATCATGTCAGTGGCACCTTGTGTTGGCTGAAGCCACACTGAGACTCTGAACTACTTCTTCTACAAGAAGGAGCAAGTGATTCAGTATGATTCTTGCACAAATCTTTCCAGAAATGGGGAGGAGGGCAATGTCTGCAGAGTTGCCACTGTCAGCTCTCTCTTTTTTTGAAAATGGTGGTGATGTTAGCATTGTGTAAGTCAGTAGGGATTTCTTCGGGGTGCCAAACTTTATTGAAGAACAATATTGCGTCTTAGTGTTTCTCCCCCCCCCTTACTTTCTCAAGTTCAGATGGTATACCATCAGGACCTGGTGCTTTATTGTTCTTCAATTGTTTGATTGCTTTGCAGACCTCCTCAGGTGTTGGTGAGTTGGTAAGAGTATCCCAGATTGGGTGCGCAGGGATGGACTTGATGGTCTCATCATTCACAGTTGTTTCTCAATTTAGAAGACTTGGTACTGATCCTTCCAGTGCTTTCTGGTACATTTCTGATCTTTAAGAAGACTACTAACATATCAGTTCTCAGAGGTGTGAAACCACATGAACTTGATCCATAGAGGTTATTTGTCTCACCAAAAAAGCTCCACAAATCATGTCTGTCAGAAAATATTTGGATGGCTTTCCTCTGTCCACCCAACATTTGTGTTTCATTCTTAGATCCTGACTTCATAGAGTTCTGCTTCTGACTGAATAGTGGTTAGTTTTGCAGAAAACTTTTCTCTTCTGTCTGGGAAAGGCTGTAATTGAAAACCAGTTGTCAAACCAGCCCTGAAGGCAGCAGGTAGCAAGGCTGATGGATTCCTCCCATGTCTCATGGACGGTCTGTTATAGAGCTCACCAAACTTCTCTGACACTGGTGTTCTCATTGCCAGGTTTACGCATTGTCAGATTTTCACAGAGGTGTGTTTGGAAGTTATCTTGGGGGACTGAGGATTAAAATCTTTGGATGTTGTGTTGCTGTCTATATGATTGAGAATTCTTTCTGCTCGTTCAGGCACTTGATTAGAAGGTTCTTGATTGCAAAACCAACATTGTGTATTCACCTGTCATTTGTTGGATTTCCTTTCCAGAAAAGACTGTAACTGTCACCTTCTTCCCTCAAGTGGCTTATGTTTTGCTGAAAACAGCAACACCAGTGTTGTATCTTGAGAGTTCTCTGATAACAATTGCTGTTCTGCATTCCGGTTATTAACTTTTGGATTTGTCTAGTGGGGTAGGGACATTCCAAGTGTCAACATTTTTTTCACACAGCCCAGTATAATACCTCAGTGGGTAGATGAGATGGATGAAGCATGATCACCTCTCCATGGCTGTCAAACAAGAGTATGGCTGAAATAGGAGAAACTCCAATCATCTTGGACTTCCTTGCCACTGGAACACACGTGCTTCTTTTGAAAAGATTTCTGTGGCTGCTGGTGCACAACATTACATTACTCATGCCCAGGCTTCTTTCACAGGAAGATATTTTTTCCCACCCCTACCAATAAAAGTCCTGAGGTGATGGGTGAACAGTGATGGTGAAGTGATCACCAGGAGTCCCCAGTCACAAAGCCACCTGCAAGTACTGGCAGAAAGACAGTCATCATATGCACCTGGGCTGGTCTATGGGATCATTCTGGGCAGTGGCCAGCATGACTGAGCAGGCCATTTTAGGAACCCCTCTGCTCACCCCGTACAGGAAAGGAATTAGAAAAGGTGCAAGAAACATAGACAATTGCATAATACTTGACTGGATAACTGCATCCAGATGGGGTCATTCCCAATGCAGGCAAAACCCAAAAATGTTTTGTACAACTTGGAATATAGCTTTTTCCATATGGTAAAAGTGACTCTTAAGAGCCTGAGATCTATGGGGTGGTACTGAAATTTAAATAGAACAACAGCAGTAATGCAACGAGGCCATTAATTATTTAATTTTCTGCAATGAACACCTTATTCCCCAAAATAACTTCAGAATCAGTTAAAAATAAACAATTTCACTTGGAGACAAAAACAAGCAACGCAAACAAACAAACAAACATGGTGCTCATCTAAGTCAATTATGATAGAGAATTAGTGTTAAGAAATGCAGTAGTCAGACACACAAACCTCAGTACCAAATAGGTAGTCAAAAAAACCCTCTTATCTTTAATATTTTAAAATATTTTTCTGCATCTTTATGTAGTAACTTTTTTTGAGTAACTTTTTTGTTTTTGTGAAATTTTACTAAAACTAGAAAGAAGTAAAAATGTTTGGGGGTTTTGGGGGAAACAAAAAGAAGTCTTGGATGCATATTATTTGTGAAAAAAAAGAAAATTTTGAAGAGGGAAATCTTTTTAAAAAGATGTTTACTGTGAAAAATTAAGATTTTCAAAGTTACACATTCTGGGTCTGACTCTATTTTCACTTCTTGGAAGTTATTAACTGTAACTGCTGAGTTTGTGGATACAGACCTTTTTTATCGACGAGGAGTCCTGTGGCACCTTATAGACTAACTGAAGTGTAGGAGCATAAGCTTTCGTGGGCAAAGACCCACTTCGTCAGATGCATGTAGTGGAAATTTCCAGAGGCAGGAATAAATATGCAGGCCAGGATCAGGCTGGAGATGACCAGGTGGATCCAATCAAGGAGGATGAGGCCCACTTCTAGCAGCTGATCTGGAGGTGTGAATTCCAAGAGAACAGAAGCTGCTTTTGTAGTTAGCAAGCCATTCACAGTCTTTGTTTAATCCAGAGTTGATTGTGTCAAACTTAAAGATGAACTGTAGCTCAGCAGTTTCTCTTTGAAGTCTGGTCCTGAAGTTTTTTTGCTGCAGGATGGCTACTTTTAGATCTGCAATTGTGTGTCCAGGAAGATTGAAGTGTTCCCCTACAGGTTTTTGTATGTTGCCATTCCTAATATAAGGTGCCACAGGACTCCTCGTCGCTTTTGCAGATTCAGACTAACACGGCTACCCCTCTGATACTTGAGACCTTTTTTATGTAATTGGAATATTTTGTTTCACAGCTGTAAGTCTGGTTATATGGCTGGGATCAAGAAATAAATATAAATTCCTTGCAAATACTTTTGTATCTCCAGTGTTAAATAGATTACCTAAGAACAAAACAAAAACACTAGCGTAAATCCATAGGTCTTGTTAGAATTCTTTCTAGTTTACCCAAATATGGGTGAGATCAATATTAGGCACCATGGAGTATTTTCAGATGTATAGTGAAAGCATGAGAGATAATCCTGCAAATATTCCTCTGAATAGTTCTATTTGATTCTTACTGACATTTCTTAAGAAACTCACACACACACACATTTGAAGGAACAGGACTTAAATTTAGCATATAAGTGAATACACACACACATATACACACACACAAACTCTTATATTGACACACTTATAGTTCCGTTGTAACTGATATAAATGTAATATACATTCTAGTAAGGTTACTGAAGTTTGCCTCATAAATGTAATGAATCCTCACTACCAGTCTGTGCAGTTAAAACTTTGCTGATATGGGAAAAGAAACCACACAGTATTATGTGCTGATTATACAGTGTGAACATGAAAGAAGTTCAGTGAATAGACCTGAACAACATTTAATTTTTGTGCCACAAAATGAAAAAAGAAAGAGATTAGCCAAAATACATGAAAAGAGAAAGTCCACAACACAGAAAAGAATGTTTAGGGTTCATAGTTCTTTTTATCTCCCTATTATCTTTAGTTGCTGTGGTTTCCTTCCCTTCTGATGTTTTTCATTTTGATGAATATTTCCTTCCCTTCAACAGATTTTCATTTTGATGAATATTTTAAACACTTATTTTGATTTCTCATGAATGTTTATTCATCAAGAATCTTTTCCTAGGTGCTGACAGGTTTTTTTTTCATATTTATTGTCACCCCATCAATACTTTGTTATCAAAGGTATTACAAGGATCCTTTTGTTCCCATTCATGGTTTTTTTAAGTCTTAAATAATCTCTTGACCCTAACATCTCTCATGCCCTTTTATCACCTAACATCCATATTAAAGAAATTCATTTTTAATAAACAGGCATACAATATTAAAAAGCATATCACATTTGCTATATTAGCCGTTATTACCCAAGAGATAGAGTTTGTTCACATTATAAATGTAATTTGAATTAAATCAAACCTAATTAATCTGGAGATAAGGAAGATAGTGCAGCAGCATGATTTCTCAGAGAAAAGGATGAATTAGATGCTACTCTAATTGAAGCTTAATTTGCTTCCTTAAAACAATGATAATTTTTATATGAAATAACACATTCACATTTATATGTGTTGATGCTTGAACATGAATTTGTTAGCTCAAAGGACTCTGTTGGCCACATTAGTTTTGATATATATGCCTGAGGATAGACTGAAATTTTTGCATCATCTCAGGTAAACTGCTGAATCCATCTTGTTATTCTCAATTACTTACACTAAACTTGGAAAACAGAACTCCCTGTATGAGACTTGGACACTGAAGAGGATACTATGGGCATCTAGGTGACTGGGCAAAAAAATTGCAGTTGAATTTTCATATTGATAAATGCAAAGTAATTCATATTAGAAAACAGAATCTTAAGTACACATATAAAATGATGGGGACTAAATTAACTATTAAAATTCAAAAGTGAAATCTTGGAGTCATTGTGGATAATTATCTGAAAATATCCACTCAACGTGCAGCAGCAGTCAAAAAAGCAAACAAAATGTAAGGAAACATTAAGGCTACATCTACACTGCAGGCTTTTTGCGCAAGTACTGTTTTGCTCAAGAGTTCTCGTGCAAAAGGTCTTCCACAAGAGTACATCCACACTGCCATGTGCTTTTGTGCAAGAGATGTGCTTTTGCACAAGAGCATCCACGGCAGTGTGGATGCTGTCTTGCAGAAGAAAGCTCTGATGGCCATTTTAGCCATAGGGCTTTCTTCACAAGAAATTCATGTTGCCTGTCTATACTTCCTTCTTAGGGTGTGTCTAGACTACATGCCTCCTTCGACGGAGGCATGTAGATTAGCCAGATCGGAAGAGGGAAATGAAGCCGCGATTAAAAGCCTCGTGAAACCAGGCTTACCTGTGTCGATGAAGAAAGGCTTCTTTGTCGGGGCATCGCGTCCAGACTCCCCCGATCTGCCGACAAACAGCTGATCGGCAGATCGGGGCAGCCATTTAAATTTAAATGAAGCCGCGATTATTTTAATCGCGGCTTCATTTCCCTCTTCCGATCTGGCTAATCTACATGCCTCCGTCGAAGGAGGCATGTAGTCTAGACACACCCTTATGGAAGAGCTCTTGCGCAAGAGGGCTTATTCCTTGTGGGGAGAGGAATAACTCTTCTGGAAGAAGCCCTGTTTTCCAGTGCTGTACTGTAAATTTGCTTGCACAAGAATGCACATGCAGTGTAGATACTCAGCAAGTTTTTGCACAAGAACAACCATTTTTACACAAAAAGCCTGCAGTGTAGATGTAGCCTAAAAATCTCAGGCTGTGTCTACACTGGGCCACTTATTCCAGAAAATCAGCCGCTTTTCCGGAATAAGCTGCGAGCTGTCTACACTGGCCCTTGAATTTCCGGAAAAGCAATGATGCTCTACTGTACAAAATCAGCCGCTATTCCGGAAAAACTATGCTGCTCCCGCTCGGGCATAAGTCCTTATTCCAGAACACTGTTCCGGAAAAGGGCCAGTGTAGACAGCCCAGTAGTCTTTTCCGGAAAAAAGCCCTGATCGCGAAAATGGTGATCGGGGCTCTTTTCTGGAAAAGCGCGTCTACATTGGCCACAGACGCTTTTCCGGAAAAATGGCTTTTCCGGAAAAGCAGCCTGCCAATGTAGACGCTCCTTTTCCGGAAAAACTGAAAACGGAATAGTATTCCGTTTTAAGCATTTCTGGAAATTCACGCCAGTGTAGACACAGCCCCTGATGGGTATCTGTACTCATCCGTAACTTGAAAAACAATGAGTAGTGCTGTGGCACCTTGGAGCCTAACAAATAGTATCATGAGCTTTTGTGGGTAAAACCCTCTTCTTCAGATGTATTTGGGTGAAAAATCATTAAAAAAAGGATAGAAAATGTGACAGAGAATAACTTATTGTCTCTAAATCCATGGTATGCCTACATCTTGATTATTGCATGTACACGTGGTTGCCTCAACTCAAAATCTCAGAAAGATATCTTGGCAATGGAAAGAGTCCAGAAAAGGGCAACAAAAATGATTAGGGGTTTGGAATGGCTGCCACATGAGGTGAGATTAATAAAACTAGGACTCTTCAGATTAGAAAAGAGGAGACTAAGAGTGAATCTACATAGCACCCTAAACTTCAAATAAGATATGGAATTTGAATTATGCAAATTGTGTTATCTTATTTCAAATCTATTTTGAAATAGCTTATTTTGTATTTGGTGCATCTACATAGCATCAAATTCTTAAATAATGCGCTATGTCAAGCCATCACTTATTCTCCATGCAACAAGGTTTACCAAGATGGCGACGTAGCACACCCTTTATTTTGAAAAATATTTCAAATAAGGGGCAACTTGTGTAGAGGCAGGATAGCTTCTGGTATCCCAAAATAGCCACACCGTGTAAACGTACCCTCAGGGTGATATGATAGAGGTCTATATGAATCTGAGGAACTGTCCCAGATTGAAGTGTCATTAGAGGAGGTTCTGGAACAAATAGAAAAACTTAATGTTAACAAATCTCCAGGACCGGATGGCATTCATCCAAGGGTTCTAAAATAACTCAAATGGGAAATTGCTGAGCTATTATCTGTGGTTTGTAACCTATCCCTTAAATCAGCTTCCGTACCTAATGACTGGAAGGTAGCTAATGTGACAGCAATATTTAAAAAGGGCTCTAGAGGCGATCCTGGCAATTACAGACCAGTAAGTCTAACTTAAGTACCAGGCAAATTAGTTGAAACAATAGTAAAGAATAAAATTGTGAAGCATATAGAAGAACATAATTTGTTGGACAAACTTCAACATGCTTTCTGTAAAGGAAAATCCTATCTTACTAATACATTAGAATTCTTTGAAGGGGTTAACAAACATGCAGACAAGGGGGATCCAGTAGATATAGTATACTTAGATTTTCAGAAAGCCTTTGACAAGGTCTCTCACCAAAGGCTCTTGTGTAAAATACATGGCCATGGGATAAGAGGGAAGGTCCTTTCATGGACTGAGAACTGGTTAAGAGAGGAAACAAAGAGTAGGAATAAATGGTAAATTTTCAGAATGGAGAGGGGTAACTAGTGGTGTCCCCCAAGGGTCAGTCCTGGGACCAATCCTTTTCAACTTATTCATAAATGATCTGGAGGAAGGGGTAAGCAGTGAGGTGGTAAAGTTTGCAGATGATACAAAACTGTTTAGGATAGTCAAAACGAAGCAGACTGTGAGGGACTCCAAGGAGATCTCACCAAACTGAGTGATTGGGCAACAAAATGGCAAATGAAATTTAATGTGGATAAGTGTATACTAATGCTCATAGGGAAAAATAACCCCAATTATACGTACAGTATGATGGGGGCTAGTTTGGCTACGACAAATCAGGAAACAGATCTTGGAATGATCGTACACAGTTATCTGAAAACTCCCAGACAGTGTGTAGCGGCGGTCAAAAAGGCAAATAGGATGCTAGGAATTATTACAAAAGGGATAGAAAATAAGACCCAGAATATCTTACTGCCCCTGTATAAACCTATGGTATGCCCACATCTTGAATACTGTGTACAGATGTGGTCTCCTCACCTCAAAAAAGATATTTTGGCCTTGGAAAGGGTTCAGAAAAGGGCAACTAAAATGACTAGAGGTTTGGAACTGGTCCCATATGAGGAGAGGTTAAAGCGATTGGGACCTTTCAGTTTAGAAAAGAGGAGACTGAGGGGGGATATGATAGAGGTATATAAAATCACGAGTGGTGTGGAGAGGGCAGATAAAGAAAAGTTATTTATTAGTTCCCATAATAGAAGAACTGGAGGACACCAAATGAAATTAATGGGTAGCAGGTTTAAAACTAATAAAAGAAAGTTCTTCTTCACACAGTGTGTAGTCAATCTGTGGAACTCCTTGCCAGAGGAGGCTATGAAGGCTAGGACTATAATTGAGTTTAAAAAGAAGCTAGATAATTTCATGGAGGTTAGGTCCATAAAAGGCTATTAGTCAGGGGATAAAATGGTGTGCTTGGCCTCTGTTTGTCAGAGGCTGGAGAGGGATGGCAGGAGACAAATCGCTTGATCATTGTCTTCGGTCCACCCTCTCTGGGGCACCTGGTGCAGGCCACTGTTGGCAGACAGGATACTGGACTAGATGGACATTTGGTCTGACCCAGTACGGGCATTCTTATGTTCTTATGTATAAAATTGTGACTGGTGTGGAGAAAGTAAATAAGGAAAAGCTATTTACTTGTTCCCATAACAGAAGATCTAGGGGTCACCAAATGAAATGAATATGTAGCAGGTTTAAAACAGGAAGTGTTTCTTCAGACCACACATAATCAATCTGTACAGCTTCTTGCCAGAGGATGTTGTGAAGACCAGGACTTCAACGGAGTTCAAAAAGGAACTAGAAACTTTCATGGAAGAAAGCATGGAAAATTAAAAAACATCTCACATTTGCTATGTTAGCCAGGATGGGTAGGAATGGGGTCCTTAGCCTCTGTCAGAAGCTGGGAATGGGTGTCAGGAGAAGGATCATTTGATGATTACACGTTCTGTTTATTCCCCATGGGGCACCTGGCATTTGCTTCTCTTGGAAGACAGAATACTGTGCCAGAAGGACCTTTGGTCTGCTCCAGTATAGCCTTTCTTTGGTTCGTATGTTGCCTCTATGATACCAATGTCATGTGTCTCTACCAACTCATTGATAATCATGCTTTTTTGCAAGAAATGCAGTGAGGGAGTTTTGCACAATGGGATTTGCCTATTAGAAAGTTACCAACATAAATGATTTTAATGACAATCTCACAAATCTCTTATTTTTCCTTCATACTCCAACTCCTTGAGCCAGATGATTATATGATAGCTGCTGAATTCATTTTAGAAGTAAGATTCTGTTATAGTTGCTCATGAATTTCCATCAAACTGGTTTTCACAAATCAGATTTTCACAGTTTTCCATTTTTCCACCAAGAACAAATCAAAATGTTTAATTACCTGTTGATTCATTCTTAAATTGCCTCTGGGCAAACTACCATAGAGCTTCAGGGAAGTCATTTCCATTCTTCCCTGGAACTTCCTGCAGCAGGATTCAATCGGCCATGATACCTCAGGTCTCACCTTGGACTCAGCAACTGCAGTATACCATGGGACTCCCAATACCACCATATGTTATAGGAGAGAAAGTCCACCTGGGAAGCCTGGTGCACACAGGTGAACAGGCTGGTGATGGTGGTGAGGAAGACATGAGGCACTCAGAAAGTAATTCCCATGAATCACTGTGGTGACTCAGCCAGATGTAATTGAATGTGAACTAAATGAAAGCATAAACTTAAAAAACAAGCAGTCTGCTCATTCTTTAAAGACTAACAAACATGAAGATGGTATCATGAGCTTTTGTGGGCACAGCACAAAATATTTTTGCCATTTCTCAACTAGAGTTTTTGGAATTTTTTGCTGTATCAATAATTTCAATATTTTGATTTTGATCATGATTTAAATCTTGTGTAAATTTCACAATTATTTGTGAAAATTATTTCAATGATTATTTCAATTATTTCAATGATTTATCAGTACTAGTTTCCATGGTTCTGAGAACCAGAATGAAAGACTGAATTCAAAGCAATGAAAACTTCAGAAGGCAAATGAAAACTTCTAATTGTTTCCTTTAAAATACTTCCTTATAAATATCTCTGTTTTTAATCTCTGTGATTTTAAATGGCCTACCTCATGATTTTTGGACATGTGGGGTTGGCAATATGGCTGTTACCTTTCTTTTAAAGTGGCAACCAGGATAATAGCAACATTTAGCAACATTTTCAACGACGCTAATTTTTGTCTTTCCCTTTATACTTTTCAAACTAGAATAGTGCTCATAATAAAAACAATTTGTTTTTTCCTTTACAAACTAGAATTTCAGAGTCCAAGCAGACTCTCATGATCATGCAACACAATAGACTCTTTTGATTACATGGTGGTAGGCTAGATGACCCAGAGATTCAGAGTCCCAGAAGAACTATATCATATAACTCCTTGCAAACAATCCTGATTAAGTACAAGAAACACCTGAATCAATCAGTTCTCAAACATTTGCATCTATTTTGACACAGAAAGCTTCAAACACTTTTATTGTTTTTTTTTAACCTGATGTCATGCTGCTCCTTGTATTTTTCAATATGCAAGATTAAAAGAATTCAGTCAGGATTACTTATTTCTTAATTTAGAAAAGAAACTGATGTGAAGTCTCTGTGAGAGGACACAGTTATGTTTGACTCATTCTGCAAAAGCAGCCATTTTGGACTAACTCACAAGAAGTTTCTCAAAAATTAAGCATAATAAAACAGAGCTTTATAGCAACGTAACTACATATGCCACATGGGAAATTTCAATAATTTCAGGTTTTGCACCAACAGCTTAGCTACATTTTTTACCAGCACTACCTTTGAAGACCTTCTTAGCATGCCAGCACTATTATCTTGAATATCCCAAACTCTCACCAATATTAAGGGGAATTTTTGTTGCTGATTGAAGATATGTCAAGTCTCTTTCCTATCTCTAGCATTTGTGATCCTACATTTTGCCCTTCTAGACACTCAAGTGTACTGCTGCATGCATTTCACTTGTATGTTGCATCAGAAAGAGAACATGAGAACATAAGCAATGGAACCTGAGGGCCTCAAGGTGTTTTCTTAGCTGAATAGTTTGAATTTCTAGTATTGAAGATTAAATAACATGAAAGTTATTATGATATTCCAAAAGTATATGCAGTTACCACAGAGTTCACTGTTGTGTGCTCAGAAACAATTGCATTTTCATCTTGTGCTTTCCTTTCCTATTAATTTTAGTATTTGCATATATTCTTAAATTGACAGCTCTGGAGTATTAAGTCCTCTATTTATCCATAATACCTGCACAGGTACAGAACAGATGGTGTCAATGAAGATTTCCTCACAGTGCCTTGGAGGGATCTTCCAGTCAGGATAAGCAACCAATTCAGTCTTCATGCTCAGTCTATAGAGATTTCCAAAAAGGGTTCCAAAAATTTTGTGGCATTGTATGCTTTTGAATGGTGATGATGACATCTGTCCATTAGTAAATGAAGCCAATTAATTTGTCTGAGTCTAGCTCATAATAAGTGAAAAGATAACAAATTTGTTTCTACTAGATGTAAAGTGTTGTTGTCTTTTGCTTTTAATTCAGATGTTCAAAAGGCCTCTCTGTGACATGGTTGATTGGTCAATTGATACATATATTGTTCTTCACTCCTTTCAAATGGTTCTTTGACCACTGGCATGAATATTGTAACAACTATCTTTCTTCCTACACAGTGGATGACGCAAAATGCCAAAAATACCTTTCAGTTTCTTTTCTTAAGTAAGATTAACTTTACCAAAAGGAGTAACCATAGTTTAAATAGACCAAAATGGTTTACAAAAAGCTGGGAAAAGAAATAAGATCCAAAATATGGAGACTGACACTGACCAGATGTCTACATTTTGAAGACTGGAAGACAGTTAGAAAGCTCAGAACTAGATTCAAAATTCCTCCTATTTGTGGATAGTTGTATCATGATTTTGGTTTGTATTCTGTAAAGGGAAATCATGTCATACTAATCTAAGAGTTCTTTGAAGGGGTCAACAAACATGTGGTCAAGGGGGATCCAGTAGATGTAGTGTATTAAGATTTCCAGAAAGCCTTTGACAAGGTCGCTCACCAAAGGCTCTTACATAAATTAAGCTGTCATGGGATAAGAGAGAAAATCCTTTCATGGACTGAGAACTGGTTAAAAGACAGGAAACAAAGGGTAGGAATAAATGGTACATTTTCAGAATGGAGAGGGGTAACTAGAGGTGTTCCCGAAGGGTCAGTCCTAGGACTAGTTCTATTCAACTTATTCATAAATGATCTGGAGAAAAGGGTAAACAGTGAGGTGGTAAAGTTTGCAGACGATACTAAACTGCTCAAGGAGTTAAGACCAAAGCAGATTGTGAAGAACTTCAAAAAGATCTCACCAAACTAAGTGACTGGGCAACAAAATGGCAAAGGAAATGTAATGTGGATAAATGTAAAGTAATGAACATTGGAAAAATAACCCCAACTATACATATATGATGTGGACTACTTTAGCTACAACTAATCAGGAAAAAGATCTTGGAGTCATCGTGGATAGTTCTCTGAAGACATCCACACAGTGTGCAGCAGCAGACAAAAAGGCAAATAGGATGTTAGGAATCATTAAAAAAAGAGATAGAGAATAAGATGGAGAATAATTGCCCTTATATAAATCCATGATATGGCCACATCTTGAATACTGCATACAGATGTGGTCTCCTCATCTCAAAAAAGATATACTGGCATTAGAAAAGGGTCAGAGAAGGGCAACTAAAGTGATTAGGGGTTTGGAACAGGTCCCATATGAGGAGAGAGGAAAGAGACTGGGACTTTTCAGCTTGGAAAAGAGGAGACTAAGGGTGTGTCTAGACTACCTAGTTTTGTCGACAAAAGTGGACTTTTTTTGACAAAACTATACCAGCGTCTACACTACCGCTGAGTTCTGTCGACATAACGTCGACAGAACTCAGCAGTTTTGTCGATGCTGGTATACCTCATTTTACGAGGCATAACACCTTCTGTCGACAGAACTCTGTCGACAGAAGGTGTTATTGCCTGTAACATTGCGTCCAGACTACGGAGTTCTGTCGACAAAGCAGCTTGCTTTGTCGACAGAACTCAATGTGTCTGGACGCTCTTTGTCGACGGAAGTTTTTTCGACAGTATCTGTCAACAAAACTTCCATCGACAAAACGTGGTAGTCTAGACGTACCCTAAGGGGGGATATGATAGAGGTCTATAAAATCATGAGTGGTGTGGAGAAAGTGAATAAGAAAAAGTTATTTACTTGTTCCCATAATATAAGAACTAGGGGCCACCAAATGAAACTAATGGGCAGCAGGTTTAAAACAAATAAAAGGAAGTTCTTCTTCACACAGCGCATGGTCAATCTGTGAAACTCCTTGCCTGAGGAGGTTGTGAGGGCTAGGACTATAACAGGGTTTAAAAGAAAACTAGGTAAATTCATGGTGGTTAAGTCCATAAATGGCTATTAGCCAGTATGGGTAAGGAATGGTGTCCCTAGCCTCTGTTTGTCAGAGGGTGGAGATGGATGGCAAGAGAGAGATCACTTGATCATTACCTGTTCAATTCACTCCCTCTGGGACACCTGGCATTGGCCACTGTCAGCAGATGGGGTACTGGGCTGGATGGACCTTTGGTCTTAGCCAGTATGGCCATTCTTATGTTCTTATGTTCTCATCTCTTCACATATTGTTCACCCAGCAAAACTGATTCATTTTAAACAAATAAACAGTAAAATGTACTCATATCTTATTTAACCCTTTCTGTTGCATTTTTTATCTCCTCAGGATTACTGTTAAATTATCTTTTATCACTTACTTAAATGGGAGACTTTCAAATAATAGGCATTACATGTAAAAGAATGTCAGGCTGCAAAGTTACATACTCAAAAGTTAGAAAATGATAGCTTTAGATTGCCTATGCAATCTTCATTCTACTCACTTATGTATCTGATCTTTACTCTGGAAAAGTCAGGAGAACAGTGAAAAAGTATCATGACCATGTATTTATTAACTGCATCATAATGTATATACAGATGTGGGCAGAAATAAGGTAGCGTTTACAACTATATTTTGCAATAAATATTTTGGAAAATCTCATAAATTTTAAATCAGTTTCAAGTTTTCAGGAGTGGAGAACTAGACTCATGATTTTTGAAGCCTTTGGGTTGACAATGTATCACATTGTGTATCACAGATGGAAGTTATACTTCCCCATCTAACTTCAACTTTGCCCCACCTAATAAATACCTTTAAGGTTAAGAGAACATATACTTTGGAGTAAGAACTAGAATGGGACTAAAGGGTGCTCAGCACCATATTGGTTCATGCCTTTTCTGATTGTAGGTGGGCAGAATCTCCTTTTTACAGTTTATCTGGAAGTTTCTGTCTTCAGTCACCCTTTACCCTCCTTTAAAGAGAAAACTATGAACCTGCTGCACTCAGCGATAACAGAAAATTGTAACAGGCCAAGTTATCAAGGCAAGAGTGTCTAATGTGTCAGGGACTAGATGGATGTGACTTGATTTTACTCGGTAAGCTTCTGAATAGGTGGTTGTGAATGACAGATCAGTCCACATCTCTTGTACTTAATACTTCAAATGTATTTACTTTGACACAAGCTTTCCTAAAAGGATGGAAAACATGAAGGCATATGAGAACAAAGGAGAGGAAATGTGTGACATTTCAACTGATAAAGTTAACTGCATTTTTAAAGTGACTGAAAGTGAGGAAATGGCTTCATGTTTTACATGGGAAATTAGGATTCTGCCTATGTGGTAAACACTTAAAACTTGAAATTAAAAAAAAGAAAAAGAAAAAGAAAAAGAAAAAGAAAAAGAAAAAGAAAAAGAAAAAGAAAAATTCAGATCCTCATTCTGTTATAAAAAAATGAAAATGCCCCTTATAAAATAATTCAAAATATAATCATAATTATGTTAATTCATATGCTTATTTGCCACTCTCCATTTGGAAGGAAAGTCAGTCATTGTGAATAATACTAATGCATTGGTTACACATGAAACGAGTCAAGTTATGGTTCATTAAAATGGTTGAAAGGAGATATTTATCTATTTAAAATTTTTTTTAAAGAAAAATAGACACTGCTTGGTATAGGGAAGCAGAAAATGAGTGGTTGTTGGGTTCAACCTTCCATTTAAAAAATCGGAGGTATATTTATAGGAAACATTGAGGGTCAAATCTTGCCACCTTTAATCACTTTGAGGAGTAATTTTGTTATGAGACCCTCCAATAAGCTCATTAGAACTTATTTAGAGAGAAAGATACTACCAAATTGAGGCAGCAGTTCACAATTTGCTACTTGGAAATAAGAACGAATTAAACAATTTTTTTTCACTCTCCATTTCTTTCCTACAGTTACTACATCTTGAACCAGGAAGACGTTCTCTAGACGATTTTTGGCTCAGTTCACCCCAGACTCCTCTCTATTCTTTAGCCTTACAGTTATACTTTGGTATTAATACTGTCTGCAAAAAACACCTTCACCTCTGATTGTAGTGCTAAACACCGTAAGAGACAGGAAAAGCAAACTATAGAGAATGGGTAAGGAACTAGCACAGATCAGTTTCTGAGAACCAGTAACTAGATTCCTTTTTTCATGTTAGCTGTCCTTTGGATGAGATGAGGAAACGTGTGCCTGGCAGGACTCATTTGGCCATTTAGGAATTACCTGGATTTAACAGAAAAGATATAAAAGGGCAGTTCTTAATTCATATTACCTTAAATATTAATGCCTAGGATTACTTTATTAAACTGTAGTTGCTATTTCATGCAGTATTCAGTTTTTCCCACCCTTTCCCTGTGGCATGTTATATGTGATAAGAGTTTCTTGATATCCCCAATGCTCTATGGGTAGGTCTACACTACCACCCTAGTTCAAACTAGGGTGGTAGTGTAGACATACCCTTAGACTGGTCCCTGGGACAAATGACAGCAATGAGCCATGTGTTTCATGTAGTCTAGTGCTCATTCCTGAGTGAGAGGCATTCAGTAATGCCAACTGCTTTCTGCATTTTCTCTCAAATCCACAGACATAGCTAACATTTGGTATTCATTGCTGAGGAATTTCCCAAATATTAAAGTTATTGAATCTTCTAAGGGGCAGGTGAGGGTGGCATTTTCTTTCTCTAGAGCACTAGCATCCCAATATATTCAACAAGGGTGATTTACTTTGGATTCAGCAATTGAAAATATCAAACATCTGAGTTATATGTTTTTAAAACAGATTTTTTAAAGGCTTCATTTAAAAATAAAAGAGCAGCTAGCAACACTAAAGGCAAATGTTACATTATAGAAAGAATAAACAATATTCTGGTAAATATTGTTTTATCTATGATGGCCTAGACTGTATCCTATGTGTTGATGTTCCACAAAAGAGTAAGGGAGCATACCACTGTCACAAGGATTAGCCAAAGCTGTCAAAAGTTAGACAGAATTAACATATGGACTTTTTGGTAATATCATAGAATCATAGAATACTAGGACTGGAAAGGACCTCTGGAGATCATCGAGTCCAGTCTCCTGCCCCCATGGCAGGACCAAATATTGTCTAGACAATCCCTGATAGACATTTATCTAACTTACTCTTAAATGTCTCCAGAGATGGGGATTCCACAACCTCTCTGGGCAATTTATTCCAGTGTTTAACCACCCTGGGCATGTCTACACTACAAAGTTAGTTCGAACTAACTTTCATAGGCGCTACACTAGCGCTCCGCTAATGCAGGGTGGACAGGATAGAGGTCTCTAAAAGCAGGAGTTGGGTGGAGAGGGTGCATACAGAAAAGTTCTTCAGTAGTTCCCATTAAGAAGGACTAGAGGACACCAAAGGAAAGGAATGGGTAGCAGGCTTCAAACTAGTAACAGAAAGTTCTTCTTCACAAAGCAAAGAGTCAACCTGTGGAACTCCTTGCTGTAGGAAGCTGTGAAGGCTAGAACTGGAACAGAGTTTAAAGGGAAGTGAGATCAAGTCATGGAGGTTGGGTCCATGGAGTAGTCTTAGCCAGGGGGTAGGAGTGGTGTCCCTGCCCAAAGTTTGTGGAAGGCTGGAGAGGGATGGCATGAGACAAATGGCTTGGTCACTGTCTTCGGTCCATCCCCTCCAGGGCCCCTAGGGTTGGCCGCTGTCGGCAGACAGGCTACTGGACTAGATGGACTTTTGGTCTGACCCAGGACGGCCATTGTAAGCTCAGGGCTCAGGGTCGGGGGTCTCAGTGGACCCCCTTGATTCTCTTGCACACCTGCTCCTGGGTGGCCAGGCTGGCAGCTATCCTGCCCAATCCAGCCACTTTCCTGTGCCTAGTGCGGAGATCATGGACGAGGTCCACGATGTCCACACTAGCCCAGGCGGGTGCCCGCCTCTTGCGGTCCCGGGCAAGCTCCCGGGAGCCGCCAGCCTGGTCCCGGGAAGAGGGGGAGGGCTGGGGGGCATCGGTTGGGTGGCTCGATCCTTGCCAGGTGCAGGGTCTGCTGGCTGGGTGCTGGCAGGCTTGCACCTGGCACGGGCACTGTAGCCAGCCCGTGCCCCTTTAAGGGGTCCGGGGCCGGGAGGGGGGCAGACGAGTTTCCCTGGTGTTGGCCAGAGTGGCCACCAGGGAAAGCTGGGGAGGGCTAGCCTCCCACTAGTTCGAATTAAGGGGCTACACACCCCTTAATTCGAACTAGCTAGTTCGATCTAGGCTTAATCCTTGTGGAATGAGGATTACCTAGTTCGAACTAAGCGCTCCGTTAGTTCTAATTAAATTCGTACTAATGGAGCACTACTGTAGCGCCTATGAAAGTTAGTTCGAACTAACGTCCGTTAGTTCGAACTAACTTTGTAGTGTAGACATACCCTCATAAATCAAGCAACGTTAAATTAGATAAAACACATAGGGTGAATTTGTTTGTTTTTTAATGTAATCCTCCTTTTCATTCTTCACATTGAGAGATTATAAAACCCAAGTTCAAGTTAGAGAAGGTTATGCACCATTTATAAGCATTGTCTAGTTACTTTCTGAAGCATGGTTATCATTTAACAATCATAACCACTTTGTTTTAGGGGGCCTCTACTTGCTCTAACCAAATATCAAATATTTTCCTGCAATCACAAGCTTCCCAAATTGATCAGAAAGAGCAATAAAAGAAGTATTCATTGATCAAATAAGGGAAAGAGTTGCATGCCTATTAAATAAATTATTCTTTTGAAAGAATTTGTCTATAATATAGATGCCACATGCAGCTCTAACTTACCCTCAAACTCTTCATTTGAAAATTGCTTTAAAACTGTTCATTAATTGTTCGTGCACTGCATTGTGCATATACATGTAATATTATTACTTCAAGCATCTCTCTTCAAAGAAGACATGCACACAAAGCAGAGTAGCAGCAGTAGGTCATTTATATCACAAAATTCATTACTAACCCCAAAGCACAAGATCTGGAGGGGATGGGACATTTGGACAGAAAAAATGAAACAGCACAGGTATGACATTGAAAGACTGAAGAATCACAAAGGCAACAGTGGATTACAATACCAAGTACCAATGCTCCAAGCTGCTCCATAGAAGTGGGCTCTTGTACTTGTACAGATCCTCTGCATAGTCTGTGGGAATCATTGTTGTCACCAGTGTCAAGCAAGAAGATCAGGTTGCATGATTATGACCTCTCTGATTTCTTCACTATTTTCTCCCCTTTATGATTTGTAGAGTGGGATACTGAGTGAAAGTTCATCTATGTTATGCCGGGAAGAAACTAAGCATCTATGTGAGCCATATTAAATAAAGTCACCCAAGCAGTGTGAAACCCTTATCCTTAGACTGAAATTGGACAGCAACAAACAATAGAAAGTGACTAGAGTTATATTAAAATGCCATTCTTTGCGCCCTCAAAATACAACACATTACACCAAAGTTAATATTGTGGCACCAAAGTATCAGAAAAAGCTGGGATTAATGCACAAGGGATGCTCCTGTTCTCTGCCTCTGGCACACAGGAGTGTCATCTCCAATGGACTGTAATGCTTTGGTGTAATTTTGGTTTTTGGCTTCCACTGGAGTGAATGGGTGCTGTTTGTGGTCTGTAATATGCAGAAGATCTGACTAGTTGATTTGGTAGTCCTTTCTGGATTTAAACTTTGCTAGATTAAAGGACTTCAAAAAAGAGCAATAGAAACCTTTAAAAGACTGAATATATGTGAAAAAAATTTAAAGATTAAAATATATGTGTAGATTAAATGAGGATGAAGCGCAATTGTGATAACCATATTTTAATATTTCAATGGTATAAGCTAAGGATGTTAGCTAGTAGTTGGCTAGTCGACTACCTGATCAGCTTATCTGGTAGCTGACTGAAATATCAGCTACTTGCTTACCTGCCCCCCTCCCAATTGCTGCTCCGAGAGGCAGCAAGGGGCAGGGGAAACTGGTGCTGGTGCTGGGGGGATCCATCTTAAAAGCCAGTTCCCCCCAGTACCATCTCCACAGTGCCAGCTGCCTCCCCTTGCTGCCTCTATTAGAGGCAATGGAGGTGGGGCGCAGGATAGGAGAGGCTACTAAAAAGCAGCTTCTCCCTGCAGTGGACTGAGGCTCGCTGTGAGAAGAGGCTGCTCTGGCAGCAGCTCCTGTCCACGGGATGTCCCAGTGGGGGGCTGGACCCTCTCCACAAATGGGGTTGCTGCCACCAAGCAGCGCCTGTTCATGGCAACCTGGGCTGGCCATGTGCAGGGGCTGCTCTGTCATCAGCCACTATTTGTGGTGGACAGGGCTGGCCTCCCTAAACAGGGGCTGCTGAACTCAGCACAAGCATGGACCAAGCCATCTTGGCTCACGCTGGTCCAGGATGCTGTGCCTCTGCATTTTAAATGTAGTAAGAGCTCAGTGGCTCCTGTTGCCGGCAGGAGCCGGAACCACCCAGTCCCAGCTCGAGCCATCTCCTGCAATTATCCCTACTGTGGCTCTGCAAAGTGGTCTTTATCAACTAATCATGTAGTCAATACAAATTGTACAGACTACACAATTAGCCAGATAACTGCAATTTAACATCCTGGGTGCGTCTAGACTGGCAAGATTTTGCGTAAAAACTTGCCAGATATCTACACTGGCCGCTTGAATTTGCGCAAGAGCACTGACGTTCTAATGTAAGAATTCAGTGCTTCTTGTGCAAATACTTTGACGCTCCCGCTCAGGGATAAGCCCTCTTGCACAAGAATATATGTGGAAGAGGACCAGTGTAGACAGGCACCTTAATTTTTTGCGCAAGAAAGCCCGATGGCTAAAATGGCCATCCGAGTTTTCTTGCGCAAAAGCACATCTATACTTGGCACAGATGCTTTTGCGCAAAAGCACTTTGTGCGCAAAAGCATCCGTGCCAATCTAGATGCTCTTTTGTGGAAATACTTTTAACAGAAAACTTTTCTGTTAAAAGTATTTCCGTAAAATCATGCCAGTCTAGATGCAACCCCTTAACACCAAAGATGGGGATAAATTGTTTAAAGTGCTACTAGTACATTTAGGCCTGGCTATACTAGATTAGGCAAGTCATCTTAAGGTACGCAATTCCAGCTATGCAAAATGTATAGCTGGAGTTGGCTTATGTTAAGCCAAGCTGTGGCAGCGTCAACACAGCAAAAGGCCAATGGGGGCAAACACTCCCATCAGATTCCCTTACTCCTCGCAGAGGAAGGAATACCAGACACCAGCAGGGGTTTCCTCAGCATTTGATTTACGTGTCTATACTAGACCCATTAAATCAAATGCTAGAATATCTCCTTCCAAAGCATTGATCATCTGGTAAGTAATGGTGTGCCCTGAGTCTTGGCTTGACAAAGCCCTGGCTGTGTTGATTTAGTTGGGACTGGTCCTGTCTTGGGAAGGGGCTGGACTTGATGACCTCCCGAGGTCTCTTCCAGCTCTATGATTCTATGATTCTATGAATGTTTCTGTAGGAATAAGGAATTAATCAGAGGGTATGTCTACACTACAAAGTTAGTTCGAACTAACAGACGTTAGTTCGAACTAACTTTCATAGGTGCTACACTAGCGCTCCGTTAGTTTGAATTTAATTCGAACTAACGGAGCGCTTAGTTTGAACTAGGTAAACCTCATTCCACGAGGATTAAGCCTAGTTTGAACTTACTAGTTCAAATTAAGTGCTGTGTAGACCCTTAATTCAAACTAGTGGGAGGCTAGCCCTTACCAGCTTGCCCTGGTGGCCACTCTGGCTAACACCAGGCAAACTCTACTGCTCCCCTCCCGGCCCCGGAGCCCTTAAAGGGCCATGGTCTGGCTATACACTTTGTGCCAGTTGCAAGGCTGCCAGCACACCCAGCAGCTGACACCCCATGAGCCAGCCACCCGATGACACCCAGCCCTCCCCCTCTTCCCGGGACCAGCCTGGCAGCTCCCAGGACCCTGCCCTGGGCCGCAAAAGGCGGGCGCCCGCGTGGTCTAGTGCAGAGATCGTGGACCTCATCGAGGTTTGGGGGGAAGCCTCCAATGTCCATGATCTCCGCACTAGCCACAGGAACGTGGCAGTCTATTGCCGCATGGCTGCCAGCCTGGCCACCAGGGGCCACCAGCGCAGCCGGGAGCAGGTGCGCTGGAAAATCAAGGACCTGCGGCAGTCCTACTCCTGGGCCTGCCTGCAAGGGGCCGACCCAGAGGCGTGCCCCCACTTCCAGGCTCTGGACCGCCTCCTGGGGCCTCATGCCGTCCCTGCCCCCCGGGACGTGATAGACCCTGGGGCAAAGGGATCGCTCCCAGAGACGGAGGAGGAGGTCTCCGAGAGCCAGGAGCCTGCCGGCAGCCTGCCCAGGACCCGGGACCCCCGAGGCACCCCACAGAGCCTCTCGCCTGTGTCATCCGAGGCCGGAGAGGCGTCCACATGTGAGTACCATCGTGCTCCCCTTATGTGTACGGGGGGCTGGGGCAAGAGGGAGCCCAGGGACCATGCGCCTGGGCCTTGCCCACCACGGAGCAGCAGCTGGGGATCCTGCAGGGGCCCTGGCCTTGCAGAGGGGAGCTGGGTTTCACACACCTGGGCCCCAGGGGTAATTGACGGCTGTTCTTGTTTCACCACAGCCGCAGCACCTGGGACTGCAGGGTGCACCACCCCGCCTGCAGCAGCCGCCCGCGCCCGGGCCAGCAGGAGAGCCAGTAACCAGGAGGAGTACCAGAGGCGGCACCTCCAGTTCCTGGAGAAACAGCTCTGCATCCAGTAGCACTGGGTCCAGGAGGACCTGAGGCTGCACCAGAGGAGCTTGGAGGCACTGGAGGAGCAGGGTCGTGCCCTGCGAGGCCACCTCCAGAGCCTGATTGACCGCTTCCCAATTCCTCCTGCTCCCCCTGCTCCTGCTCCCCCTGCTCCCCATCCTGCTCCCCCTGCTCCCGCTCCTGCTTCCTCCACATCCCCTGTCCCTCCTGCCCCACCCTCCACAACCATTCCCCACCGACGCCCCCGGACCCGCAGTGTTGCGAGACAGGAGAGGCAGCCGGACCCCCACCCCTGAGCTTTCCTTTCCCTTTCTCCCTTCCCTTCCCTTCCAGCTCCCTCGTCCCAGGTTTCCCCCTCCCCTCTCCCACCCTCCTTCCTCCCTCCCCCTACCCCAGTTATGTTAACTAAAAAGACGTTTTTGTTTGAAAAACAGGTGTCTTTATTTGACAGTAGGTAGGGAGGGGAAAGCGGAAGGGGGTAGGGTGGAAGAAGGCCCCAGTGGGGCATGCAGGGAGAGGTCAGTCCTCCTCCTCCACCTGGAAGCTCTCCCGCAGGGCTTCCCAGATCCGGACGGCCCCCCGCTGGGCTTCCCGGATGGCCTCCCACTTTCTCTCACATAAATTGTGGAGCACACAACATGCTGCCACCACGGGAGGGATGTTGTGCTCGGCCAGGTCCAGACGGGTGAGGAGGCATCGAAAGTGGGCTTTCAGTCGCCCAAAGGCCCCCTCCACCACAATGCGGGCCCTGGTCAGCCTGGCATTGAAGGCCTGGCGGGAGGGATTGAGGTGCCCCCTGTAGGGCTTCATCAGCCATGGCTGCAGTGGGTAGGCGGCATCCCCCACCAGGCACACGGGCATGTCCACGTCCCCAACCCTGATGTGGTGGTCAGGGAAGAAGGTCCCGTCCTGCAGCTGCTGGCACACGGAGGAGTTGCGGTACACCCGGGCATTGTGTGCTTTGCCAGACCAGCCCACATTAATGTCTGTGAACTGTCCCCGGTGGTCACACACGGCCTGCAGAAGGATGGAGAAGTACCCCTTGCAGTTCATGTAACGGGACGCCTGGTGTTCCGGGGCACGGATGGGGATGTGCATCCCGTCGATGGCCCCCCCGCAGTTGGGGAAGCCGAGGGCACTGAATCCCCAGATGACGGCGTCTGGGTCGGCGAGGCGGACTACCCTGCGGAGCAGCACCCGGTTGATGGCCTTGACCACCTGCGGAGTGAGACACAGCAAAGCGCCAATCAGTGGGGTGCCCGGGTGGCTGGGAGCATTCGAGCCCTGGCAGTGCCCCGCGCCCCACTCCTGGAAGCAACCCCCCTGGAGGCGTGTAGTACGGCCGGGACAGACTGACCCCTCTGGTGCTGGGCGCTTTTGCCTCCTCCCTCCCCCCCTTTGTCCCTGGGGTGGCCCATCCCCTCCTTGCAGCCCTCATCCCCCCCCTGCGCAGTGGCCGACGAGTGCCATACCTGCATGAGCACCGCTCCGACGGTGGATCTCCCCACGCTGAACTGGTTCCCGACGGATCGGTAGCTGTCCGGCGTGGAGAGCTTCCAGAGGGCGATGGCCACCCGCTTCTGGAGGGGGATGGCGGGCCTCATGCGAGTGTCCCTTCTGCGCAGAGCAGGGGCGAGCCACTTGCAGAGCTCCAGGAAGGTGTCCCTCCTCATCCTGAACGGTGCAATTTAAAAAAATGCAAACAGGGTT
Organism: Pelodiscus sinensis; assembly: GCF_052426305.1. Classification (NCBI taxonomy): domain Eukaryota; kingdom Metazoa; phylum Chordata; order Testudines; family Trionychidae; genus Pelodiscus; species Pelodiscus sinensis. The sequence continues at coordinate 182,781,300 of NC_143052.1, forward strand.
GGACGTATACACTAAGGCTGTGTCTACATTGGCACCCCTTTCCTGAAAAGGGATGCTAATGAGACCAGTTGGAATTGCAAATGTTGCGGGGGATTTAAATATCCCCCACGGCATTTGCATGAACATGGCTGCTGCTTTTTTCCGGCTCGGGGTTTTGCTGGAGAAAAGCGCCAGTCTAGATAGGATCTTGTGGAAAATAAGCCCTTTTCCGGAAGATCCCTTATTCCTACTTGAAAGGAGGAATAAGGGATCTTGCGGGAAAGGGCTTATTTTCCACAAGATCCCGTCCACACTGGCGCTTTTCTCTGGCAAAACCCCGAGCCGGAAAAAAGCGGCAGCCATGTTCATGCAAATGCCGTGGGGGATATTTAAATCCCCCGCGGAATTTGCAGTTCCGAAGTGTCTCATTAGCATCCCTTTTACGGAAAAGGGTGCCAGTGTAGACCCAGCCTAAGATTTTAAGAATAGAATATATATGGGGTGTCTGTTACACCATTCCTGTGACAAAGATGATTTATTTGTTTTCCTCCATGCTTAAAAAACAACAATTGGCACAAAAGAGATTATGTAGATTGTCACTAGATTCTTGGCCAATTGGCTGTTCAGTGGAAAGTCTCTTGACTATATGGATCAGCGATAGGTGTTGGAGAGAGATGTTGGAGTCTGTCTTGACTACTGTGAAGAATCTTATACATGTTGCTCAGCTGGCATGATAAGTAGAGATTCCGTTTACAGAAAGAAACAGAAAAAAAAAGTTACCTACAAAAATGGCCTATCTGATTGTAGAAATAATAGGGAAAACATTCTAGCTAGAACATGATTCCAACATAAAACATGTACCCAACATATTGCAAAAAAGGGAAATAACAGAGTCTTGTTAGAAGCAGCAATTAGAGCAAAAGAAAAGACTGATATCAGAGAAGGAGACACTAATGGAGGACACAGAAGTGGAAGGATCCATTTTCTCCTGATAAGTCCCTCAATTTCCATTATTAACGGGGGTTTTAATGACATGGTGTGTATGAAACATTCTCCTGCTTTTTAAAAATTATTATTCCTGCAACCACACTGTGAAGCCCAGTACATGTTAGTATACCAGGATGAGTTTCCTAAAGGATTATACATTCCAAGTCTCAGAATTTTGGTATTTAATGGGGACTGTTAATATAATCAAATTAGAACAAGGATCAACTCCTCAGTCTGTGTTTTTACAGTACCTAGCACAAGTGGGGTCCTGGCCATTGACTCCAGCCCCTATTTACTGCAATACAAAGAAATATATGATTGATTATTAGCAGAATTTAAGAGCACAGCACACTATATTAAAAAAAGTGTCCATGTTAAAACTTAAAGGACATGGTCCTATTGCCCTTCATACTTTAATAGCTCCAGTAAAATAAAAGTTTGAGTGTTTTTTGCCCTTAAAACACTAATTGCCTGTGAAAAACATTTATCATTTTAAAAGCCATTTACTAAGGTTCATTGAATTGTGATTTTGGGAATCCCTGGTGCTGGGAGTTACTGACTCACTAGATTCTAGGGGCACTTCAAAAAGATTAAAATCGGTTTTATAAGGATCAAGTTTTTAATCAATAAAAACTTATTGCAGCATCTAATGATTAACTCGGAGATATAGGTGAGAGGATTATTCTAAGAGGGGTGGGTGAGATTCTGTGGCCTGCACTGTGCAGGGGGTCAGACTAGATGATCATAATGGTCCCTTCTGACCTTAAAGTCTATGAATGAACTGGAACCTATTGCACTGAAAAGTACAAAAAGAGACTGAGGTAGCTTCAAAAAGTTTTCTAACCCTCGTACACTGAAATGTTGCTTACCTTTGCAGTTGTTCATGAGATCAGTTAACTGCAAAGAAAGAACTGACTTCATCTTCATTTTAATGAGCACTTTTAGTTTAACTGCTTTTTGATGTTTTACCATATTTTTTTCTCATTAAAAAGAGGAATTTGCTTAGTTGTCACAGGAGCTGGTACATAAAATCCACATCACTAAAATGTTAATACACAAAAGCAGGTATATCTAACACTCTAAAGTCAGCTCCAGAGAGTTTTGACAAAATCTTTTATTGAAAATCCCTGGCAATAGCAAATTATATAAACATTTTATGTTAACTTAGATCTTCAGATGTGTTGTTTTATGGAACAATAGATTACAATTTTCTGGGGTATAATTTGTTGGTCTGAGCAGCTACTTCTATCTCATTTATTTCAAATCACCTTTTGTATAAACAGCACAGATTTTTATACTAATGCCACTCTCCAGAATGCTGATACTCACATTCCTGCTCCCAGACAATTTGCTTGAAAATGAACTTACATTGATCCCACAATGCAGTGTATTTAGTAGCTTATTTTATGCTATTTAAGAGTGTTGATGTTCTGATGAAGGGCCTGATTTTAGAGGGTCAGAGGAGAACCCTGTGTCTTTCTCTTCCACTCCAAAAGCAGGGTTCCTTATGGGAAATAGAATTTCCTGCCACTAGAACTGTGGTCAATTCAGTTTCCTTAACCACCAGTAAAAAGATATACTCAACCTCTACGTCCTGTTGGGCCTGTTCTTGTACCTCATCCTACAGAGCTGCATTGACTGCATAGGTGGACCCTCCTACAGAACTATGATAATGAAGCAGGCATCAATGCCTTCATAAAGTAATTTCACAACCGTCATTGTGTGGTCCTGCAGAAGAAGACATCCCCGCTGATGACACATAACACCTGCTGCTACATAGATACCAAGGACAGCTGATGATTATGTTCCTTTTCTCTTTGAGCAACACTGGAATATTGCTCTGAACCAGGCAGTGCTGCTGCTTGCATGTGTTCTGCAGGAGCTGAATTACCTCAACTTCAGGGCAGTCCAGAAGTCTAAAATGAAATTCTGTTCTATAACCCAAGATCCAACATAACATTGATTCCTATTACCTGCTTAACTGATTAATTTTAAATTATAATCCCTTTGAAATCATGTTTTCCCCTCACCTTACTTCATTACTTTCACATATTCCAGTGTTCAAGTGTAGAATCCTGTGGTATATAGAGTCCCTGAAGTGAGCAGGATCAGATGCATAATTAATGATTATCCATGTCATAAGGCTTGTCAGTGTCAGACCCCGTCATTGTGCAGTTCTTCATGATCAAAACACAAATGTGTGATCTTTTTCTGGTCTCAGATTTACATGAAGTGTAATAAACAATATAAAAGAACTAATAGAAATCTTTAAAAGAAATAGAGTTTTTCATATATATTTCAGATTTTTTATACACCAATAAAAATCAATATGTGTCATGCTCTTTCAGAAGTTCCAGAAGTAGCTGATAATCCATTTACAATATTTCCATTTTCATCATGTATTGGATTGTAATTATAATCAATACGTACCGATGTAAATTCATCAGAGGAAAAGAAGTCTATGAGTATTTAATATGAAAACTATACTGAATCAAGGCAAAGGATCCTTTATTTTTAGATTGGAATTTGGTATTGTCTTCACCCATTTTAATCCTAAGAAAATTGAAAGTAGCTAATGTTCAAATATATAATATTCCTACCCATATAATTAATTACACTCATCATAGAGTATACCTGTAATTTTTCACCCTTGGACTGATAAACAATCATACCAAAGAATTTAAATAATCAAAGACTCCAAACTTATTACATTTTGACATCTGGTTAACTTGAAAATAGAGTACAGTCCTGCAACAATAAATTTTCATTTGCATTGTATCTAGCAAAGCAGTAGGAACCCTAATTTTTTCCCTGCAATCCATTTTACTCTATTTTAAATATCATGATCACTTGATGCAATTTATATAAATGGGGGCAGAATTAAAGAATATACTGATTTATTGTTTATTTACTACAGAAATAATAGTCAAGCAGTGTAAAAGAACCTCTAAAGATCAATAGCATTTTATCTGACAGCTCAACTATCAACTTTGAGGCTTTTTCTTGTACTTTACCATAGCCACAATATTATCTCTGTTCATAGCATGACACCTTTCCAAAAACATCTTTACACCACATCAGCAGATGGTAAATGCATAATAGACAAATTACTGGACTGTTATTCCTTGTGTGGGTGGAAATTTTCATAATTGGTTTTCATCAGTCTAATAGAAATTGCTTTAGGTTAGAACTTAATCATACACTATCATTTTACACAGAGAATAAGTTTCTGACAGAACAATTAGATTTCATTTCTTAAGATCCTATGCTCCAGATTAGTTAAAGGATAAAATGGTTCATTTTGTAAACATGCTCACAGTTTAAATATAATCTATAAAACAGAATATTTATCAGATATGAGAGGCGGAGACTTAATTAACCTACACTTTGTAATCTCACTGTGTATTCCAATAAGATATTTTTTCAGGGGGTGGTTGTTAAAAATTGGGCCAAATCCAAATGTACTGTAGACTTCAGGAGCCTTTCCCTAAACTACAATGGATTTTAGATCTGGCCCATATGGTAGAAGCATATAGTGTAACAATGCTCTGTCATGAATGAGTGCTCTGGTTAAGTTCAATAAAGCAACTGATTCCTTCAAAAGTTGAAGGGAATGTTTCAAGTTTGAACAGTATCATGTTTCCTCTCTATACTATTTCTCATTTCTAACAGCAGTTTTCCCAGAACTTGAAGTGTATGCAAGACCAATTCAAGCAAATATGATCAACTCTCCTGCAAAGACTTTCATATGGGGGCACAGATTCAGAGTGCAAGGTTCTCTGCTGCCAGATATGATAACTAGAGTACCCATTCACACTATGATGAAAGTATGTAAACTGTCCAAAACAAATGCAACTATGATTTTGGAATATGAATACTAGTGATGTCAAACCCACTAGCATTTCTGATGACCTGTCATCTGAGGGCTTTTCTTTCCGGTAGCTCTCATTTCACAACATGTCACCAAATTTAGCCCCAGAATTACCTATATTCCACACAAATATGGGTATCAAATTATAAAACAATGGAACTGAGATTCTAGAAGAAACAGGGTGGTGAGGTAGTATCTCATAATAATATCTTACTAATATTTACTCTTGATGAAAGAGACAAGTTTTCAAAATTCATGGACTTCTACTTCAGACCTGAAAGCTTGTCTCTGTCACCTACAGAAGTTGGTCCAGTAAAAGATTTACTTCACTCATCTTTTGCCTCTCATATCTTGGGACCAACATGACGACAGTGACTCTGAAAATGATACAGAAGTCATCATTTATTGGAAAAGAACAAAGCTTACTGTATTTTAATTTTATTTGCATCTCCCAGTTGGGGTCTTTTCGATATATTTTGCCCTATGTTTGGGAACCAGAAGATAAAAAGGCATTCCTAAGACCTGCCTCCAACAAGAGACTTGGGAGCATTGTTTTTAGTACCTCTGAGAGCAAGCGGGTCTGTTCTTATGATATTTTTTGACCCAAATGTAAACATTGGGTGTTGTAAATAATGAAATAAATCCTGCTTAGTCTATCCACCTTTTCAAAGGCAAGAGCTCTGCACTGTTCTTATTAATGATCTAAATTTGGGTGGTTATGACCAAACTTGAATTCTAAAAATCTTCTCATCAAAGGTCTCAGTGTTCCATGCACCAGTGCTTAGCTTGCTCCTGGGAGGTGCTGACTACTCTGCTCCCACATACTTCAATCTGGAATTGAAGTTGATCAGCACCTTAGTATCAAGCCACAACTTTCAGAATTAAATTATTTATGTATCTTTCCATGAAGGCTGCAACTGCTCACATCTTATCTTCATTGCATGTGATCAGAGAAATAATGATAACATAAAAAACTATCAAACAGGTTGAGAGAAAAAAAAGTCTGTTATTGAAGGCTACTTTGTAACAGATTAGAAATACTTTGAACACCCACGGTTAAAAAGTCTTCAGTTCACTTTGTAGTTGCTAAAATGATTTGGTAGCAAGAGGGAAAATATATTAAAAAAATCCTGATATTCACTCCCTCTTGGATAAAATGATGTTAATGAGATACCATATATAGAAATGAATGTGAGTGTGAATCACATACTTCGGAAAATAATTATTTAGATTTAAAAAAAAAATCCTAACACTGTTTGTAAGAATCTGAGATTAAGTAAGAATTGGTAGTTAACTAACACCATAATCTCGCAATGAACTCTTCCTACTAAATCCCCAAACACTTCAAACGGCTTTGGTATGTGCCTTTGTACAGGCCTCTCTGCAGGATCAGAGTGTAATTCAAGACATTTCAAATCTGACACTAACTTTTATCTGTATTTGCAACCTGAACAATGCATATTTCAATTCAGAAACTTTCTCAGGCACATTTGTAACTTTGTTCATGAATTGCCCCATTCAACTTACATTAAATATATGCATAATTCTTTGTGGAATCGAGGCCTTTACTTGTACAGAACTAAAATGGTGAGAAGTAGTATATGTGGAGCAGAGAAAACAGAAGTCAAATGAATGGAAGCAAGAACATAAAATTTAGTTGGTTAGTTACTAATATTAAAAGATGCCAGCTTCTGTCTATTATACTATAATAGGGGGAAGAATATGTAAAAACATTCAGAGAGGTAGCCGAGTTAATTTGTAACACGAAAATCTTAAAAAAAACAACAAATAGTCTAGTAGCACTTTAAAGACGAACAAAACATGCAGCTGGTATCATGAACTTTCGTGGGCAGATGAAGAAGTGGGCTGTGCCCACAAAAGTTCATGATACCATCTACATGTTTTGTTAGTCTTTAAGGTGCTATTAGGCTATTTGTTGTTTTTTTAAGTTTTTCCTGTAAAAACATTGTCATTTACTGCCAATCTTCATGAGTTGGTATCTGAGATTACTATACTTTCACCTTATACCAGAGCAAGTGAAGCCTATATAGTAAACACTTGCCAATAATATTTGAATCTTCATAACAATACATATTGAAAAAGTAAGCAGATGTTATTGTTTGAAGGTGGTGATACTGTAGATATTGATAAAAAATAGGTGAAGATGTTGCGATAGGGCACCATTGCTTTGACTTGATACTTTTTTGAATTCTATAGCACAGATTTTCATGGAGCCACCTCTTTGTAGCAGGACTTTTTGGTGCTATCGTTTTTCCAATCTTTAAGAGACAGCACTTATAAATAGCATGAAGTTGAAAAGCTCTTTTCCTGCAACTACTGATTTTTGTACATTTTCAGAACCAATAACTGAAGAAAATATTTGATTGCATACATAAAATGCTTTAATTTAATAACTTTGAAATGTTTCATATCAGTTTTTAATTTTTTTAATCTCTTCGTATAAATTGACTAAAAATTCAAGATTAAATATTGATACAAAAGGAACCCCACCCCCCCCCCAACTTTTAAAAATGGTTGAAACAGGACATTTAGACGAGTTAAAAATTCAGAATATTTTGAATTGATATATCCATCAATCCTTGCCCAACAACAGTTGGGCAGTAAATAGAGTAGACACCATTTATAGTAATTTATAGTAATTTTCTTCTCTCCACTAACATACTCCAAGAAAAACATCATTATAGCACTGCAAGAAACAGTATTTCATTTTGTGCATTTAAAGTCTTCTAATTACATTAATGCATTGCATCCTACTTTAATAACCAAGTTTCCCTGTGTTAGCTAAGTTCCTTATAAGCAGGACCAAGTACGTTGCTATGTAGTCTTTATACTGTCGGAATCTAGTTTTCAAAATAGAATTTGTACATAGCCAAAAGACATTAGAGGGTACTATGGCTTTAGGCCAAGTGAACCATTTTTGGTTATTCTGTATTAAAAAATCAAAACAGTGCATTATAAATTTATTAATTTGAAGCAGTCTGCAAAAAAATGTATATGCCCCATTATATTGATTTGGAATTGTCTCAGACAGTAAATCAATCTCTCAGTGCCATTCAGAATGCAATCCTTTTACTCTAGCTGAAGGCCATTATTAGGTGGAATACACAAGATTACATGAGCACAGTGATTACACAAAACCTTCTGTTCTGATTGGTTAATGATTTAAAAACTCTCCACCCAGAAATGCACAGTTACCATAGCTTTTGCCCCCCTCTATGTATTATTATCACATTAAACCCCAGATGTTAAATAACATATAAGTGTGAATGGCAGCACTGCCTCATTAAAGATTATTCAATATTTTCCATTATAAAACCCAAATTTAAGTTGCTTACAACTTCGCCACTGTTTACCCATCAACAGTTTTGTATATCTAATGTCTTCCATAAGATTTGTATATTTTGTTTTATTTCAACCAAAATGGTTCAAATGTCTCCAAGAACAAGGTTAGAGAAAAAAATCCTCAAATTAAAACATTCTAGTGACCTCTTCTTTGAAAAACTTCACCACCAGCATCCATATGTTGGAGCAGGGACTTGAAATTTGGAATGGATAACCCCTTTGGGTAAGAAAAGTGACTTCTTCTGTAAAAATGCATTTGAATATTTGTGGAAGTCACTGGTAAAGTGATCCATTACCCTCGACTGCTGGTCCAAAAAACAGTAGTAATTTATTATCATTCTTCAATTACTGTGTTGGCTCAAATGGCAGAGTGGATTTAAAACTTTCAGCCATGCTGATGGTGTCATATATGTATCAAAATAGTACCACATAATGGAATATTATTTTTTCCAGTCTCTTGTTTACCTAGGAAATTACAAATTCTTAAAAGAACAGTATAAAGATTGCAGAGTCATATGCTCAAATGTTGGGAAATTCCAGAACTATGATTAACTAGTTCCTCTTTTTCCCCTCTTCTACTTCTCACCAATCTGCACTGTATCAGCGACCTGCTTATTTCGTCATTATATCTAGGTATATATTTATATCTATATCCCCCATCTATATCCCCCATCTTTCTCTCTCACACACACATACATGCACACACACACTCTACATTAGAACAACATAATGCAGTAGTTAAAAACAGTATATGATCATTTAATTGGAGACTATATCAGGGTATGTCTACACTACCCTCCTAATTCAAGCTAGGAGGGTAATGTAGGCATACTGCACTTGCAAATTAAGCCCGGGATTTGAATTCCACAAGGAGTACAGCTAGTGGCACGGGGTTCGAACTGCCGGCATTTAAAAATGGCGCCGGCCGGCTTTATGCAAATGAAGCCCGGGAAATTCAAATCCCGGGCTTCATTTGCAAGTGCGGTATGCCTACATTACCACCCTAGTTCGAACTAGGAGGGTAGTGTAGACATACCCTCAGAGAGTACACAGGATGGATAAATTTAATTTGCACAGTTTTGTTCTGAGAACTTGGAAGATAAGTTCAGAGATTAGTAGATAATCAGAAAAGGGACTTTAAAATAGCTATCAGATCACATGAAGAAAGTATTATTTTATTTTGGAATATAATAAATAACAACTGCTGTGCATTTTTTCCATGGGGAAAATATATTTGTGATTTTTTTTTCCAGATTTTTCCCTTGTCAAAAAAAGTTCAAAACAAACCAAGATTTTCCTTAAAAACCTTAGTGTTCTCATTAGCATTAAGACAGCAATACACTTCAAATGCATGGAATATGTGACAGTCAAATGTACTGATCTATTGATATAAGAAAGAGCATATGAGGTTGGTGTTAAAGTTTTTCATTAGAATGCAAATTGGATTAAGCTGGGATAGATATTTCTTTTTGGCATCTGTTGGAGATGGAAGTGAAAGCCTGATGAGGTGTGTTATCAAAAGCACTGTAGGTAATAAGGTGCAAAGGAATGCCTATCCCAGATCCCCTTAAAACCTTAAAATCATGGGAATGTAGAAGTTATATGGATGGAGCATGTCATAATGTAATGTGCTTGCCAATAGATATAATTTGCTTATTTTATTACTACATAATAAAAGGAAGCATTCTCTTATTACGAAAGAAAGTGCTTTTTAGTCCTACAGTTTAAAACTGTGTTACGTTTATTAATACCTATTTACCTACTTCTGTTAAATAGCTTAGGACAGTAGTTCTCTGTGTCAAAAATTCAAATGTCACTTCATTTTCAAGTGAATGGTGAGAAGGCTTCCACCATATTTCTGAATGATTATAAGAAATCCTCCAGCAGAAACAATTCCTTATGTTCATTATGTATAGGACCCTATCAAATTCACAGTCCATTGTGGCCCATTTCACTGGTAAATTTCACATTTTCAGCTGTTTAAACCTGAAATGTTATAACTGTTGGATCCCAAACAAATTGCAGATTTTGGGATGGAGTCACAAACGTGCTGTAGGGGGAACTGTCATCCTCACTTTTCGGCTTTTAGTTGCTAGTCCTTGCCAGGTTGGGAGGGACAATATTTGCTCTTCCTCTGTATGGCTACTTTTAGTTACCTTTCCTGGTTGCAGAAAGCTCTGTACCCCATATCCCACATTCACTACTTGCCCTGCATTGTTCAGCAGCTGACAGGGATGGGTCACTGTACAGGGTTTGCCACCATTCCAATGCAATTACTAGCTTTTTTCAATAGGATAAGGAAAGGTGATGCAGAAGATGGACAAGTTCTGTTCCTCTGCTGCTTCTAGGATGAAGGAGACATCAGATTTCACTGGGAAGGCTTCTGAAACTGTTCCAGGATTTAATAGATGCAATAAATATATTATGAAGATACATAAAGTGAAATTGTATTTCTAATGCTCCAGATACCCAATTCCTTCCTTTTAAATTACCTACTTGTATTTTAGGGAGATCTACATTACAATTTCTATAAAACATGTTTGTCAGGAAACATAGCTGTCACCTGCTCCTTTGGCTCACAATGACTCCTTCTGAAGTGACATTTGCATTTAAGATGCAGAACCAGATACTTAGCCTTGCTCTCTTACCTGTGTCACTGAGGAGGTGAAAATGACATGGAACATGCTCCATCACTTTCTTGCTGCATATATAGCAATCTGACAGTGTCCAGAATAGGCAAAGAAATAGTGGTACAGACTCATAGCTTCTTCCTTGTGGAATGAGGTTTACCGGGGCTGCCGACAAAGGGCTTTGATGTCGACAGGGGGAACGTCCAGACTAGCGGCGAGCCGACAAACAGCTGATCAGCTGTTTGTCGGCTCAGCGCGGCAGCCATGTAAATGTAAATGAAGCCGCGATCATTTAAATCGCGGCTTCATTTACCTTTGCTGAATAAACAAATCTACATGCCTCTGCCGACAGAGGCATGTAGTGTAGACGTACCCCAGAATAGGGTGCTCTTTGAGGGCAGATCTAATTCCCAGGACAACCAGCAGGAGGTGCTGTGGCAGTGAATGTGACCCTGTTACAGTAACATAAGCTATTTTAGAAGAATACTTTACATAGAAGTCCTCTTCCATAGCTACCATGGAGCAGTTTATAGCATGTTGCACTGAATACTATAGTATATACATTTATCCTTCAATATTTACATTGTAGATTACTTAGACAAAAATAACTTCTATCTGAACTTTATAACTTTCAATATTTCTAGAGAAAGTTATTGTTCTCCAACAAACATTCCAGCATTCAATATTTTGCATAAAGCTTCTCATACCTAATAGTAAAGAATAATTCTGTATGGACAAAATAAATTTGTTATGGAAAAAAAGTGATGCCATTTCGTACTGTAGTTTCCCATCAAAAGAGATCCCTTTTGTGCTTTGGCTCTTTATTTCACAGGAGCGGGAAGGTCCATGATAGCATGTGTTGGTTTGATTTCTAGTTCTGTCCACACTTTCTGAGGAAATTGGAAGTTGCGTCAATGGAGCCATGTAGTCTAGACACACCGTAGGTTACCGAAAGTTTATGGCTAGTGATTAAAGTTCCTTTTTTTCTCAAGATGTTATTTCTGAAACTTAGTGGGTTGGATCCTCTGAGGTAAATTAGAATATTCCCTTTGAGGTTACTGAACCACTATGCTGATTTCTACCAGATAATGATCTGGCCTGTGACTCCATAATGAATACCATTTTTTTCTCAATCTGATATTAATTACATTCAGCACTTAGTGTTCTTGATGTGCATGTAAAGATTTATTAATCCTGACTTTGGATATAGCACAATGTTCCTGATATGATATTTCTAATACAAAACTCTGGAAAAAAACATTTAAAAATTAGATGTTTCAGGCCTTTATGTATAGCAGACAAAGGGTACATCTAGATTACATGCCTCTGCCGACAGAGGCATGTAAAATAGGTTACCCAACATAGTCAATGAAGCGGGGATTTAACTATTCCCGGCTTCATTAAAATAAAAATGGCCTCTGCGCTGTGCCGGCTCAGCTGATCATCGGCACAGCGCGCAAGGCAAGACGCAGATCGGTCGACAAGGGAAGCCTTTGTCGACCGCTCCCTCATGCCTCGTGAAATGAGGTTTACAGGAGCGGTCGACAAAGGCTTCCCTTGTCAACCGATCCACTTCTTGCCTTGCGCGCTGTGCCGATGATCAACTGAGCCGGCACAGCGCAGAGGACATTTTTATTTTAATGAATCCAGGAATATTTAAATCCTCGCTTCATTGACTATGTTGGGTAACCTATTTTACATGCCTCTGTCGACAGAGGCATGTAATCTAGACGTACCCAAAAGGAACATGATGATTGTTTTCGCCCTCTCAGATCACCTTTAAACATGTATTAAAGGCTGAGATGAGACAGTAGTACATGGCACATACACAGGAATACATAGCTGAAATGAATATATTGGTTATTTTTAATGTATTCTGCTTTTGTTTAACTAAACACTGCATGAAACTTGATGACCTTAGTTTTAATGTTACCAACTGATTAAAAACACAAATCTCCAAGGCCTAACTAAAATATATTTACCATTAAAATGAACCTCTATATCTTCATACTGTACAAGCTGCTAAAGTCTCCATTTATTATTTCCAATATACAGAGCTCATTGATGTATTATGTTACTCGAACATTTACTCATAACAAAAAACATGAGACAAATTAAATATTGATGTTCACAGTAGTACAGTCACAATATTTCATAGGCTTTCACCAAATGAGCAATGTGACTGGTTGCTTTTACATTCATTGTTGATGAAAAGTTATTTTTCTTCTCACTCTAGAGGAAATCAGACAGGTCATTTTAACTCTGTTTAGTTGATACTAAACCATTTTCTTTTTCAGAAGTAAACAATCATGGAATGCAATAGAACAGTTGACAAATGTTGTTGTTCTTTTAAAGACAAATGCAATTTTGTTCAGTACTAAACCATGTTATATATAGGGCTTCTGTTAATTGCTATAAACTCAAGTAATTAACTCAAAGCAAATTAACTATATTAAAAATATTAGTCATGATTAATCAGACTTTTAAAGCACTGTTAAACAATAATGCTGATTTAAGAATAAGAATAGCAATTTAAATGTATTTTAAATATTTTGTATATTTTTCTCCATTTTCAAATATATTGATTTCAGTTATTACACAGAATATGAAGTTTCAATGCTTACTTTATATTTCCAGATACAAATATCTGCACTGTAAAAGAGTCAAAAAATAATATTTTAGTGTATCTCATGCAACTTCTGTAGTGCAATCTCAAACATGAAAGTGCAACTTACAAATGTAGCATTTTTTTACATCCTTGCACTCAAAGAGAACAGTATAAAACTTTTGAGCATTCAAGTCCACTGAATTCTACTTCTTATTCCTCCAACTGGGAGGGCAATCAAGTTTACTTACATTTACAGGAGATAATGCTGCCTGCTTCCTATTTACAATATCATCTGAAAGTGAGAACAGGTATTTGTGTGACACTGTTGTAACTGGTGTTTCAAGGTTTTGAGATAGCAGATTTGTTAAACATGTAATGCCTCTTCATGCTTTGACTTTCATTCTGGGCCTTTGCTGACCAAGAATGGCATTTCCGAGTGGGGTGCAGTGGGTGGGGCGGAAGGGGGAGAGTGCAAGGAACAGTTGCTGGACTTTCTTACCACAAGGTAAGAAACTGAGGCAAAAGCCACTGCCCAGATTACTGAGTATGTGCTCAACCTGGTTCTGATTTATATTTTTAAGAGGAACCCCAAGCCTCACTAATTATCAACTCCACCTAGAAGAAGGGTTACAATCAATGCCTGTCCAATGGAGACTATTCCAGATTCAAATTAAACATGTAATTGTTGTGCATGCAGTTCCCTTTTTGTACCCGCATAAACATAGTTATGAATTCACATCCATCCTCAGCCCAAGTGAAATCTGCATTATTTGGCCCATTTAATGTATATTTTGGAAGGTTTAAACTCATTTGGGGATACAGTAGTAGCATACAAGAATATCACCAAGATTCAGATCATATAAATCATAGAACTAGAGGGCCCAGAGCTATCATTTTTTATGTTGGGCAGTTTAGTATTTTTGTTACCCCAAGAAAAGACTGAAGTTGTATATTATCCAAAGTCCTTTAAATAAATATTTGAATGCAAAGAAATCCTTTCCTCAAACTTTCAACTTTTAGAGCATTATTTGTTGGCATTATATTTCACACTCTTTCATCTAATCTTTTCCAAATCTCATTGCTCTCTTGTGGCAATTAGTTTTAACAAGGATTTGATTCAAGGCCCACTGAAGTCAAAAGCTTTTTCTGGTGACTTCAATGGACTTTGGATCAGGCCATTCTACAGTAGATATTCTTTGTATTTCTTACTAAAATATGGAAAATTGTTTATAACACAAGATCTTCATTTCCCTCTGAAGATTAAGTTTCCAGCTGCTCTCTTCATGGAGGTATCTAGGTAATATGTATTTTACCTATAGTGTATAACCAAGGAGTTTTCTGGGAAATATTGAAATAGTTATTGGACCAAAGAAACAAAAAATGAATCTGTAACCCAGGGGTTAAGGCATTCACCTGAGAGACATATGTTTCATACCTTGCGCCAATGGATACCTAATAATGAATGTGAAGTGGAATAGCTTCAACAGGAGAGAAACCTAGAATACCTATTATCCAATTATCGGGGCATGTGATGGGAAGAAGAACACCTTGGGTCAAGTCCCAGCTGTCCATCCAGCAGAGTAGGGTTTTAAATCTGATTTCCTATATTCCAGAAAAGTGCTCTAACCACAAGTCTGTTGATGGTGCAGGCATGCAGGAGGCACCACAATCATGAACCACTCATATACTGATTTGGGCTTCACCTGTTAAGTAGATAGTGTAACACCTAATTTAAGGATCCTGCTGGAAGTCAGGCACCGATTAGATTGATGGTGGCAGGACTTACATATCATTGTGCATGCCCACTGGATAATCTTAAATTCCTAAGGAATGTAGGCACTCCAGAGCTAGAGGGTCTATTCTTCTGTAATTAGGTGCCTAAAGTGACAGATAGGTGCTTAAATCTCTTTTCAAGTCTAGCTTTTCATGCACCAAAATCCAGTATATGTTATAAGTAATTTTAATATTAATATGGCCATATTTTTCAGGACACTATTTTTACCCAGTAATATTTTTTATAAACCTATGCTCAGAATTTTTTTTTCAATATTTAGCATAATAAAATGCCTGACAGATGAAAGAATTTACAAAGCATTTCAGTGAGGTTTCTATTCAAAAGTCGTCTACCAGGTTCAAATGAAAAATCTCATTGCTAATATTCTTTCAAGAAAAAAGATTTACACAGGATGCTCATTACAAATCCTGTGCATTTCAAGAGCAAATTATTGGTAGAGCTTTTTAATTTAACAAAAATAATTATGCAAATATTCTACTCATGCCAATTCAAAAATCTCATAATTATTTGAAACTCACTATTGCTCTAGGAGGAAAATATCAATAAAAGGTAGACAGATTGCACACTCGTTGTCTACTGAGACAGACAAGATGGATTTATTCTTAAGGTTAAAGCATGCTAAAAAGAACAGAATAAATGTAAAGACATGCTCACAAGTTCAGCAATGATCACACTTTCCTTCAGAGAGACCTCTGGTTGGTGATAAATACTTCACGCCCTATACATGGCTGTTTGTTACAACTTCAGTTCAGAGCAAGCATTCAGTTTTATGACACCTCGGCTGACCAACATCCTTCTAATCTTTCCTTAATCTTTGGACCACCTTGGACCACAAGTCCGGTCCACTGTCTGAGTCGGAAGAGAAGCCCTAGACCTGTCTAAAATCATGGTATTTGTCCAAAAATACTTTGTCTTTTGGCCCCTAGGCAATCCATTTTGAAACTGCAGGGCTGCGTCTAGACTGGCAAGCTTTTCTGCAAAAGCGACTGCTTTTGAGGAAAAACTTGCCAGCTGTCTATACTGGCCACTTGAATTTGCGCAAGAACACTGACGATCTAATGTAAGATTGTCAGTGTTCTTCTGCAAATACTATGCTGCTTCCATTCAGGAAAAAGCCCTCTTGCGCAAATACACTTGCGCAAGAGGGCCAGTGTAGACAGCTAAAAACTGTTTCGTGCAAAAATGCCCCAATGGCGAAAATGGCGATCGGGGCTTTCTTGTGCAAAACTGCATCTAGATTGGCACGGACGCTTTTCTGCAAAAAGTGCTTGTACAGAAAAGCATCTGTGCCAATCTAGACGCGCTTTTCCACAAATGCTTTTAATGGAAAAACTTTTCTGTTAAAAGCATTTGCGGAAAATCATGCCAGTCTAGACGTAGCCAAGATGTATACCTCTCTAGATGATGGTGTTCTCTGGAGATGTTCTCTAATCACACCCTGCAGCTTTCCTCACTATCCTTCCTATGGAAATCCACACAATCCCTCAATAACAGAATCACATTTTCATTCCTGTGGACTCCTAAGCCTTACTGAATATAATGTAAAATCTTTACTCAGTTCAACAAGATTTGTCCAGAATATTGCAGGACACT
Source organism: Pelodiscus sinensis (assembly GCF_052426305.1). Lineage (NCBI taxonomy): Eukaryota > Metazoa > Chordata > Testudines > Trionychidae > Pelodiscus > Pelodiscus sinensis. Next base: position 182,798,126 of record NC_143052.1, read on the forward strand.
GCAATATCTGTCACATCTTGCTGGACACAAAGAAATGGAATACAAAAGGAAACTATCCTTTCCTGTGAGGAATCCTTGGTGCTGAACCTTGTAACAAGCTCTGCAGGAATGCAAACTATCACTTTGGAATGTGATTACCACAACAACTAAATATGGTGGATCTTTATCTGGCCAGCAGGAAGTAAGGGTGAGGAGGCTCCTTTAAGGATCATTAACTGCATTTGGTTTTTGGGGCAAAGGAAAGGCAGATGTATCTGAGCAGAGCCGGGGTGGAGCACTGGAAGTGGCCAGATAAAGTGGTTTGCCAGGTGCACTGGAAGTGAAGGGTATTTATACCCCATGCATTCCAGAAAGAACTCCTTCATCAATCACTGGTGATCTGCACCTCTTCCTCTGTATGGGTATGTCTACACTACCATCCTAGTTCGAACTAGGGTGGTAGTGTAGACATACCCTATGTGATTAGAGTAGGACCAGGTTTTAATAATCAGTTTGTGCTAGCTGTCTTTTTTTTCTCTTTTAGAATAATAGAAGCACAGGGCTGCAGGAGACCTCAGGAGGTCATCAAGTCCAACCTTCTTCCCATAGCAGAACAAACCCCAACTAAATCATCCTATCCAGGTATTTGTTGTGCTAGAACTTAAAAACCTCTAGGGATGGAGATTCCACCACCTCCCTTGGTAGCCCATTCCAGTGCTTCACCACCCTTCTAGTGAAATAGTTTTTCTTAATATCCAACCTAGACCTTCCCCATTGTAACTTGAGACAATTGGTTCTCTTTCTGTCATCTGTCATCACTTAAAACAGCCTCTCTACATCCTCTTTGGAACCTCCCTTGGGGTTGTTAAATGCTGCTATCAAATCCCCCTTCACTCTTCTTTTCTGTAAACTAGATAAGACTGGAAGAATTATTTTACTGTTATTGATAGGTTAGTTAAGATGAGGAGTCATGGGGTAAGTTTTTCTGACTTCCCTTGCCTTTCAAGTCAGGGACCTAGTGGAGTAAGAAAGGAGATTAGGTCAACAAATCACAACTCAGTAGGTATCAGAATGGCAGGAGTCCAGTGCAGAAATTTGTTCCAAAAGGGATTCTGTTCCTTCATAAACAGGAATTAGAAGTGGATATAGGGGAAGGCATTCCCTAAGGAATGACAGAAAAGGAGATTTAGACAATCTGTACAATATGATTCATTAACAAGTATTTCCAGATATTAAAGTGAATAAATTCCACCCAAACTAAACCATGTTACTTCTGACTTGTCTTTCTTCTTACGTGACCAGTACAATGACTGTTAGGGTGCATCTACACAGCAGTGCCTAAGTTGATATAAGCTATGCAAGTTGAGCTACATCAATTGTGTAGCTTATTTCAAAATTGGTAATGTCTACTCAGCACTTATTTTGAAATAGAGAACTCTTCCTCTGACTTCCCTTACTCCCTGTACAATGAGGGTTATAGGAGTCAGAGTAAGAAGTCCTCCAGCTTGACAGTATTTTGACATTATTTCAAAATAACTGCCTGCTGTGTAGTCGCGGACTAAGTTATTTTGAAATAATGTTGCTGTCTAGACATACCATTACATATAACAACTCTATAAATGACCACAAGATTGGTGATACAAAATAGTGAGTATGAGATGCCATATTTTGACTATGTAATATCCAAGCAACCATTTCATTTAAAATAATAATTTACTAATTTATATTCGGTGGTAGCAGGACACAGTAGAAAAGGTTTGATGTCCACCACCAAAAGAAGAGAAGAGGGAAATTGAATTAAGCCATTCTTAGCTTTCAAAAAATAAATACAGGCATAAATAAAATATCCAGCTTCAAATGAGAGGTCAGGTTTCAGGACGTTCCTTCTCTTATAAAAAGTACAATATGCTAATGTCTGAAACATAACAGCCATTGATGGTGTTATTACACTGTTTCAGGTTATTAGCATAGATTATTATAATATTTTACAATAATTTTATGGATGAGATAAAATCATTCATCCCTACTCCTGGGCAAGATAACAAAACCCTTGAGTCTATTTCCTACATCCTTTTCCAACAATACACCATATGTATGCTTTTTCACATTCCAATTACAGAAAGAGCATTCAAACAATCAACAGAAACAAAATGAAATGGCATAGCCTCCTCTCACACACAGCTTGTTAGTGTTAAAATACCAAGATTAGCTTGAACAAAAATGCATCATGTATTATTTATTTTTCCATTTTAATTGCCAGCTACCCTGAAAAGTTGCTAATAAATACAGCTAGATATAAACAGAAGTAATTAAAAACATGGATGCTTTCTGCTTTTAGCAATGTTACATGCAACAAGGGCAGCTACAGAAACATTTTTATTTGATTCAGGACTGATCAAAGGGTAATAGTAAAATTTAAAGCAGACCAAACTGGCTGGCTGAAAATTCAAGTCAGATTCATTCAGGTCTGCTGAACTATACAAGAATAATTGTAACACGGTATATAGTGGTCACCATCTTCAAACCAGTTTGTAAGCTTTAGCTAATGAATTCTTAGTAATTTATTCACATTTAACAGATGGAAGATAAATAAGAAAGCAAATGATGTAAGAGATTTATACACAGCACAAAGGTTGTCAATGATAAAGTGGAGACCAAAACTCAGTTCTGTGCACAAAACAAGCCATTCTAAGTGTACTTCTAGACTGCAGAAAATGCGACCGCTTTTCTGAAAAAAATGTAACATAGGTCCAGAGTAAATTTCTGCAGATTTTCCAACATCTGGTAAAATGGAAAGTTTACATGTGTTTCAGATTACTTAATATCACATCCACAATTAAATATGGTAAACAGAAAATGTGGATGTTTACAGGATAAAACATTCAGACCTCCACTAACCAATGTAAAATCTTTTTTTTTCTTTAATGGAGGTGTTGTTTCTAAAATGAATATAATGGGTAATTTAAATTATTTGTAAGTTCTACCTGTGATTGTACCAATTATTTCCTTTAAATCTTTTTCTATGTGTATGTGGTTAAAATGTACCATTAAATTTAATTGGGCACATAAACTGAAATACCATAACTGTAAAAGAAAAAAAAGCAGAAGATTGATCTTATGTCTGCTGTTGTGTGACAAAGCTTTCCTTCCCTGAGCCAAAATTGAACAATCCAAGACTACACCTTTTAAGTGTAAATGTGACTTACAAAAGTTTAATTGTATATGATGCAATAGTAGCAGGAGAAAAATAAATAAAAGAAAGTTGTATTAAGGATGGCCTATATCTGACCAGGAAATTCAAAATTATAATCAAGCCCACAAGAAATCCAAATATTTGGAAATATGGAAATGTCACCAAAGCCCTGTCCCAAAAAAATTATCTATAACAAGACTCATTTTATCAGTGAATATAAAAAGGAGAAATCCTTAATTTTAGCTTACGGATGGTCTGATTTTCATGGATAGTGAGAACCCACAATTCCCACTGAAGTCTCTCTTTAAATCAAACCCATTGGCTATGTCTACACTGCGAGCTTTTGTGGCAGAAAATATGCTAATGAGGGATATTTGTACATAGAGACAGGCTAGTTCTGTATCAGTTAAAAACTTGCATAATTGGAGTTAACAACTCCCAAAAAGAAGCAGTGTGGACATTTCTTTTTTGAGAAAAAAACTCATTTTGCTCAAGATCCTTATGCGGCTACACTGCTTCTTTTTGCACAAAAACCCCATGCATTAAAAGAAACAGCAGAAAATATGCTGACAATTAGTCCATGGTTAGCATATTTTCTTCTGCAAAAACTTGCAGTGTAGACATAGCCTTTTTGTTTGTGTTAACTTTCTTCACTGTTAGGAATTTCTCTCCAGAAAAAAAAAAGAAAAAAAAAGCTGTTTTACATAATTCCTAATTATGTACCAACACAATGAAAGCAGTCATTCTCTGATTGTCATTAAATACCCATCCTCATAATCTAACCGGATTGGGCCATGCAATTGCATGCACCAGCCAATTATGCAAGTTTTTAACTGATACAGAACTAGCCTGTCTCTAAGTACAAATCTTATAGGTCAATAATTACAGACTTATCTTCAGAATTGTGCTAAAGTATCGCACTCAACCTAATCAACAACCATGTATGATAAAAGCAGTGTACTGTGATACACATTTTTAATATTCCATTAACAAAGTAGTGAAAGTGATAGTTTAATATCTTTATAAGAGAAGAATTATGGTAGTCTTGGGCATTGATACAGTCCTTTTGATGTCTGACTAAGTTGTTCTTTCTAAGTAGGTACAGTATTTACCTGTGTTACAAGAGTGCTTGTGATACACTTCATTATTTCCACAGTTCTTTAAATGGAAGGTATACCTCCCTGTGTCTTAATTTCTATATCTGTAAAATGAATGTAATGAAGCTAACCTTCTTTTGTAAAGTTGCTTTAAGTTATACTGATGAAAAGCTCTCCGAACTAGGTATTATTACTGCTAGAAGGTGTGAAACTCAAGGATTTATCTTGATTCTTTCATAGCTAGAGTATTTCATTTCTAAGTGAAATTTTTATTTCCATTTGCTTGGTTGTTCACAGATTAATCTTTTCAGAATTCTGCAGGTGAATTCTTACATACAGAAAGCAGGGCACAATGCATCAAAACTATAACATTCAAAACAACTTATTTTTCATAATTATTCTATATTCGCAGTGTGTCCTTTCTCACAGCACGCTGTGTAATGATACCATATATTCCATTCTTTCATTTACTAGTCCCTTTATGTTTCTTTTATTGATTTTGCTAATTTATTTACTCTTTTACAGTTTGTCAAAAAAGCAATCCATACCTTTTTAGTCCTACAGTGACCAGACATCCCATTTTTAATGGGACTCTCCCATATTTAAGCCCTCCTGCAGGTGTCCCAACTTTTTCTTAAAAATGGGCAAATTGTCCCATATGTTATGTCTCCTTCCTCCTCTCCCCCATCAGTATTTGTGCTGCTGGCCGGATCCCTCCCTGCCAACCCTCCACCCACCAACAAAGTGGACAGCAATAGCGGTGGGTATGCAAAGCTGCAGCACAAGGGCCGGTTACTCCCCCTTGTGGTTCATCAGTGCAGCCCCTGCTGTGTGACAGATCTTAGCCAGCAGGGCCCTTCTCTGTGTCTCATTTCTGTCTAGGTCAGGTCGATTGGTCATCCCAGTCGTGAGAGAAGTGTATAGGAGTGTTTTCCTCTCACTATTTGAACTCTAAAGCCTTAAGGTAAGAAGGCAAATAAAAAGAAGCCAACTATGTAGCATTTAAGTTTAACAGAGGCTCAATCAACTTGAAGTTAATTTGAATGTTTGTACTATACAATTCTGATGGATTGCCATTGAATTCACTTGAATACAAATAATTTTACCAGGTGTCCCATATTCGACATAGGAAAATAAGGGTACCCTAACTAGATCATTCTACTATGATATCTTGAATCTTCACTATCCTATTACAGGCAGTCCCCGGGTTACGTACAAGATAGGGACTGTAGGTTTGTTCTTAAGTTGAATTTGTATGTAAGTCGGAACTGGTACATGTTGTAGGGGAAACTCTAGCCAAACATTTCTCCAGAGCTCAGTTTTATTCTCCCACACCTCACTTCCCTCAGTCCTTTATTCTCAAGTTGAGGTGTCTGCTGAGAAAAGCCGCTCCGCGTCTCCCTAGTCTGCTGGGGGGGGGGGGGGGGGGAGCGCTAGCTTCGCGTCTCCCTGGTCTGCTGGGGAGAAGCAGCTAGTGCGGGGTTGCCTCACCCCGTTTGTAAGTAGGGATCCGATGTAAGTCGGATCCATGTAACCCGGGGACTGCCTGTATTCTCAAACTAGATACAACTATCTTATTATCACATTAGTGCCATATTAATGTAAGCAGGGGCTGAACTGCTGCTTGCTATCAGTCAGCTAAAAGGAGGGGTGGGTGTGCCCACTACAATTGTTTAGCTCTGCAAGGTAATTACCTGTTAACTGTTGATATGTAAATACAGCTAACGCCAGGATGGGCAGAGAATCCGAGGTGTGGCTATGTAAATCCCATTCAGCCAGGGCTGATGGAGGGTCAGTGTTAGAATGGAATGTGGAAAATTGTAAATAATTTGGGACTGTTGTGTGGGTCACTAATCATGCTACCCCTAAATGTGGGAACTGTAAAATATGCCACCAGTGCTTGCAGGGGAGACACCACCATCATTCTAAGAGGTCTTTGAGGAACAAGCCTTCCCCCTTCCAGAGTTGAGTGGACTGAGCTGGGGGGAAGGGTTAAAGTGCTTGAGTCAGCCTGCTTCACACCTGCCAGGTGTGAGCTGTAAGACTGGCCCAACCTGTCCCTTTTCCCCCTTTGTTTTAAGGACAGATCTAAAGCAGACTCCCTGAGGAGTCTTTTCTTTTGCTAGTCCAGTGGAAGCTGAATTCCTTTGCCAGTCCAGCTGGTGGCTAAAGAATTGAAATCACTAAGAGCTGAAATCACTGGTTTGGCTGAGAGCCAAACCCATTGCAGCCAGTGAAGCGGCAGTATCCAGCAGAATGGCTGGTGGGAATCACTGGCTGGTGGCGTAACATGGCCGGTAGGAGCGGTGGCAGGCGAGAAGTGGAGACCAGTGGCATGGTGCGGAGTGGCGTGGACCAACGATGTGGCATGGAGCAGCAGCAGGCAAAGAGCGGCAACCAGCGGTGTGGCGCAGCAACTAGCGGCGTGGTATGGAGTGGTGGCAGGTGAGGAGTGGCAACCAGCAGTGTGGTGCGGCGACCAGCGGCATGGCACGGAGCGGCAGCAGGTGAGGAGTGGCAACCAGCGGCGGCGGCAGGCGAGGAGCAGTGGCAGGTGACCAGCGGAGCATCCGGTGGCATGGGATGAGACAGCTGGTGGAGCGTGGCGGAGTGTCGTAAGGTGCCCCCTGTCTATCCGCCCCACACCCATTTCTACCCAGGTTGGGAGGTGAAACCCTGCAGGTGAACTTTGGGACTCTGGGTGGCATTGACCAGGGACAGAGACTTTTAGGGTGTCAGACTCTTTGGGCTTCAGGTGATTCTTGGCTGGAGGGGGGGAGGGCTTAGCTCATGTTTGGGTCATGAACTCTGTTTGTGCTGTTTCCCCAAGTTAATGCCGTATGACTTCTCTCTCTGTTTCATTACATGTTTCTTTCCTACACTCAGACTCAGTGCCTGCGAGTGGAGAAGCATTTCCTCTCAGAGGCACCCAGGGGTGTGTGAATTTCCCATATTACTGGGTAGGGGCTCGAGCCGGTTCTGTATGAGATGGACCCCAAGATATTGAACCCAGCCCTGCTTACTGCCAGGTCTACCTGGCAGAAGGGTTACATTAATGTATCTTCCATTAGACAAGAACAAACCTAATATGTGCAATTACTAATAATTTAGTACAAAAATTATTAATGCTACAAGTTTCCTTTTTTCTTCAGTTTTCAGCCTCTTTCGCTCTCTTCCACCATTTTTCTTAAACCCGAAAACTTAAAGTACAAAGAGATTTTTTAATACAGTACGAAGTTTCAAAAGCAATTTGGCTACTTATCATTGGTGAAATCTTCACTCCACTGAAGTCAATGGAAGTTTTACCACTGATTTCATGGGGCTAGGATTTTTCTCCCTGTGTATGTGCTGGCAGATTAGTTCCAAATCTAAGGACTCTTGACAGACAACACAGCAAGAGGGTCTAGTTCAAGCCCTTCCGCTACTCACCCTACTTCAAGAATTCAGGTCTCAAGTCACTATGGGATCTGTATGAGAAATTTCTGGAAGTGTTAATTTTTGCTGCATTATTGCAACTTAAGCAAAACCTAATTCATTGCAATACATTCATTCCCTTTGTAATCCATTAAGTTTCTTTCCTTAAATGGACTGATTTTTTTATACATCTAGAGGTGGGCAAGGATCAATACAACAAAATTCCAATATTACCATATCCTTTAATGTGCAAATATTGATGATTTTATTTCCTCGTCACAGTGAATGCACTGGGAAAAAAATCAGCTTTCTTGATTTACATATATTTTGTCTAACAAGAAGGAAATTGTGAGACTAAATCAGGGGTGGGCAAGAGGCTTCCAGCAGGCCGGATCCGGCCTGCCAAACCTCCAGATTCGATCCATGGCTCCCTCACTGGAACCCTCAGGCAGAGATCAGTTAACATTTTAGAAAGCCAGATGGGGAGGGAGGAGGGAAACTGCTCATGATGTTCCCTCCCCCCAGCAAAATCTCTCCATTTCTGGCCAATACTAGCCAAGATTTTTTTTCTGGGAGAAGGGGCAGTGTAGGAAGCCTTTTCCCTCCTTCCTTGTCCCCCTCGCCCTTCCCCTTCCGCTCATGCCCAAGCAGAGCCACGTGGAGCAGTGAGCCACCTTCACCCAGAGCCTGCCTCTAGCACCCCAGCCTCGCCCTTCCCCAACTCTCTGTCCCCCACACATAACCAAACCTTCTGTTCCCTCTTGCACCAATACCGCCTCCCAGATCTGGCACCCCAGTCTCCTGCCCCATATCACAAGCACCTCCTAGGTTAGGTCACATCCCAAAATCCTGCATCCCAGTCCCCTGCCCTAGGTCACAACTACTTCCTTTATCCAAACTCCCTCCCAGACCCCATTCTCCCTCCTGCACCCCAGTCCCTTACCCTAAGCTCCCTTCTGCTCCCAACCTCCATCCCAGACCCCATATCTCCTCCATTAATATCATGAAAGAGTGCAGCCCTCGACCACATTCCAAAATCTTGGAATGCCCCCCTCATCAAAAATTATTGCCCACCCCTGGACTAAAACAACAGAAAGTTGCTAAAATAAAGTCAAGAAACATAAAGAAAATATTCAAGAGATAGAAGAACAGGGGAATGGATGAAGAATGTTGGGTAGTCTTTTCCAAATTTCTAGAAGATAACCCCCTGCCAAAAAACTAAAGTAAGTATGTTCCCATTGTATCTCCAGCTATGTGTTTTCAAAGGTTATCAATAGTATAGAATTTGAATTAAATTTTATTTTAACATATGTTCCTCATAGATCTTGATTATATGAAACTTTCTTATAGCTTTTGATGAGGAATACACCCACACTTTGATTTAGGGGATTTAAAATGAGGCATATAGACTCTCACCTCAAGGTCACTGGATCAAAGTGCATCTAGGTTGCAAATTCTTTACCTAACAACATAAGGAGTTTTTGATGGCTCATGTGAGCAGATACACTAGCATCAGTTCTGTTTCACACTGAAACCATGTCTACACAGCAACACAGCATGTAGGATACACATAATGAAATACTGCAGCAAAAAAGCAGGCTCCATCTAGGATGTAGCAGGAAGCTAAATGACGATGAAAGGCTCTGGCAGCAGGAAGGCAGCGGAGAAAGCTGCCATCTGCTCAATTTCTCAGCGGCAGGCAGCAAAAGACTTTCAGACTCTCCCTCCCCCCTTGTGTAGTCTTTCCCCTGTTTCCAGGAATTGAGGGGAGGAACTCCAGCCCTGGAGAGTCAGAGCAACATTACACTGCTACAAAAAATCAGTGTAGAGATGGGGCACAGCTTTGGTGAATAGTCATCCATGAAAGGTACTGTCCTGTGTACATACCCAGAAGGTTTAGGAATGTCTTTAGTTGTCTGAGTAGTGACTCCCAACATCTACTACTATATACCCCCATTGGGGAGTATGTAGTGTAAGCACTCTACTTACCACAGAAAAGAGTGTGAAGTATGAGATAATATCATAAAAAGGAATCTTGTTGGCTGCCCAAGATGGAGAGAAGCAAAAGACTGAACCATGATTTCTCTTTGTCTAGCCTGGAGGTAATCTCTGTCTGGTAAAGAATATAGAAAATGTGTGTACCATCAGCCACAAGCTACACATTTTCTGAGGAAAGATGACTACTGTATTCAGACCTCTCAATCTGGCACTTACTCAGAGCACAGAGTTAAATAAAAATCATTGTAGGGGAAGGGGGATTATTTAAAAAATGAGACAAATAAGAAGAAATCAAAAAGAAAAAAAGCTATTTTTATGACACTTTGCACCTTGGTTTCATTATATTTCCCTCCACCCCACCCAATATCTTTTCTGTCCTTTTCCAGTTTGACTGGCTAAAAATTACTGTCTGTTATTTTTTCCTGAAAGGCCTTTGTAAGAAAGCACTTTGTATGCAAATAAAAACACTTCAACTGCACTTGGAGCATAGTGCCAGGCCTTACTGAAATTACAATGACCATGTTTGAAAGCATAGCTAAAATTGTGTGTTCAGTGGTTTCAAGCTGCATAAAGGGGAAGTGGATTCCATAATACAGAGGGTATTGACACAGCATTTCTGTAATAAACACAACAGAGCTGAGATCTCCAAAGCCAACTGAGATAATTGGAGACTATATTACAATAGGATCCAACTTCCATAGGCAGCTTTGAAAATTGTAATGTGTATGTTATAGGAGCTATGGTCCAAAGTCAGTTATCCAGGGCTCCATGTACCTGGGATCCTCTGCATATGGATATTGCCTGTACCATATGAAAAGTAACTGTTGGGAAGGGAAAATCAGCTGCTTTTGTATCATCACATCTCTCACCAGAAATCCTCCACAGGGTCTTACATGGATTTAGGGTCTTGTAAAATTCATAAGATTGAGCAAATTGCAGATGGAAATAGAGTAACCTTATGATAGGTAAGTGCAGGGATAATGACACACACCATTCCACTTCTGAATTCAACAGCTTGGGTTGTAATATCTGTTTTACAGAGACACCCTTCTCCCTTTTCTGCACGGGGAAACCCTTTGTCTTTTAAGGTATGTCTACACTACAGGGCTAATTCAAACTAACTTAATTCGAATCAGTTAATTTGAACTAAGCTAATTCGAATTAGCGCAGCTAGACTTAAAAACTAGTACGAATTAGCGTTTTGCTAATTCGAACTAGCATGTCCACACAGAGTGGACCCTGAACAGAGGTTAAAGATGGCCGGAAGCAGTGCCGGCAGGGCATCAGAGGAGGACTTAGAGCGTGGAGCTGTTGTCTCAGGCTAGCCAAGGGCTGTGCTTAAAGGGACCCGACCCCCAACCCGGACGGACAGTTCTCAGGGTTCCCCGCTTGCAAAACAGTCCTGGCTTGGAGTTCCCTGAGTGCCCACATGCGGAACATCACAGCACTCGGCCATCAGCCCGGCTGCACTTGCCACAGGCTGCCATCCAGGGTGAGGGGGCAATCGGGGGGCTGCAGGAGAACTTCCACCCCGAGAAGCCCGCAGAGCCAGCCCAGTCCTCCCCATCGGGGGTGCGTACCCCATTCCTTCCTCACCTCCTTCCACTTACCCTTCCCTAGCCCCCCTTCCTGATGTACAAAATAAAGAAAACGTGTGTTCAAAAATAGAATCTCTCTTTATTGAACAAAACTGGGGGAGACTGGGAAAAGGAGGTGGGAGAGGGGAAGAGAGAGGCTGGGAGAGGGGAGGGTAACTAAAATGATCAGGGGTTTGGAACAGGTCCCATATGAAGAGAGGCTAAAGAGACTGGGACTTTTCAGCTTAGAGAAGTGGAGACGGAGGGGGGATATGATAGAGGTCTATAAAAGCAAGAGTGGTGTGGAGAGGGTGCATAAAGAAAAGTTCTCCATTAGTTCCCATAATAGAAGGACTAGAGGACACCAAAGGAAAGGAATGGGTAGCAGGCTTCAAACTAGTAACAGAAAGTTGTTCTTCACAAAGCAAAGAGTCAACCTGTGGAACTCCTTGCTGCAGGAGGCTGTGAAGGCTAGAACTAGAACAGAGTTTAAAGAGTGGTTAGATCAAGTCATGGAGGTTGGGTCCATGGAGTGGTATTAGCCAGGGGGTAGAAATGGTGTCCCTGCCCAAAGTTTGTGAAAGGCTGGAGAGGGATGGCACGAGACAAATGGCTTGGTCACTGTCTTTGGTCCATCCCCTCCATGGTACCTAGGGTTGGCTGCTGTCGGCAGACAGGCTACTGGACTAGATGGACCTTTGGTCTGACCCAGTACGGCCATTCTAAGCTCAGGGCTCAGGGTTGGGGGTCTCAGTGGACCACCTTGATTTTCATGCAAACCTGCTCCTGGGTGGCCAGGCTGGCAGCTCTCCTGTCCTAGATGGCCACTTTCCTGTGCCTAGTGTGGAGTTTGTGGACGAGGTCCATGATGTCTGCCTAGACCAGGTGGGTGCCCACCTCTTGCAGTTCTGGCCAGGCTCCCAAGAGCCGCCAGCCTGGTCCCGGGAAGAGGCGGAGGGCTGGGGGCCATTAACAGAATGGACATCAGAGCACCTGTGCTTTTTCCTATAGGCTCTTTTGCATAAGAAACCCCTGAGGAGAGTCCACACATGCCTTTTTGCACAAGAGCTATAGCTCAAAAAGGAGTTATTCCTTGTGGGGAGAGGAGTAACTCTACTGGCAAAAGCCCTCTGTCCTATTGATTTACTGGGTGGTTTTTTTGCTCAAAATGTGCTTGAGGTGTGGACACTGCCAGTTTTTGCCCATAAACTTTGTAGTGTAGACATAGCCTTACTGAAATCTTAAGCTTAATAGGGCTGAAAGTGGAAACCCCAGTCTCCTACTAAGGCAAATCCCCTACTCCCCAGAAGAGAAGTAATCAGATTCTATTACCCTTTGCTGAAACAACATGCTTAGTAGAGAGCTAATAGTAAAATGTTAATTTTTTTTAAAAAGGGGAAGAAATATCCGAGGAAGTTGAAAAAATGTCTCTTGTGACATTTCAGTCAAAACGGAGACATAGGGAAATGCTAAAGAGACATTTAAGCCCATGCAGAAGTGTCAACTCACTGCTGAGCATGGCTGTCCCCTCCTACATATGCTCTGGGCCTGCAGTTTTCTGCTTCTTCTCACAATTTGGGCCTCCAGTCAGGAAATGTATAGTTTTGCCTCATTTGTTACTGGAGTAAATAAACGGTTCAATAAACTCAAGTCAAGTAATCATTGCTGTTTGCTTCTAGCTGGGCTCATTCATTCACAAAATTTTTCACATCTTCCTAGGTTGTGCAGGTTTGTCCTTCTGTTCTCACACACAGTAAAGCCTCCCAGGACTTTTTCACTGGAGGCAAATCCCCGAAATGCAAACATTTGCTCTTGTCTCTCTTTCCACAGCACCTTTTTCAGAGGAAAAGTATGCAGGCCCACCCCATCCTTCTCCTGAGGAGTCCAATCTATAGAACCTGTTGCAAAAAGGTAAAGACTCCTCCTTCTGAATCCTTGAATCCTCCTGGACGTCTTCCTACCCTGGCCTTCCGTTATGTCTTTTCACAGCCTCCCCTGGGGCATGATGCACATAGGCCTTTCTTCCCTTCTCTAGCAACCAAAGAGGTACCACACTGTTCTCACACTCACTCCTCACAACACTCTTTCTTTTTCTCCCCAAGGAGAAGCAAAAATGACTGGATAACCTATAGCTGCCATGATCCATAATTCCTAAATATCAAGAACAGTTTATATTCTCTCATTCAGGGCAAATCTTCACTTATGAGAAGATCGACACTCCAGAGCTCAATCTTCTAGCATTCGATTTAGCACATCTAGTATAGACCCGTAAATCAAACACCAAGGGCAGCCCCCATCGGCATCTGGTATTCCTTCTTCTGCAAGGCGTATGGGAAGCCAACGGGAGCATTTGCTCCTGTTGGCCTCCCACTGGGTGTGTCTAAACTGCACCCCTCTGCCGACATAGGGATGTAGATTAGGCACATCGCTATTGCAAATGAAGCGGGGATTTAAATATCCCGTGCTTCATTTGAACAGAAATGGCGGCCACTTTTTGCCGCAGTGGCACTTTGCCGGCAAAAAGTGGCAGTATAGACGGGGATCGGTCGACAAGGAAAGCCTTTTCCAACCGATCCCTTATGCCTCGTGCAAGGAGGTTTACAGGATTGGTCGGAAAAGGCTTTCCTTGTCGACCAATCCCCGTCTAGACTTCCACTTTTTGCGGGCAAAGTGCTGCAGCAGCAAAAAGCGGCGGTCATTACTATTCAAATGATGCACGGGATATTTAAATCCATGATTCATTTGCAATAGCGATGTGCCTAATCTACATCTCTCTATCAGCAGAGACGTGTAGTTTAGACACACCCACTATGTGGACATTGTCACTGCTCAGTTTAAGGTAAACTGATTCTAGCTATGTATTTTGCATAACTGGCATTGTGTACCTTAAGCTGACCATAGGTCTCTGACACTTTCAGGTAATGTTACAGCACCTTTCTAATACTACCCTACGGTATGTCTACACTACCCCCCTAATTCGAGCTAGGGGGGTAATGTATGCATACCGAACTTGCTAATGAAGCCCGGGATTTGAATTTCCCGGGCTAATGAAGCCCGGGATTTGAATTTCCCTTATGCCTCGTGCAACGAGGCGTACAGATAGATCGGAATGACTACATAGTTCGAACTATCTAGCCCGTGCCGCGTGTAGCCGCGCGGCACGGGGTTCGAACAAGCCGGCTTTTAAAAATGGAGGAGCCGGCTTTATGCTAATGAAGCCCGGGAAATTCAAATCCCGGGCTTCATTAGCAAGTTCGGTATGCATGCATTACCCCCCTAGTTCGAACTAGGGGGGTAGTGTAGACATACCCCTATGTCCTTAATATTTTTACTAAATAAGAATGTAGATTTTGTTACCTTGTCCCATTTAAATTCCTCTAAAAGCTTTTCCCTTTCTTCATTAAAGCCCTTATATACCCACAGTGGATGATCAGTTGTTTCTTCTATCCTACAAAACAGACTCATAATCAACCTTTTTGTTTATTTATTCAGAAAACTATTGTTTAAGCCACAAGAGCCAGTTAACACTCTAAAACGTCACTTCATTTTTTCCTATCCAGGCCCTGAAGTATGTCACTAACCTCAACTCTAAGGCACAATTCAACTAATCATCTTTTTTTCATTGGTCTTTTTTTTTTATCATTCATCTTTTAAATTTTTCTTTGCTAGGCTTCTGAATTCCTGTTTATTCAGGTGCATTTCTATTTCAAATGCTTTCATTTCTTACAGTGCTTTTAGCTGCTTTGTCAGACATTGCATTTCCTGTTATCCCATTATGCACTGCCATCCAGGCTAATGCTACGTAAATCCCCATCTGTAGTAAAGTCCTCATTTGGGCTTCCTTCCTTTATGGTCACCACCCAGCTCCTCCCCGTCTGGGCTTCATCTTCATTTGGGCCTGGGCTACCCTTTACCTGCAACTAGGCTCCTTATTTGATCCCATCTCCATAATGGCAGTGTGATGTATTCACCTAGCACAGCCCTGATTCAGGAAAGCATCCCCATTCAGGAAAGGTGCTTAAGAATATAGACTTAACATTCTTAAATTTAAACACATGCTTAAGTATTTTTTCTGAGTTGGGACCACTTTTTGTATCTCACAAGAGATTTGATACAAAAGTATTGGTTGATTCCAATTTTAGCCAAAATAACAAAAATCAATTAATATTATTAAGATTATTTACTATTCTTTAGGGATCAATACAATTTAATGCTAACAACAATAAGTCCTACTTTCCACTACCTGTTATTTTTACTAAGTAGTGTGATATTCAGAGAGCATTTCTTACATTTAAATTCATGGGTTCACAATACTCTCTTGAGACTAGGCTTAAAAGTAATAGTTCTATTTCCCCCAAGCAACAGTGAAGAAATACTGCCCTCTTCTGTCAAAGAGTAATACATGTTTTTAGATTTTTTTTTAAAGAGAATAGAAGTATGTCCAAATGCATTGGAATGAACACTGACCCTCCCCCCCCCCCCCATAGACATGCAACATTTTTTCATGGGGTATTGTTTCAATAAGAATATTTTTTCTACACTGTTACCAGTTTCCACACTCTTTTTCTATTCTGATTATCAAAAGTCTTTTAATATTATTTCAGCTGCATCCTTTGATTTTTGAATACTGGTTGAACTTTCCTACTCCAGCACCCTTGGTGAATTTGCCAGACCACTGGCAGTCAATATTGTCTAGCTGCATTACCATCACCTTCACTACTTACCAGTCTAACAGAAGACATGTAGGGGTAAATTAGGGTATGTCTAAACTACATGGCTCCGTCGACGGAGCCATGTAGATTTGTTGTTTTGGCAAAGTCAAATGAAGCCGCGATTTAAATGATCGCGGCTTCATTTAAATTTACATGGCTGCCGCGCTGAGCCGACAAACAGCTGATCAGCTGTTAGTCCGCTCAGCGTGCTAGTCTGGACGCTCCCCTGCCGACATCAAAGCCCTTTTGTCGGCAGCCCCGGTAAACCTCATCCCACGAGGAATAACGGGGCTGCCGACAAAGGGCTTTGATGTCGGCAGGGGAGCGCCCAGACTAGTGCGCTGAGCGGACAAACAGCTGATCAGCTGTTTGTCGGCTCAGCGCAGCAGCCATGTAAATTTAAATGAAGCCGCGATCATTTAAATCGCCGCTTCATTTGCCTTTGCCTATGTGTCTAATCTACATGCCTCTGACGACAGAGGCATGTAGTCTAGACACAGCCTTAGAGCTAAATGGGAGCATAGAACATTGAGAGCCAGGACTGGTGGCTATTAACAAACTTTATGGGATCATGGGAAACTTGGCCATACCCATGATAAGTGGACATCTGGCTAACTAAATCATGTCAGACCACACATGTTGCCAAACCAGACAGTGCCAGATTAGAGAGATTCATCCTGTAGTTAGATCAGTTACAAACTATCTGTAACATTTTATCTTGTTAAAACACAGGCACTCCTTCAGTGACCTATATATATATGAAAAACTTCACCCACAAGAATAGTCTTATAGAACTAACACTGAATAATTACCAGTGTATTTTCATGGTTTGCCCTGCAGCTATTCATTATTGCATTTTTATTGTTCTAATATTTCATATTTACATTAAGATGTAGAAACAGAAAACACTTTATCAGCACAATTTCTGCACTTTTGTCCATTGCCACAATCCCCAGGTTTTGTATAATAGCTATTTGGTGGTGGAGCAATTTTGAAAACATTTTTTTAAATCACTAAAATTAACCCACATCACTGACTTTGGACCCATTTTACTGAGAACATTTAAAAAATAGGACCAGCTTAATACATAAAATTTCAAATATTTTGAATGGATATGTGAATGTTTCACCTGCCACTAACCTGAATAATGTCTATGAAAACCATCCCCCTGGCATAATTAGGTCCACTTCTTTAAAGGCAGAACTAAAAATATTTGTAACTACAATAACACTGGCCAAACAAAAAGAATTCAACTCAGTTTTCAACTTTTAGTATAAATTGAAATTCTGCTCAGGTTCCTGATTGTGGCCTTAAGTCTTAAAAAAGGCTAAACAAAGGAATTTTCAAGAAGAAACCATGAACAACTGACAGATTCAGATAGTATTGATTTTCAACCAGACAAAACATGGAAAAGTTTCAGATGAAATTTGCTTTCAAATGTGGGTGTATTTGAATGAGATATTCACACCTAAAATCAGGACATTTTGAGCTTACCACAATAACAAATTGAACAGAAACTGAGAGATTTTTTCCTTCCTACAATATTCTCCAAACAGCTGTATAAAAGCTGTAGTTTGGCTTCTCATGAACCCCCTGTGAACACAGATTGAAGACTTTCACACAGCTCCATTGAGAATAAATATAGGACAAAGACTTTTTTCCCTATCACTTGCTGTTCTCAGAGGGTAATGGGGCTAAATCAATATCTCTTACAGGATTTTGTGCAGTCACTATCATCATACCTATGTTCCTCTTCCCTTCCCTTCCCTTCTCTTCCCTTCCCTTCAATTAGAGAGGCTATAAGGAACTTCCTGGTTTCTCAGTACTAAGGATAAGCAAATTGAACCTTAAACTTACTGATGTTTGCCTATTATTAACCTTGACTAGCCTGGACTTCATTCAAAACATTGACTTAATGTGAGTTGCATACCATGAAGCTTCTGGCCAAACTGTGGATGATTCCTGATAGATTCACCAGAGATGCCAGTCTGTTGAGTGCATGAACAGGTGTATGTCCCCTAAGAGGCATAGCTTAGTACTTCTTTGTACACATACACTCTCGGGCTCCCTGCATAAGGGAGATCAGCAGAAAGTATGATTTCTCTGTTAACCTGTGTTCTTCAAAGGTATTATGCCTCCTGAGACACATTCCCTCCCTGAGTTCTAACTTGGATGACTTTGTGCCAGGGGGCTATAGATTAAAGAAAACAAACCAAAGCCCCATTGCAGATCCTGCTGAGATTTAGCCTATACTCCCCTCTGCAGATTAACCTGATGATTTAAAAAGTAGGAGAGTCTGCTGAAAAATATGTGCAGAAGATTTTATTTGGGAATCAATTATACAACATATTTAACCCTTTTAAAATATGATGGAAATAAGTGTTATGATGCTCTATAAATCCTCTTTCTATAGTATAATGTGTCTAATATGGAAGATATTTCTAAAATGGCAACATTTGAACTTAATGAATTGTGTAGAACAATATGCTCCGAGGAGACATTTGGACTAAAAAAATAAAAAGGAGAAAGGCAAAAAATGAAATATGAGAATGAGTATTTTAGGGTTGGGAGTAAATGAAGAACTGTAAATAAGACACTCATTTTATTGACATAGCTTTTTATATAATTATCTTGCATCTAGGATTGCAATGAACCCTAGTAATCAGTAATAGTAGGATTGCATTTGAAGTAGCCAGAAGACATTTGTATGCTATCTGCATCAACGAGGAAAATTAAGATTGAAATAATAATGGAGGAGAGAAGTCAGAGCTGCTTATAAATACAGAAAACATGAGGCTCACTCCAACCTGGGACACAGTGCAGAGATCTGAAAGAAGCGAGTGCCCAGAATAAATGGTCTGGAGTGAATTTTTAATACTCTCATCAGGAAATGTTGATTAAGCAATGAACTAAACACAGGAATTTTGTCTTTGAACAGATCAGGTGATCTCTTGGAGGTAGAAACCCCTGGAAAGCATGCTTATTTTGTCAATTGTAATAGGGGAAAAGATCATGGTCCTGGGGGACAGCCTGTTCACAGAGCCTACTGTGGCTTTCAGCAGTGGAGCCAGCAACCTCCATGGGCCCTGGGGGAAGATGTGCTGGGCTGGCTCCATGCCCCTAGAAGGGGTGGGGCTGAAAGTAGAAGAGGAAGGACTGAGTGCAATCAAATTGTTGTGTGACACCCTTGCCTCCTCCCATCCACCAGAATGGCACTATGGTATTCCTGTGGAAATTCAAAGGAGGCTCAGGGCTCTGGCCACAGCTGCAGCAGCAGCAGTGGCTAGTTGCTCTGGGCCCCCTTGAATCTCTGAGCCCTGGGGCAATAGCCTATTTTGCCCTAACTCCTGCTTGGCTTTCAGTGAAGTGGTCTCTCAAGAACAATGTGTAAAGCATGATTCAAAATGTTCATAGTCTGAGCTGCTAAAATTAACATGGAGGCTGCACAGTGAGTCCCTTCCTAGCTCAGAGAGATTCTGAAGTAACTAATTATTCAGGGTAAAATAAACAGAGAAAGCATTAAAGTTGATTGACTTTCAGCTTTTTTCATACATAATGACAATTGCTACACTTTATGCTGTAGTGGTACCACGCTTTTGTTACAGGTTATGGTTGGAGCAAAGTTCCAATGACTTTGTATGCAAGATAAGGTGAAATTACTGCATCATCAACATCTACAGTGTGAAGAATTTGCCATAGTGAAGAATTGTGACCTCATGTAAGATTCCATTATCATTAATGATTTATACTTATGCATAGGGCATGCTTTTCAGCCAAGACATATGGTGAGTAAACAGTTAAAAGCAGTTATATTTCCAAGAAGGTATCAATCTACAGTGTTTGCCTACAGCTCACTTTGTTGAACTACTCATAGAAGTACAGCTACCCAAGTGCTTATGCATTTCCAGGATTTGGTGTCCTTTTATCAAGTAGTTGATGTGTTTGAAAAATATTAGGAAACAACAGTCAATTTTGCACTTGCTTTTTGCCCAAGAATTGCCATAGACAAACTTATTTTTCTACAATTTGTATTTTGGGGGCAAAGACTGTTTTTGCAAACATTTGGGATAGGTGCTGTACAACAAGGTTTTCCTCTTATTGGAGTCTTTGTGATATTAACACACCCACTTTGTCTTTCTGGAATTGTTGAGAGCAAACATAATACACATATTCATATATTTGTTAGACATAACTGCTGAATAATTTCTCGAAATAAAATTTGTGTTGCTGATTATTATGGACAGATTGCAGCAAGTGTATGATATTCTGAAATGTTGATCCATTTTCATTTGATACCGATATGTGGTATTTTTTTATTCTCTGATTGGCTGAGGGTTTTTCTTCTGTTCTGTTTTCCAGTCAGAATACCTTTGTGGATTCAAAATTCATTTTCTTGTGATTTGTTTTCAATGACTGTTTAACATTTGCTTTTTTCCTTCCATCACTGTTGCCCATAGACTTATTTGCAAGTATATTCTCAAAAAGCAAGCACAGACAAAAAAGGACTAAATAGTAAACAGAATAAACTCATGCACATTTGTTTAAAAAAATGGAACATAGCCATAGACTTTGTTGAAATATTCACCCAACTGTGCCACTCAGGCCAGGTCTATACTACGGAAGAAAGTTTCCCTATGCTACACAACACCAGCTAAAAGAATAGTGTAGCTTGGTGGTCTTCAACCTTTTTAATCACAAGATCACTTTTTCAATTTAAGTGCAATATAAGATCAACCTCAAACCCAAATACCCTTGTCCTGCTTCCTACACACCCCTTCTTTGAAGCCTTTCCCCTCCTCTACTCCTTCTCTGAGACCTCACCCTGCTCACTCCATCCCCCTTCCTTCCCAAACCTCACTCACTTTTACCAGGCTGGGGTAGCAGGTTGGGGTTCAGGCTCTGGTCTTGGGCCAAGAAGTTTGAAGTGTGGGAGGGGCTCCTGGTTTAGCCTGGGGGTGAGATTGGGAGAGGTTTCAAGGTGCAAGCTCTGGGAAGGAGTTTGGGTGCAAGGGGACGCACGTATAGGGAAGGAGGTTGGATGTAGGAGGAGGTTCAGGGCTGGGAAAGGGATTTAGGAAGCAGGGTCTATGTGGGCACTATGGAACTGAGATGGCTTTCAGGTGGTGGAGCAGTGGGATTAAAGCAGGTTTATTCCTTCCCTGGACCTGTACCACTCCTCAAAATAGCTGGCATGTACAGCAATAGCTCCATGGCACCAAGTGCTGCCTCTCATCTACAAGCAATGAGCCCATGGCTTCTATTAGCCATGGTTTCCCATTACTGATCAATGGGAGCTGCAGGAGTGGTGTCTGCAGGCAAGAACAGCATGTGGAGACCCCTTGCTCTGCCTTTCTCATGGGCTGCAGGGACATGCCAGCCACTTCCAGGAGCAGCCTTTGCCATAGAGATAATGACTCCAGCCACAACCAGTTAGGCGTGTTAGAACTCACTACTCAAAGAATTAAATTTAAGTATGAGAAAGAAATGAAAATTATGAAATTCACAGACCAGTCAAAACCCATAAATAACACACTTTGCAAGCAGTAAAAGAAGTAACAGCCCCTCACACGTATGTTGGGTCAGGAGATGAAAGTGAAGGACATTGTGTGTGTTTGTGATAATGATGACAGAGACGCACACAGTGTGTGAGAGATTGGGGAAAAGAGGGGCACCCTGACATCAGCGCTTCCCTCTTCTCCCTCCCACACCCTGCCCAGCAAGCAGGAGGCTCCCAAGAGGGCAGCTCCAATGCAGAGGGCAGGAGACGCATGACGGTGGATGGAGGAGCAACTGAAGTTCCAGCACTTGATAGCTTCCTGGCCAAACCAATCAGGATCCCCTGTCAGAGGCTCCAAGATCTACCGGTAGATCCCGATCTACCAATTGGTGACCACTGGTATACCTGGAGTGGAAGTACCTTAAATCAAATTTCTGTGATGGTTGATGGAAAAAACCCTCTCCTGTTGACATCCCTTATTCCTTGTGGCCCCATGGAGTAGCAGGGTCAGTGGAACTGCCATCAGATCTCTGGGTATGTATTGACAACACCTCAGCCTTTCCCCCCTAGAATGTGTGAAACGGTTCTTATATAAAATGTTTCAGTTTAAAGGAAATTAAAAACACAGCACTCTAAAAAGTAAAAGAAAGCAAACAGCATATTGAATTGTTTGCAAGCCATTTAGAATATTTATTTATTACCAAAAAGTTAATATTTCTGTAGTCTACCCTAGTCTCCAATATTTCAATCTATCCTAGTTTGCCAATACTGTACATTTTAGGTGCCCAATTCTGCCCATGCTTTTTCTAAAATCTCTAACACTGACCTATTTTTAATTTTAGCAAATTTAAGATCTTTGTTTTTCCCCTTTTTCTCTTCCCAGTAGAAAGCATAACTACAGGTTTACAGTGGGGATAACAAAGGGAAGAATATTTCCCAAAGGGTCATTTGTTCTCAGTTATAAGGCCAAGTTTAGTGTAAACTGTCAAAAAACTAAACCAATGTCATTCTCTAAATAAGGGTATGTCTACACTAGCCCTAGTTCGAACTAGGGAGGCTAATGTAGGCATTCAAAGTTGCAAATGAAGCCTGGGATTTAAATATCCTGGGCTTTATTTTCATGTTCCCATCCGGGCACCATTTTTAAATCCCCGTACTCTGAACTAACTGCCTGTGGCTACACGTGGCAGTTAAGTATTAATTCGAACTAAGTCCTTAGTTCAAATTAACTGTTACACCTTGTGGAATGAGGTGTAACAGTTAATTCAAACTAAGGACTTAGTTCGAATTAACGTTTAACTGCAGTGTGTAGCCATGGGCAGTTAGTTCGGACTAAGGGGATTTAAAAATGGCGCCCAGACGGGAACATGCAAATAAAACCCAGGATATTTAAATCCCGGGCTTCATTTGCAACTTCGAATGCCTACATTAGCTTCCCTAGTTCGAACTAGGGGGCTAGTGTAGACATATCCTAAGTGATCAACACATAGCAGATACTGGGTGTAAGCTAAAGTATAGCTGTCCAAAAAATTATTGTAAAAATAACATCACCAAGTTCCACAATTCTCTTATCTCATTAGTCTCGTTAGATTTTCTTAGTTAATATATCGAAAGATTTTGTAACTCTAAGTGGTAAAAAGGTAGTCAGAAAGCAGCTATGTCATAGATGGTCAAATTATTCCGCTACATGCAAAAGTATTCAAGGAAAGTTGATGACCCACAATTAGGAAATGCACTGACATCAAGGTAGTGCCAATTTTATTCATAGCCAAGTTACTTATCACATATCAACAGTTTAAAATTAGAATGTAGAATCTATTCAGTGTAGGTTGAATGCAATGATTGCAGAAAAAAGTCCCTTCAGGTTGGCTTTGCCTTAAGCAAAAACCATGCAAATTATTCTCAAAACACACTTTTCACTACATTCTATAACATAAAGGAAAGTGTGAAAACTAAAGGAATTATAGCAGCAAAGAGGGAAAAAAGCAAATTTTGGATGAACATTTTGCAAAACTGGTTTTGTATTTTGCTTATATTTCACATATATCCCATGCTTTTGCTAATTCATACAATCCTGAAGTCCTTTGGGTATTTTGTTCCCATTGAAGACAATGGGAGATTTGCACAAAAAGGACTTGCAAGATACTGCCGGGTTTAACTACAGCTTACACATTAGTTAAGCTACAGGTTGAATCTCTCTAGTGTGGTGCCCTTGGGACCTGGCTGATGCCAAGCCACAGAATGTACTGTGCTTGAAGGGATTTCCCTGGACAGACTTTTCTCTGCTGCTATGTGCTTTGGGACCTCTGGTAGGGATTGAAAGCTGTAGCAGTGCCTGTTGCCCTGAGCCTCTTTGGACACCACAGCTTGTGCCCTAGTGCCTTTGGGGACTTGTCACTTCTCCTTGCTGTGCCATGGAGCCAGGGATGGCCCTGGACCTGCTCTGGCACCACATGTCCTTTAGAGTGTGTGCAGATGCTGCTCTACGCTGCCTTTCTACTCCTGTACGAGCTCAACGCTGACCTTAATCTGGACTACCTCTCCCTGTATGCGGCAGCTTTGCTGTAGTATCCCTACACAACTGTGGAGAGGCGATACCGGAGACTCAACACCAGTTCTGAATGGTGGGACTGGCTGGTCCTGGAGCAATGGGATGACCAACAGTGGCTCCAGTACTTCAGGATGCGGAAATAGATGTTCCTGTACCTGAGTGCCTGGCTCACCCCTGCGCTCCTCAGATGCGACACCCAGCTGCAGCCCACCATCCCCATGAATAAGAGGGTTGCCATCGCCCTGTGGATAACTACCACTTGGTGGCACACCAGTTCGTGATGGGCAGGTCCACAGAGGGTGCCATCTTGATGCAGTTAAGGCCCTCGAGGGGAAGAAGGGACTGCAGTCCCTGCCTGGGGGAAGGGATGACTCCAGGCTGGGGGAGACAGGGAAGATGGGGAAAGCCCCACCATCCAGGGGCTGGTGCCATCCCTCTTACATAGGCCTACTGGTAGAGAGGGCATCAGAGGGGGGCAGGCACCCCCCAAGGGCTCATGCACCCACCCTGCCTCATTCTGTGTGTTCCCTGTGTTTCTATGTGCCCTTCTGCAGGTTGTCAGAGCCATCAATGACATCCTGCTCAAGAGGGTTATCTGCCTGTGGGATGTGGACACAACCATAGCTGGCTTCACTTCCCTGGGGTTCCCCAACTGCAGGGGAGACATGGATGGGATCGATAACTCCATCCAGGCACCAGAGCATCGAGCGGCCCACTTCATCATCCAGAAGGGGTACTTCTCTATGGTGCTCTAGGCCCTCGTGGACCACTGTGGCAGCTTCACGGACATATATGTGGGGTAATTGGGCAGGGCACATGATGCCCGCATCTTGAGAAACTCCAACCTTTTTCACAGGCTGCAGGCTGGCACTTTCTTCCCCCAGTGGGAATTGATAGTTGGGGACTTCCTCATGCCATTGTGCATCATGGGGGACACAGCCTACCCCCACATGCCATGGCTGATGGGGCTATACACCAGAAGCCCCGGTTGAGGCAGGCTGAGAAACATTCTACCAGCACCTGAACTGGGCCCACAATCAGGTGGCGTGCACCTTCGGATGGCTGAAGGCTAGATTCCGTTGTCTGCTCACCCATCTCGACATGGGCAAACAAAACATCGCAGAGGTTGCCACAGCATGTTGTGTGCTGCACAACATAGTGGAGCAGAAGGGGGATGTCTTCCTCCCAGGGTGGATGGCAGGTGAGGGCCGGGCGTTCGAGCAGTCCTGGACAGCCTCCATATGGCAGGTGCACCATGATGGGGTGCGTATCCAAAAGGCCCTCAAGGGGATGTTCTCCCAGGCCCCACACTAGGGTCTCTTCTGTCTGGGGTACACATCTCCCTCGCATCCCTAACCCTTCCCTCCCTCCCTTCCCTCACCTCCCAATAAACACAAGACAGTTTTTGTTTAACCAAGAATAAACTATTTTATTTACAATAGGGAAGAAGGGTGGGCAGTGGGAGAGGGCTCTGTACTGGGAGAGGGAGGAGAAAGAGACTCTGAACTGGGAGCGGGAGTCATTGCTGGGAAAGGTGGCTCCATCCAGCGCATCCCGGGTGCAGAGGCCTCAAGACCCTTCAGCCCAGGTTGAGGCAGGCATCATGAGGAGGTGGGCAGGACAGGGTGCAGCAGTGGAGGGCATGGGGGCGGCACAAGGGATGGGCAGGAGGGGGCCTGGGCAGAGCAGGGTGGGGGGGCAAGGCCATGCCATAGTGGACAGCATGGCTGATGTGTGAAGTGACGGTGTTGCACATGTAGTTGCAGTGCTGGAGGAACTGGCCCCACACCTGCTGCCGCAGCTTACTGCTAACCACCTGCTCCATATGCTCCATGACCTGGACATGATGCTGTAGGAGCTGGTTGCACTGCCTGGCCTTCCAGACCGATGCCTGGGTCTTTGGTATTGCCCCCACAGGGCTGGAGGGTCTGTCACTCCTGGCTAGTCCCGCTGCAGAGAACACAGAAAACAGCAAGGTGGTCAGTCAGCCCTGCCCATACTGTCCCTGAGCCCCGTGCCCTCCTCTATGAGCCTCATGTTACACCACACCACAACTGTGGCTTGGGCACAATCGGTCCCCCGGGTGTGTGTTCACACAGACTAACTCAAAATCCTGGGAGAGTGAAGAGATCCTCCATGGATTGTAACTCTTGAGAGACATGACTGTGAATGAAAACCTTTGTCTGTGTCCTAGCCACTTGGCATGCTGTGTCCCTCTGCATCCACTGTGTACAGTCCCTCCCCAAGGTAGAGCACATGGCTTCTACTCATGTCACTGTCCATGAACACACACTGTTGATGCTATAGTCATATTTGCGTGCACATCCCCACATTGCATGGGAGCAAGTGTAGCAGACAAAGTCTAGGTTCTCAGACTACTGTCAATTGATTTTCTAAGAGACTCACCCAGGGCTACTGGAGAGTGTACAGAGACCCGGGCTGTCCTCTTCCCCACTCCTCCTCCCCCCACCCCTCCGACAAGTAGCCCAGGGAAGTGTGTGGCCACAGTGGGGGGCTTCCCTCGGGGGCAGCAGAAGGGCTGGGAGCAGCTGAGGGACTTCGTGTATGCCGCGCTCACAGGGCTGGGCCAGACTGAGGCATGGGTGAGCCGGGCAGCTGCCTAGGGTGCCAACCAATGGGGGGGTGCCTGATGGCAGCTGTAAGGGGCGTGCGGAATCCCTTACAGCTGCCAGCAGGCGCCGTGCAGTCAGGCGGTATGACCACCGCAAATTTTTGGCAAGAATGGCAATTCTTGTGCAAAAAGCCTGCAGTATAGATGTAGCCCCACTGTTTACTGGGCTCTTTGAAGACATTAAGGGGTAAAGTAGAGCTAAATAACAGCACAGAAAACTGAGAGCCAGGACTGGTGGCTGTTAACAAACTTTATGGTACCATAGGAAACTCAGTCATCCCCATGATAATTGGACATCTGGCTAACTAAAATCATGCTGGACTACAGATATTGCCGGATCAGAAACTGCTGGAGAGATTCCGCATGTATAATTTTCCTTATGTAGTTTCATTTAACAATGTATTTACAGCAAATTAGGATTTGGAAGGATAAAAATTAGTGGACACGAGGTACACAAGATCCATTTCTGGTAGCCTCAATTTTAAGTCAATATACAGAATAATCTTCATTACCCCATTCTCTCATGTTCAATATATTTTTTAATGATTTGGTGGGAAATATAATAATCCCAGATCTATACCCAGAATGTGGAACAGCTAATTCAGCTACTTTGAAGCTGCTACAGGAGCCTGTAGCCATGTAGCTAAAATGTACCCTTGGGCAATGTAATGTGCCTCAGTGTACCAGTCATCCTTTCTGACTAGCAGAAAGGAATAGTTTAGTGCTGTTGGTAAAGCTGCATTAAGCAGGCTGATAGTGTTTATTATTAATTTTAAGGCAAGAACAGATCAAAAGGGTCTATTTGTCACAATAGTCATCCTTTCACCATTAGGGTTGTTTTCTTCTTTAATTTAAGAGTGTACAATTTTTTTGTTTGTATTATGGAAGAATTTGTAATAGCAATAGTTACTTTAATCTTAGAATATTTTGTTCTAGATCTGTTTTGACAAAAAGCAATTACTGGTATGTAATCCAAGCAAAAAACAGGACTATGTAGCACTTTAAAGGCTAATGAGATGGTTTATTAGGTGATAAGCTTTTGTGGGCCAGACCCACTTCCTCAGATCAAATAGTGGAAGAAAATTGGCACAACCATATATACCAAAGGATACAATCAAAAAAATGAACACATATGAAAAGGACAAATCAAATTTCAGAACAGAAGGGGGATGGCGGGGGAGTTAAATGTCTGTGAGCTAATTATATTAGAGATGATAATTGGGGAATCTATCTTTGTAATGGGTAAGATAATTAATGTCTTTGTTTAGACCTAGGTGAAAAGTGTCGAATTTAAGTATGAATGACAGTTCAGAAGATTCTTTTTCAAGTCTGGTGTTAAAAGATCTTTGAAGCAGGATGCAGGTAATCAAGTAGTTGAGACAATGCCCTTTCTGACTGGAATGGCAAGAAACTGTTTTTTCTTTGTGATCCTGTCTAATATCTGTTTTGTGGGCATTGATTCTTTGGCGAAGTGTCTGAGATGTAAATAGCAGACGGACACTTTTGGCACACGATGGCATAAATTATATTTCTGGATGAGCAGGAATATGTGTTCTTGATCTTATAACTCAATTGGTTAGGTTAAATAATGGTATCAGCAGAGTGAATATGTGGACAAAGCTGGCAACGGGGTTTGTTGCAAGGGAAGGTTCCAGGATTGGTATTAGTGTGGTATGTCCTGTGGTTGTTGGTAAGAATCATCTTGAGGTTAGGTGGTTGTCTATAGGAGACTATGGGTCTGTCTCCCAGAGCCTCTCAGAGTTTAGTATCCTGTTCCAGTATAGGTTGTAGTTTATTGATAATGTGTTGGACAGGTATAAGTTGGGGGCTGTAGGTGATGACAAGTGGTGTTCTTCTGGTATGTAATCCTTGCTTGTGTGACGCAACTATGCAATTTTTATTTCTGTGAGTGAAAAACGTGACGGTCAGCACAGCATGCAGATGGTCACAGGAAGGGCTAGAGACTTGGAGGCACAAAGGAACTATTGAATGTGCCCATAGTATTCAATGATAGATTAGGAGAAGATTGGCGACCCTAAGCAAGCACTCTCAATGCGTGAAAATAATAAATCCCATCAAAACTAGTGTGGGGCAACAACCAGAAAAGTCGTCAGCAGACTGATATTAAAAACAATGAAAACTATCTCCAGATAAACATATGTTCCAAAGTGACTGATTACAACATGGTTCATCAAAATCCATAGATTTGCATGAGAAAGGATTCCTATAAAAGAAGGAGGGTCTTGCATAGTTCATTGGGTCCTGCCCTGCCACTCGTGCATCATTCCGGACCTACAGAAGCCTCGCTCATCTTCTTGCACGCAGATAGCCACTAGACCGATACAAGCAACAGACTGGTAACATCAACAGGAAGGGTGGGGGAAAAGAAGGGATGCCTGTGTACTGGGTGTACTGGGTGTGTGCATGTGCATAAGCTTTTTACTTTGTATTCTCAAAAAATATGGCATGTAGCCTTTTCCCCTAAAAAGATCCTGTGTGCTTCTTATAAGCATACAAAGGCTCCACATACTAATAGTGCAACCATGATTTACTATGTGTAAAATCCCTGGTAGGTCAGGAGAAGTTGACCAAGAGACACATAGAGCTCCAATCCTACAAAAACATGAACATGCATGTAATATTAATCACCTGAACACAGCTAAGTATGTGCTCAAACAGTCACAGGATCAGAGTTCTTATTTGCAGAGTTATCTAACCACACCATTTGTAGAAATCCTGACTCCAATATCTGCTAAAGAAAGAAACACCACAGGGACTCAGTGCAGCCTACTATTCCTTACCCCATCTTGCCAAAAACAATTATTTCATGTCCAGGATATATATTTGTCAGAATTTGCCTGTGACTAAGAATTGGATTGCAACCTCAAACACTTCAAAACAAAAGCAAAAGAGACAAGCCACGATATTGAATAACTCCTCCATTGACCTGGATGTGATTCCTAAAGAAAAAATGGTGTAGAACATTGAAGAGATCACACAATGCATATTCTGTCTACATGATCATTATATCTACACACTCTGATGATCGTCTTATTTTGTCCTGTGGCATTGAGCATTTTGAATATAAATCTCTTTCTTTTGTTTGCGTGCTTCTATGTTCCTAATCTCTGGCTGTTGTTCTTTCCTAAGTGCTAGGGGAAAAAATACCAAATTTAACAGCTACTACCCAAACACTGCAAAAGTCATATACAACAAAATCAATTTTACTTAAAGCCTATTAGCATATTCCTTAATACCAGCATTGTACTGTATCTTGGACAGTGATTACTATGAACTACATCATCCTATGCTTAAGAGGCTCTCTACACATCATTCTACTTTTTAAAAGTGGTAAGATGAAGTGTGAGCTAAGGAGTTTAAGAATTTTTACCCTGAAGGCAGGTAATACTCAAATTTTATTAAATGTGTATGACTGATCTTACATCAACTGGTATCCTTGACATAACAAAATTATCTTGTTTAGGTGTGACAAAAACTATTCTATAGCCATCTGATGACAAACAAGAGTAAGTTTTCACAGTCATAAGTATGCAACTTCACAATATCATTGAAGCTGGAATGTAATTTTCTGTAGGAAAGATAATTTATTGGGTTCAGTTTGTAGGACATTTGGGGTTTGACACATTAGAGTACTAAAAGCATTCTAAAGTTACTAAAACTAAAGAAACCACCTACACTTCCATTATTGCTGCTAGATAACAGGTTCTCTATGGTAATAATAATAAAATAGAAAGAGTCTTTATAGCTTTTGTTATATAGAATCATAAGCTGTGAAACTCTGAAGGAATGCACAAACATCTGCTGTCAGCATTACTCACTTTTTCCATGGCTATGTCCTTGTGGAATCTAAACAATTGGTCAACAAGAATAAAAATTCTTATACAACCATGAGCATGGTTTATTATTTTCATCTCCAAAGAAAGAAAGTTTACAGTTTCAGATTGAGACCATTCTTGCATGTTTTGCAATGTTTTCTTCAAAAGCGTTTGAGAAAATCTATTGCTATCAGAGGCCCTTGAAAGCTAAAATTGTAAAACTGTTTCTTTGCTAAAAAGAAAGCAAACAAGTATCACCTCTTATTCTAGCTTAATCTAATGACAGATGAATGAACTTTCTGATCTTTTTAATTTACATTTAGTATTTTGGAATAATTTTATTTCAATGAATGCAAATAATGTGCATTTTTCAAGGGAGATCAAGGAGGAAGAATACAAACATCCACTTTTCAACAACACCATGAACATCAGACAACTTTCAGTCTAAAGCCCTGTGCATTGCACTAAAGCCCCAATCTTGTAAACTCATTTAGCAAGTGCACAACTTCTTCCTGAGTAAAAACTGCATTAGGCAAAATTTTATTTCTGTTTTAGTCAATGGGAATTTTACTACTGACTTCAGGGAAGCCAAGATTTCATCCACTGATTTTATAGGCATTACTTATAAGGGTAAAGTTATGGACATGCAAATGTGTTTACAGCATTGGATCCTCTCAGTGAAGATGGAGTAACAAAAATGATGGAAGGCCTAGAAAATACAACCTAAGAGGGAAGACTGAAAGAACTGGGCTTGTTTAGTTTGGAAAAGTGAAAACTGAGAGGGGACATGAGAGCAGTTTTCAAGTACTTAAAAGTGCGTTGCAAGGAGCAGAGAGAAAAATTATTCTCCTTACCTTCTGATAATAGGACAAGAAGCAATGGGCTTAAATTGCAGCAAGGGAGCTTTAGGTTGGGACATTAGGAAAAACTTCCTGTCAAGGGGTATGTCTACACTACCCTCCTAGTTCGAACTCGGAGGGTAATGTATGCATACCGCACTTGCAAATGAAGCCCGGGATTTGAATTTCCCAGGCTTCATTTGCATAAGCCGGGCGCCGCCATTTTTAAATCCCGGCTCGTTCGAACCCCGTGCTGTGCGGCTACACGTGGCATGGACTAGGTAGTTCGGACTAGGCTTCCTAGTCCGAACTACCGTTACTCCTCATTCCACAAGTAGTAACGGTAGTTCGGACTAGGAAACCTAGTCTGAACTACCTAGTCCATGCAGCGTGTAGCCACGCGGCACGGGGTTCGAACGAGCCGGGATTTAAAAATGGCGGCGCCCGGCTTATGCAAATGAAGTCCAGGAAATTCAAATCCCGGGCTTCCTTTGCAAGTGCGGTATGCCTACATTACCCTCCTGGTTTGAACTAGGAGGGTAGTGTAGACATACCCAAGGTGGTTAAGCACTGGAATAAACTTCTTTGAGAGACTGTGGAATCTCCAACATTGAAAATATTTAAGAGCAGGTGAGACAGATATCTGTCAGGGATGATCTAGATGGTGCTTGGTCCTGCCATGATGGCAGAGGTCTGGACAAGATAACCTCTAGACATCCCTTCCAGTTCTATGTTTCTATGTTTCTATGTATGATAACCTACTTAATTATTGTGCCCAACAACATATCAATCATTCCTCAGAGATCATAGCTGAGCCAGTGACAGCAGTTTGTCACTACTTAGACAATGTCTCCCACTTAGAACCATCCTGGGAGTTATCTTACAATTCAAGCAAAATATATTTATTTTAAATATAAATTGTTTCACTTCAGTGTCTTAAATAAAAATGCAAATGTTTGGTGAATAATAAATGTGCTATTGAGATCCATAATCTTTTGTCTAAACACACGCCTTTTAGAAAGAAGGGCTGAGTGCTCTAATTCTAAATTTGTTCGGTTTATTATCTTAAACAGATGTCAAGGTAATTTGGTCTTAGTGTATTACTATCTAAAAAATACTTACAAATATATAACTTGTTATAACTAAGCATTTGGAAAGGATTTTCTATCCTATTCAGTAATTCTCCCAGATGTCCCACGCCTCACAGGCCAAGGCTTTTAAAGTACAAAGAGAGCTGGTTAATATTTTTCTCTCTGTCTCCTTTTTTCCCCTGTGCCTCTATACTTCTGGATTCTATCTCAGACTGAAATTGCAAATATTGACATATAGGTTTTGAAATATCACAAAGAAAACCAGTTCTTCATATATTTCAAGCCCACCTAGAGATATGAAATACCCTAAATCTGACAAAAATTCTAGTCTGATATATTCAGTCAAATTTTGCAAACACGAGAAGATCAGAGAGTTTGGATAAAGTTCAGATCAGCATTTCAACACTTTGGTTCCTGTCCAGTCTGAATCTTTCAACGTTGGTCCATTATTATTTTAAACTATCTTCCGGAACAGCAGGAAACACCAACCAGCCTATAAAGATTTTCTATCAGCTCAAAAGTCATTCCTTCCATGTAATTTCTCTAGAGTGTATGGCTATTTAAACTTCTATGATATCATTAACCTTATAGCTTCTAGTATCTTTCAAATGCCACATAAATCAAGTTTCTGGGGACGAACAAGATAAAATCTGTTATCACTATCAACACTGTTTATAGTGCTCAAAGTCAGTTCTGACAATGTGATGATAAAGTAAAATAGTATGGTATTTTTTTCTAATTTTACTCTACCTGTTCCTGAATGTTTTAGTTTCACTAACTATTAATGTTAGCTCAGTTGAGGAGAGAAATTGTGATTTGGTTCATGAGATTATGATCCCAAAAGTGTGAACATAAGGGCTGTGTCTACACTGCACCCCTTTTCCGGAAAAGGGATGCAGATTAGACACTTCGGAATTGCAAATCCGCGGGGGATTTAAATATCCCCCGCGGCATTTCCATTTACATGGCTGCCGCTTTTTTCCGGCTTGGGGATAAGCCGGAGAAAAGCGCCAGTCTAGACGCGATTCTCCGGAAAATAAACCCTTTTCCGGAGGATTTCTTATTCCTACTTGAAAGTAGGGATAAGAAATCCTCAGGAAAAGGGCTTATTTTCCAGAGAATCGCGTCTAGACTGGCGCTTTTCTCTGGCTTATCCCCAAGCCGGAAAAAAGCGGCAGCCATGTAAATGCAAATGCCGCGGGGGATATTTAAATCCCCCGTGGATTTGCAATTCCGACTCGTCTCATTAGCATCCCTTTTCTTAATGCAGACGTAGCCAAGATGTGTATGTTCTGAAACACAGTTGTTTAATTTCTAACAAGAAATGAGTTTTTATTGTTGTCGGCACTAGAGTCCAAAGAAGTGTGGAAAAATAAGATGCCTTCTATTTTGTGCATGCAATAGAATTGTCAGTCAAATTCTCTCTCTCTCTCTTTTTTTTTCTTTTTTTTTTTTTTTGTAGAATCTATTTACACAAGAATTTCATCTCAGGATGAATTCTATTGAAATAGACATAAAGGGAAGATGGAAATTACTCTGTTGTGGGGCAATCCAACAGTAATGTAAAGCCAGCAGAGAAAGATCTGTACCCTTCTACACGCATTCTGAGGCAAGCAAAAGACATGGATAGAATCTGGTGTGCTCCAGTTGTCTTGGACCATTAGAAAGTTCCCTAGGTTCACTGAAACACTTTCTAACATTCAGGCCCACCAATTGGGGGAAAAGGGTGGAGAGTAAAAGGGGGCAGTTGCCCCAGGGCCCTGTGTTTCTAAAGGGCCTAGGCACCCGGTCGCCCTTGCTACTGCAGCAGTGGTGGTGTGAGGAGCCCTGGGCCCTTTAAATCACCTCCATAGGGCTGCCTAGCTCCAGCCCCTCCCCTTTTACCGAAGACACCCACCCTTTCAGAAGTGCAAGCAGCCCTTCCCCTATGCACCTTGCCCAGGGGCCTGGCATGGCAGTCGGCTGCCCTGCCAACATTACAGCAACACCGAGTCTGTTTGCTGCAAAAGATGTGGTGCAAGGGGGATCTGAACTTGTGTTTCTAAGAGATATTTACAAGGATCTACAGGTAAGATACACAAATCCAACATGCACATTTTGTATGCAAGTACTTGGTGAAGTATTAATCGCCAAATAATATATAGGCACTCTGAGCAAGATTTTTATCTACCTAACATTACACAAATGATGGGGATAAACTGTAAACAGATGAGCACATAAGTATTTGGTGCAGAATTCCAAAATTTCAACAGAGAGGTGCAAAATAGAAACACCCACCGCTTGGATTTCAAATATTAATTCATTTTCACAGTGCTGCCAATTCATGCAAAATCAGTATGATTTGCCAGCTACATCAATGTGAATTACTTAATGCACACACAGAGGCAACATACACCTCAATATCTAAAAAGGCTTAATGACACTTCAAACAACAGGTATCAATGTTTAACAGCAAAATTTTATTCTTTGCATTTTGCACCAGATACTGGGAGGCCTTTTGCCTCCCAGCTGCATCCTCCTATTCAACACTTCAGCAGAAAAACACATACCTCTCTCACCATGGTAGCTTAGAGGAGTGGATATGCTAAACTACCTCTACATCATCCATGACATAGGAATATATCAGGCATAAGAACAAAGAAAAGGAGGCATGGAAGAAGCACTAATATATTTCCTGCAGTCCCCAGCTGGCAGAAGGCTCCTTCAGTTAATGCAACTTAGCACCCTTCCCACACATCCTCCCTCCCACACACATCCTCATCCAACCCTCCCCCTACACACACACATACACAGATACACATGTTGCAATGAACACAAGTCATAGGAGCTTAAAATTCAGGCCACTGTTTTGAAATATCATATATAGTAATTGACTATACATTCATACACCATATCAATTTCTCCATCTGTGAATAATAATCTTACACTAGCTATTATAACAAGTTCTGTTCTTTTGGTCTTGTAGATAGATGTGATAGATTTTTAGGTATTTTACTCAGGAGGAAATTGAGAAAAGTGCTATTTTGATTTTACTGCTCCTGAAGTACTTTTCTTTGAATACATAAAAGGCATCTTAATAGTGACCATAACTTGACATGCAAGTTTTTAAATATGCTGAAAAGGGATGCCTGCATATATATTATTTTTTAGCATCACTCTCCTCCAAATGAGTACAGCAACAATCTTGTTACTTGTACTAGTGTTTTGGGGAAACAATTACTATTATAGAAAGTAATTTCTCACTGGGAGACCCTGTGTGACTTTCGTTAGAATGATAGCAATGCTGCAAGCCGTGTTTAGTTTTAGTGACTCTCCAGTATTTTTTTCAATCATATTTTTACATTACTGCAAGTTCACTATATGTAAATGGAGCTACCTCTTTCACAATATTTCTTCTAATCCCTATCTGCACAAATATTAAAAGTGTGTGCAAGTTTAACTAGAGAGGCCACCGAGAAAAGAATTTGTAATGCAGTTTTCATTCATTATGTTTATAAAATGAGCAGATTCATCCCTCGCTCCATAACTGTGGCTAGTCTTATAGACAATATCTCAGTTCCATCTTTCATGAGCTTAGTTTGCTTTTTTCATATTATCTACAAGCTTATAACATAAACAGAAAAAGAGAGAGTTTTATTTTCTCTTTCATTTATAATTAAATCAATGCCCTGACCATAATCATATTTAATGGGATTTCCAGTGAGAAAAATAATATAAATAAATAATTTTCCCTTTTAATGTGTGTTTCCAGTAATGATTTTATTGCACAAAGATATATTAAGATACTACAGGTCATATTTAAAACACCACTAATATTTCCCCTCACTTTCCATCTTAACCTCCTGTTTAGATGTTGCATGATTCACTAACGATAAGCCTCTTACACTATAATAATTGCCATAGATAGATTATAAAATTAGACTAAAAATTCAGTGTAGACACCAGTCAGACCTGGATAGCAGTGAAAAGTTCTATTTAAGATCAATATCTTTAACCATAAAGATCATGGGGTTAAGTAGTAATACAGCTATTAAAAAGAACCTCAAAACAAAAATAATTGCCCTACTATAAAAGTCACTTCAGAATAAAATGGAATGATTCTGGCAAACTGGCTGCCAAATTGGAAGTGACAATGTATCCCCATAAATTTGAAACATTTTTGCTAGTCACTGGAAATAATGGAGGATATTTGACCTTCTGAGTCAGGAGGCTGACAGAAAATTGCAATGTCAGAATGAAGTATTTTTGCTATGCAGATGACCTAGTTGAGAACAGGAGATTCTTTCCTGAGTTTTCTAGCTATATTTCCATAAAGGACTTGACATCTAAGCAAAATGATCTGCAAGATCAATATTGTGAGATGGCAGTAGGTGTTTCGTTAGAACACTTGTTCACTGTTAGGATTTCCTATAACTCCTACTGATATTTTCCATAATAAAAGTAACAAGCTTTCAATTACTCATTGGACTCTAACTGCTATATTGAAGGTAATACAGCAATGACAGTGGGAACACTGGCCCTGAACCTCTAGGCTGAGTAAACAGTATTAAAGAAAATAGATTTAAATATTAATTTGTTGCTGTTCTCTGTAGTACAGAATTATTTTACAGATAGAAAAAACTAAAACTGAACTAGGGACCTTTCGAAAGGTTACTCAGAAAATCAGCACTCTGCTTTAACTACTATACCTCACTCCCTTCTTCATCTATATGTGATACTTTTGATTAAATGCAAGATGTGTTTGAATATCTAAGGCCTGGTCTACACTACTTGGGAAGGTCAAAGCAAGATCCGCAACTCCAGCTATGTAATTTACATATCTTAAATCCCCATCCACACAGCGGGAGCTCTATGGGAGCAAACACTCCTGTTGGCTTCCCTTACTTCTCATGTGAAGTAGGAGTACCGGCACCAACAGGGGTACTTTCTGCATTTTATTTAGGGGATCTATCTATTCCCACTAAATCGAATCATGGAAGATCAACAGTAGGCATCGATCTTCTGTGTAGTGTAGACGTGCCCTAACTGACTTACACAGTCTCTCATACATTGTCTCTTTTCTTCTCCTCAACCTGTCCACCGGTTCAAGACTTTTGAGAGACTTTTCATCTGCTTTTGAAAGGCACCTGCTGTCTTTCCTTTTAATATCACTTTCTAGCTAAAGATATATAGTATTCTAGTGCAGTGCTTCTATACACCTGCTGTTATATATTTCAGTGGTACCACTGAGTTCAGAAGCAAATCCCATCTTGATCAAATCTTGATCCTAACCCTGCAGAGACTAAACATATTGCAGTAGCTATATCCACTGAGTATCTGCAGTAAGCAGACAGATGATTAATGTATTTATCTTCCAGCATCTGCCTGCCAGATATTTTACCATGGATAACTTGCATTAGTTACACTCTTGTCTCTGTGCCTTCTTAAGGCTGCGAGTACCAGTCTGTTGTAACCCTTGTAAAAGGGAGGGGAAAAAAGCCTCTCTTCACCCTCACATTCACACACGCACATACTTTATTTCCCAGATAGATCAAACATCACTATCTGTTTACAACATATATTCTTGACTTACTGCTTCATTGTTTCATTCTGCAATCTCTTGTATCTCTTTTTCTCTAATAGCTGATTTTCCTTTATGGAAATAATTATGTCCTTTGTTCTAATTCACTGCAAAGATATAAAAACATGACACTTTTTGCAAAATGATCCAAGCATGTGCATCCAATTCCTTTCCTCCTTCAATCCCACTACAAGAGCTTTATATTTAAAAAAAACTCTATTTAAACAAATTTATCTGAAAGACTAACACAAGTTTGAACCATTGGTATCATATAGAATTTAATCTGAATTCAGGAGTAGAGAAGGACTTACACAGTTTAGTAAAAGTGACTCGTCTTTGTTCACATTGCTGTGCATTTTATTCATAAAGAGTGTACTGAGCCGAAAACATTTTTCTTGTTATTCAGCTAGGTGTTCAGTCAAGCTATTGATTTATTTTGAAGTTGAAGCAAAATGGTGAGATTGTTCCCTGGAAGTTTATTAAAAAATTCACACACACAAAAACAACTCATTTGATTACATTTTTTCTCCCCAAATCCAGAAATTATTTTTAAAACGAACAAGTAATGGTAAATAGTTGAAAAGCTAGGAGGCGTTAGAACTATAGTGCATTGTCGAAAACAGATTTCTATGTGCTCCTAACTATTTTAAGTGATAATTGTGTATATATGCAGTGTAGTCGTAGCTGTGTCGGTCTTTGGATATGTGTGACACAAGGGCTACGTCTAGACTGAAAGCCTCTTTCGAAAGAGGCTTTTTCGAAAGATACTTTTGAAAAACCCTCTTTCGAAAAAGAGTGTCTAGACTGCAAGCAGTACTTTCGAAAAAGCAAGCCGCTTTTTCAAAAGAGAGCACCCGGCAATCTGGACATTCTCTTTCGAAAAAGCCCTGTTTGCATTCAAGAACGCCTTTTTTCGAAAGAGCACTTTAGAAAAAAGGCGTTCTTCCTCGTGAAATTAGATTTTCTGCCGTCGAAAGAAAAGCCGCGTTCTTTCGATTTAATTTCGAAAGAATGTGGCTGTAGTCTAGACGCAGGAGAAGTTTTTTTGAAAAAAGGCTGCTTTTTTTGAAAAAAAACCCTCGAGTCTGGACACAGCCAAGGCGAGTAAGGTGTTTCATTAGACCAGTTTTTATTGGTGAAGGAAAGACATTCTTTCAAAGCCACACAGAGCTCTTCTGCAGGTTAGTCAGGACTTTGTATTTTTGCCTTCTAATCTGCAGTAAGCAGACAGATGATTAATCATCATGTGAACAAATTTTAGCTCCTCAGCTCTCACAAGCAAAGCATGGATGGACCAAGTTAGTACTTAAATGGGAGATCTCCAAGCATAATACAGGGTTTTGAAGGAAATGGTGTTGGCAATTTAGTAGCTGTGCTCCCTATGGCTAAGTACTACACCTAGCCCAGCATGATATTAAATAGCACTGCTATCTAATGGATAAGTTGCAAAACCAAGAGCACTTATTCTCATTAAATGTCACTTGGCACCCTTCACAAAGAATAAAGCTATAAATGTTAGTCTCCCAGCCAAATCCCAAAGTCAAATAATTATGTTCTGCCAACACAAAATTACCCCGCTAGCTTCAGTTGGATATAATGGTTTTGTCCACTGACATAGTATTGCCATCTCCAATGCCTTCAAATCACATTTTTAAGCTTTCCCTTGAAACTCATGAAGCCTACAAATGTACTTTTTAAAAAGTGAAAATTAGATTTTCATGTAATTACAGGATTCCAGAAATTGGTACTTTAGGAAAAATCGACAAATTTCTCCCAATTTATGATTAAAGCATGAAAGTTGATAGTTTTCCATTGGAGTGTAGTATGTTACATCACCCAAAGGCAGTATATTTCAGTGACAGATTAAGTGAACCTTTCATACCGTATTATACTTTATAGGAATGTGTTTGTCTGTCTGCCCATCCATCTGTGAGTCTGTTCTTTCAAGAACTCCTCTTAAATGGCAATAACTAGGACTACCAAATTTGGTAGGAAGCTTCCTTTTAACTTAAAGTAAGGTAATGGGTTGATTGTGCCAGAACAATGGGATGTGACTGGAATTTGATTGTTCCTCATGAAATGGAAAGGAAGGGGTCTGGTAGAAAGGAGTTAACTGCAGAATGACCATAGGGGAGCAGCAAAGGACCAGAGATGGGGAATGAAACATCTATAACCGCCTTTGGTTCTGTGGGGGTCAGAGGCTGAGAAAGAGACAGCTACCTACTATATATTTCAGAAAGTTTGTCTGTTTTTGTGTCTGTTTGTCTGTCCCCCAGCTGGGGGACATGCGTTCCTCACACAGCTGCAGCAGACATGGACAGGCACTTCTCGTGTTCCCCAAACCTGCTGCAGAGAGAGAGGTGTTGGGTTATCCTCTCTCTTTCTGAGCCAGCCTGCACAGTGAATGCCTCATCCCTAGCCCCACTACAGAACAATGATTTAAATGAAGAAAAACTTAACTTTGTTTTTAAGTTAAGGACCCCAGCAATGCTGGGTAAATCTTCTAGCCATCTCTAAAATGCTTTGGAACTGCATTGCCCTCCAAATAATGAGAGGGTTTCTTTTATTGTTATTATATTATTATAGTCCTAGCAAATTTTTCTTTTCTCAGAGATTTGTTTCTAAATACATCCCCATATTTGAATTTTGATGTGATGAAAGTTGTTATATATGCTGCTCAGAAAGAAACTGAAATCCTCTGTTTAAATATTCAAGATACTTGTACAAAATTAAATATTCAACTGCCCATCTCCCCTTCACCCCCCCCCCCCCCCAAGGCATTTCTTCTGTGCTGAGAAGTGAAATAAAATAAAATGGAAAAATAGGGAAAGAACTCTAAATTTTGTGAAAGGGAGAGTGAAGTAATCCTGTCATGCTGCCTCAGAAGCACGTACCCACAAACTTCCCACAGCTCTGGAGAATATGGAGTCAGATACAACATGTTGTACCTGCATGCTCATCTCATAATATAACAGCTTTCTGCTAGGATATCCAGTTACCAAATCATTTAGATGAAGTCCTTTTCTTTGACCCTTCCAGATATGAAGCACAGGAAATTACTTTAGAATCAAAGGCATTCTTCAGTTGGCTCAACTACAAAGTTCAAAGGCAGCTAGAGCTATATGAAGTATAAATCTCTCCAAGATTGTTGTACAGTTGGGCCATGTCTAAAATAGGTAAATTCAATTTAATGACTTACAAATTAACAAATTCAAACTAGAGTGTCCACACTGCAGGGGAGCTTCAAAATTAGTCCAAGGCAGGCTCCTTTAATGTGGACTCTCTAGCTTGGACTTAGAGCCCCAGGAAGCACCGGTGAGTTGTTAGTTCAAATTACTCTGGGGTGTAATTATTTTGAAAGTGGTACAAGCGCATCCATACTACCATTATTCTGAAATAACTACTTTGGAATTAGTGTTACTTTTGATGAAAAGCAGGAGTACAGATTTTGAATTCTGCAGCCCATTATTTCAAAATAACAGGCTTGATATTGTGGATGCGCCACTTATAAATTCTAGCTGGGGGCGGTATTTTGAAATAAAGTCCTAGGCTATGTCTAGACTGCAGGCCTCTTTCAAAAGATCGCGTCTAGACTGCAGGCGGATCTTTCGAAAGAGAAATCCGCTTTTTCGAAAGAGAGCACCCAGCGAGTCTGGATGCTCTCTTTCGAAGACGGCCTCTTTACATTGAAGAACGCCTTCTTTCGAAAGAGGAACTTTCGAAAGAAGGCGTTCTTCCTCGTAAATTGAGGTTTACCGCCATCGAAAGAAAAGCCGCGTTCTTTTGAAATAATTTCGAAAGAACGCGGCTTGAGTCTGGACGCAGGGGAAG
The DNA here is from genome assembly GCF_052426305.1 of Pelodiscus sinensis. Taxonomy (NCBI): domain Eukaryota; kingdom Metazoa; phylum Chordata; order Testudines; family Trionychidae; genus Pelodiscus; species Pelodiscus sinensis. The sequence continues at coordinate 182,839,933 of NC_143052.1, forward strand.
TTTTTTCGGGAAAAGGCTACTTTTCCCGAAAAAACCCCTGAGTCTGGACACGGCCCTAGTGTAGACCAGGACTTGGTGTTTCAGTGTTGACTCCCATTTTTAAAACATCTATTTAAAACTACTTTAAAGACTAAAATCCAACCACAAAACTCTGAGGGTTGTGTTTTGGGTTTTTGATTTTATTTGTGTTTTTTTGTTTGTTCGTTTGTTTTTAAATATTGATTTCTAGCACTCACATTCAAAGGCTATTTTACCTCAAGGCCACTACTTCCTTCACCTTTTGTCATGATTTTTGAAAGCATACAGATAATCTGTTCATTAAAAATCAGACGAAGGTAGCAACTCTATTAATTTAGATGTAGTCACTTTGATATGAAATACAAATGTAATCAAGGGAATGTCAACTTGAAGATGTTCATCTTAATCTTTTGACTTATTCTTTTGCAAATTGTTTCTCAGACTTTGTTGTTCCTGGATGATTTTCACCCTTCCACCTTCCTACCAATATACAGAAATTCTTGGATTAATCTGTCAAGTTCTTTTTTGTGATTGCTGGACAGTTACAGAGGGAAATCTGTGGTAGAGGCAGGAGATGAAATAAGATAGAAGGCAAGGGGAAGTCTCCTATGCATGGCATGTTCTGCATAAGCTCTTCAACATAGTAGTATAGAGGCAAATTTACTTTCTGTTGCCAAGCCTTAACTCATGGGTTCCAGATGATGCTAAAATGGAGACAGATGAAAAAGCATTATTCATCTCTGCCAAAAGTTTTGGAACTAAATGATTTTATTTTAGTTAAGTCTACATTTTCACATGAATTTCTATGATTTTTCAGCAGAAAGATACAAACCCAAAAATCCACTTCAAACTGAATGAGTGGGGTTTTTTTTCTGTTTTTAGCAGGATGGGGTTTGAAATCCTTCTCAATCTCTATTACAAGGGGAATAAGAAGTGAAAGTAGAAATACAGGGGTGGAAGAAAGAAAAAGTTTTAATTTCAATGAAATTAATATGAAGATAAAAGATTTAATTTCCCAGCACAAAATTTTCATTTTTTGACAAAATAATTTGAAATGAAAATGTGTACAAATATTTTTAGTGAAATTTCATATTGTTTGGAAAGCTTTCTCCTTCCCAAGGGGCAAGAAGGGGAGAGGAAAGATGAAAGCTTTTTAAGCTTCCTTCATCAGTACTGAAATATGACAGATGCCCATGGCAAAAAGAGTTCACTACTCTGGGTCATCAGCTCTTAACAACCCTGAAAAGCTCAAGACTTCTAACATACCACTTACATAGCATTTAGCCATAAAGAATGTCTTGTAAGACAGTAAATGAAAACTGGTGTCATGCTGATCATTAGTATCATTTCAAAATGCATATATTTAAAGAGTAGTGCATGCCTACTAAAATATATTTTAAACTATGGAACCTGGTAGTCAGTTCTAACAGGTTTTCTCCCAGACAAAGCATGTCTCTTCACCTGCCCTGGTCTCTGATGTAAATAAGTCAAATACAATGGGAGCTATATTTGCTTTCCAAATCATCACAAGGATGTGAGTTTACCATAGGGACAGTACACCAGAGAAAAAACAAAGAAAGTCATTTTGGATTTTTGGGGGACAAGTGACATATTTTGGTTCATCACTGAGGGAGTAAAAAGTATGGTGCTTTATGAATCCTTGAATAGTGGATTCCAATTGTGTAGGCTGGCTGTGCTGGTTGTTTTAAGTGAATAACTAGTGTAGGATTTTGTCCTGCTAAAATTAAGTTTACATGGAATGAAGTGTTTTATACCTTTTCTTTGTATGTAATCATTTCTGTTTCCATTTTCCTTACTTATCTCTTAAATTTTACCCTTTGATACTACACTTAAGATCGTTTCACTCTGGATATATTTCAGTGCTGTTATACAGTATTGTAGGTGACCTGATTCTGAGTTGTGTTAGTCAAGCTTTGTGTACTCTGTTGCTGCGTATGTGATAGTTTCTGTGAGCATCCAGTGACAGGTGGACACGACAGGGAGATATCCAGAGCTTGGGGACTGGCATACACTAAGGTTTAACCTGCAGGAGAAAGTAAAGGCTAGCAGAGCCCTGATTAACTGATTGGGTCATTAAATCAGGTGGGAGTGTGAAGGAGCTGACACCCAATTTAACACTAGCAAGTTTCTTTCTCACTGAAGCAGTGGGCGGGGGGAAGGGGAGGGGCTTACACAATGACTTCTGGGCACCTGAGAAAGTGTCACAGATACTAATTGAATCTAAGGACTTTGGAGAAAATAGTTTTGTATAAATGTTGACATGTCAGGGATCTGTTTCTGACAAATTGTTCTTTATGGCTTTCAGACTCTCTTCAGATTAATTACCTTGGTGGTGGGTGTGGGTTTGTAGTGGAGAGTATCGTACCCCCACTACATTTGCACCTGCTCACAACAAATATCCCTATTCTTACTCTCTCCTGTTATTGGCTGGTGTGGGGGAGGCACAAATTAGGACACAGTTACTGCTGCCTTCTAATCTCCATTGAAACTGTGGTGAAAGACAAACAAAGAGGGATTCTATTCTGTCCGCACACAGAGACAGCAGTAGAAGTTCCCCAATCTATTTAGTACCTCAGGGTATGTCTACACTACAATGTTAGTTCGAACTAACATTCATAGCCGCTACACTAGTGCTCCGCTAGTTCGAATTTGAATCGAACTAGCGGAGCGCTTAGTTCTAACTAGGAAAACCTCATTTTACGAGGATTAAGCCTAGTTCGAATTTACTAGTTCGAATTAAGGGGTGTGTAGCCCCTTAATTCGAACTAGTGGGAGGCTAGCCCTCTCCAGGTTTCCCTGGTGGCCACTCTGGCCAACACCAGGGAAACTCTATGTCCCCCTCCCGGCCCCGGATCCCTTAAAGGGGCACGGGCTGGCTACGGTGCCCATGCCAGGTGCAAGACTGCCAGCACCCAGCCAGCAGACCCTGCACCTGGCATGGCACAGAGCCACCCACCCGATGTCCCCCAGCCCACCCCCTCTTCCCGGGACCAGGCTGGCGGCTCCTGGGAGCTTGCCCTGGACCGCAAGAGGCGGGCACCTTCCTGGACTAGTGCGGACATCGTGGACCTCGTCCATGATCTCCACACTAGGCACAGGAAAGTGGCCGTCTAGGGCAGGAGAGCTGCCAGCTTGGCCACCCAGGAGCAGGTGTGCATGAAAATCAAGGGGGTCCACTGAGACCCCCGACCCTGAGCCCTGAGCTTACAATGGCTGTCCTGGGTCAGACCAAAGGTCCATCTAGCCCAGTAGCCTGTCTGCCGACAGTGGCCAACCCTAGGGACCCTGGAGGGGATGGACCGAAGACAGTGACCAAGCCATTTGTCTCGTGCCATCCCTCTCCAGCCTTCCACAAACTTTGGGCAGGGACAAGGGCTAAGCCAGTCTTAGCCCCCTGGCTAAGACTACTCCATGGACCCAACCTCCATGACTTGATCTCACTTCCCTTTAAACTCTGTTCTAGTTGTAGCCTTCACAGCCTCCTGCAGCAAGGAGTTCCACAGGTTAACTATTTGCTTTGTCAAGAACAACTTTCTCTTACTAGTTTCAAGCCTGCTACTCATTCCTTTCCTTTGGTGTCCTCTAGTCCTTCTTTATGGGAACTCAGGAAGAACTTTTATGAATGCACCCTCTCCACCCAACCCCTGCTTTTAGAGACCTCTATCCTGTCCCCGCTCCATCTCCTCTTTTCTAAGCTGAACAGTCCCAGTCTCTGTAGCCTCTCTTCATATGGGACCTGTTCCCAACCCCTGATCATGTTAGTTGCCCTCCCCTCTCCCAGCCTTTCTCTTCCCCTCTCCCACCTCCTTTTCCCAGTCTCCCCCAGTTTCGTTCAATAAAGACAGAGTCAATGTTGGAAGAAACATTATCTTTATTTTGTACATCAAGAAAAGGGGGGCTAGGGAAGGGTAAGTGGAAGGAGGTGAGGGAGGAATGGGGTACGAGCCCCCGATGGGGAGGACTGGGCTGGCTCAGCAGGCTTCTGGGGGTGGAAGCTCTTCTGCAGCCCCCCGATTGCCCCCTCTCCTCAGATGGCAGCCTGCGGCAAGTGCAGCCGGTCTGATGGCCGAGTGGTGTGATGTGCCCAGTATGGGTACTCCGGGCAATCCAAGCCAGGACTGCTTTGCAAGCGGGGCACCCCTTAGAACTGTCTGTCTGGGGTGGGGGTCGGGACCCTTTAAGCGCAGCCCTTGGCTAGCCTGAGACAGCATCTCCACGCTCTAAGTCCTCCTCTGATGTCCTGCCGGCACTGCTTCCGGCCATCCTTAAGCCCTGTTCAGGGTCCACTCAATGTGGACTTGGTAGTTCGAATTAGCAAAACGCTAATTCGAACTAGTTTTTAGTTCTAGACGCGTTAGTTCGAATTAGCTTAGTTTGAATTAGTCTTGACGCACCCTAAGAGTATGGGATGTATCATAAGAATGGAGAGATAAAAAAAAAAAACTCCAACAGATAAGGTTAGTGCAGGAAGAAGAGATGAGTTTTTATAGGCCTATACTGGAAACACTATAAGCAATTACTCATAAGAGGTTCATATTATAAAGAACCATGAAATATGCAAGAAAAAGTTGCAGTACACCAAAATATTGAGAACACTGAGGAAAAAAAAGTTGTACTATTGTCCATGATACTAGAGTCTCAAATTGATTAGCATACACACTGTGGCTGTGTCCAGACTCAGGGTTTTTTTCGAAAAAAGTAGCCTTTTTTCGAAAAAACTTCACCTGCATCTAGACTGCAGCCGCGTTCTTTCGAAATTAAATCGAAAGAATGCGGCTTTTCTTTCGACGGCGGTAAACTTCATTCCACGAGGAAGAACGCCTTTTTCGATGGAGATCCGTCGAAAATAAGTGAGTGTGGACGGGGGGAGGCCATTTTTTCGAAAATATTGGCCTCCAGGAAGAAGCCCTGGTGGACCATCTGGGGCATGGGTTGCATGTCTGTGGTTCCTGTCTGCAGCCATTTCTTAAAGGGACAGGCACCCTCACAGCCACTTGTTGCAGCAAAGGAGCCAGAGCACACGGCTACTTTGGTGCAGCATGTCCCAGCCCCAAGACCCTCCTGGCCCTTCCAGAGAGCCTTCTGGGGACCCAGCCAGGGGCTCCAAACACCGGGCACCATCCTGGTCTGGGCCAGAGCTCAAGACCCTTCTGGAGCTCTGGGGAGAGGAGGAGGCCTTATAAGCCCTCAAAAGCCGGCGGCAAAATGCCGACATTTATGGCTGCATGGCAGAGGCCCTGGCCCAGAAGGGACACTACCCCCGCACCCAGGACCAGGTGCGCTCCAAAGTGAAGGAGCTGCGGCAAGGGTACGTCAAGACCAGGGAGGAGAGCTCCCGTTCCGGTGCAGCCCCCTACTACTGCCCTTATTACAGCGAGCTGGACCAAATCCTAGGTGGCAGTGGTGAAGCACGCACACCACGGCATTTTGTCCAGTCAGGATTGGCAGACCCTGTGGTGGACGCTCCCGAGCAGGACCCAGAGCAGTCTGGAGACGGGGACATGGTGCCAGAGGAGGAGGACAGTGAGGAGACGGCGACCCTCACCCTGGAGACGGTCACCCAGACCCCAGAGGCCTCCCAGGTGTCATCTGGAGCAGGAGAGGAAGCAGCAGGTGAGAGCAGTGACGTTGTGTAACACCCAGGGGGGGGAGGTAGGTGGGTGCACAGTGGGTGATGCACAAGGGAAACTTGTCATGCTCAGGCTGATGCCCAGGTCACACACAGTGTTACCTTCAGAATGTCTGATTCCCCTGTCTCAAGGAGAGGGCATGCCCTTTTGGACAGCTGTTGCACACATGACTGATAGTGATAGAAATGTAGCCGTGTTACTCTGATCTGAGGAAGTGGGTCTGGCCCACGAAAGCTCATCCCCTAATAAACCATCCTGTTAGTATTTTAAGTGCTACAGAGTCCAGTTTTTTAGGACTGATTGTGTCTTCTTCTTTTCCTCCACAGCCGGACCAGCCGTGCAAGAGGGCCACAGCACCCCAGCCCCACCTCCACCTCCATCTCGGGGACATGGGAGCCGCAGACACAGGCGTGTCTATGCGGACATCCTCAGGCAGCACGTGGAGGCCGTGCAGGAGCTCAACTCCATCCTGAGAGAGAGGGCGGAGGCAGAGGATCGGTGGCGTGACCGGCTGATGGAGGAGCTGGTCCAGCAGCGCACGTCCCTGACTGCCACTCTCAGGGAGGTCTGCGGCTTGCCTGCTCCTGTGCCTGGTCCTACTCCTCCAGCACCCCATGACCCCGCCCCACCAAACCCCCCTTCCACAACAGCATCCCTTTCCCCCCTTGGACCTCCCTCTCCCCCAGCTCCCCCAGTTCCCCAGCCCCTCTCTCCCCCTGGCCCTCCTCTCCCCCAGGCCTCCACGTCCCAAGAGCACCCCAGCCAGCCAACCGACAGGTGCACCACCCAATCCCGTGGCCATGGTGCACCCCGAACACGAGGCCCAGGCATGAGAGGGAAATCAGGCAAGCACCGTGCAACCTGATCCCCTTCCCCCCTCCAGGTTTCAAGTCCCCTTCCCCCCCTCCAGGTTTCAAGCACCCCCATCACCCCAGTTAAATCACAAAGGAAGTGTTCAAAAAAATGTTTATTGTACATAGTTTTGTCAACATCAAAAATGAACAAAAGCTTTTTTATGTTTGCAACAGTTATACTATTTTTTGAGAGATATTTAAAAAAATTAAACAGAACATATGATTTTGAGACAAACCCTGGTGTTAATGATTTGTCCAAACAGGGTCAGGAGATGGGTTGTGGAGGGAAGCTTCTATTGGGCCAGGGCCCAGTCCCCAGGCAGAAGCCCCTCAGTAGAGTCAGTGGCCTCCACTTGAGAATTGCTCCCATAGGGCCTCCCGTATGCCAACAGCAGACCGGTGAGCCTGGCGGATGGCAGCTGTCCGGGGCTGGGCAAAGTGCCTCTCCTGGCCATCAGCACCTCTACCCCACCCTGGTAGAAAGGCCTCCCCTTTCCTCTCCACCAGGTTATGGAGAACACAACACGCAGCCACCACCTCAGGGATGTTGCTCTCCCCCATGTCTAGGCGTGTGAGCAAGCACCGGAATCTGCCTTTTAAACGTCCAAACGCACATTCCACCTGGTTGCGAGCCCGGTTAAGGTGAGCATTAAACTGCTCCTTGCTCGCATCCAGGTGGCCGGTGTAGGGCTTCATCAGCCATGGCATCAGGGGGTAGGCGGCATCAGCCACTATGCACACCGGCATGTGCACATCCCCAACTGCAAAGTCATGATGCGGGAAAAATGTTCCTGCCTGAAGCCTCTGGTACAGGTACGAGTTCCTGAAGATGTGGGCATCATGTGCCCGCCCTGACCACCCAACACAAATGTCAGAAAACTGGCCACGATGGTCGACCAGGGCCTGGAGGACCATAGAAAAGTAGCCCTTTCTGTTAATGAATTGGGCTGCTCGATGGGGCGGTGCACGGATTGGAATGTGTGTCCTATCGAGCGCTCCTCCACAATTCGGGAAGCCAAGGGCAGCAAAGCCGGCCATGACGCTGTCCAGATCTTGTAGACAGATGAACCTGTTGAGCAGCTCCGAATTGATGGCCCTCACCACCTACAGAACGAGACAGACAATAAAATGTTAGAAGTGGTGCCTTATCTCTTAGGAGGAGAACCCACCACCCACCTTCCCTCTCAAACACCCTAGGAATCCCCTCCTCAGAACCCCCCCCCCCCAACAATTCAGGGTGAGTGGAGGAGCTCCCTCCCACTCCCACTCCACTTGGCCCTTCCTGACAGTCTCCCTTCCCCCCACCCCAAACTGTGACTGTCCCCAGACAATGACTTACCTCCATCAGGATGGATCCAACAGTAGACCTGCCCACTCCAAATTGGTGTCCCATGGAGCAGTAGCTGTCGGGGGTTGCCAGCTTCCAGAGGGCAATGGCGACTCTCTTTTCCCGGGGGAAAGCGGGCCGCAGGTGGGTGTCTTGCCGTTGCAGAGCAGGGGCGAGCCAGGTACACAGCTCCTGGAAAGTGGTCTTTCGCATCCGGAAGTTGCGTAGCCACTCTTGGTCATCCCAGATCTCCATCACGAGCCGGTCCCACCAGTCAGAGCTGGTGTCAAGCCTCCAAACACGCCTGTCCACAAAGAAGTTTGGAGGCAAGGGCAGTGCGGCTGCTTGACGGAGGAGCCCTTCGTACCTCTGGTCTGGGTCCAGATGGGGAAGTAGCCTCATGACTGTGTCATGCAGATGCAGCAACAGTTGCAGTATGATGGTGTGGGGCCATCGCCTGCCCAGGGGCAGCTCTGGCTCCATGCCAAATAAATGGGTCTCAAACAGAAAAACCTCCACAGAAAAAAGCTGCTGGGGTGTCCCAGGAAGCTGAGCACTCCAAACCAGCACTGCAATGCCTTGCTTACCTCCTAGAGGGACAGCAAAGGCAGCTGCAGGAGCAGAGCAACGGGTGTTCAGGAGTGTCCCTCTCACCATGCGTCTCTGCAAAGGGCAGGCAGGCAGCAGTACCCGGAAGGAAATGCTGCCCCCATGCCCTGGCAGAAGCAGTTCCGGGTGGCTTTGAATTTCGAAAGAGCGTCCAGCAGTCAGGACGCTCTTTTTCGAAAAAGCGGATTGATTTTCCAATCCGCGTATTGTAGTCTAGACGCGCTCTTTCGAAAGAGGCTCTTTTGAAAGAGGCTTGCAGTCTAGACATAGCCTGTGTTAAAGTGAGAATGAGAAACTGAGGTTGCCATTAAATAGTTCAGGACAGACTGAGGAAAAAAAGATGGGCTGCTCAGATACAGCAATTCCTACTTAGGGCGTATGACTTTAGTTTCTCATACAGGTCAGTCAAGCTTGGTCTGTTATTTGTGAAAAAGCACCTCCACATGATTAGAGGGTTCCTGAGAGTACAAAGAAGCAAGTGATTGATGCAAACATGGGGGTTTTGAGGTAGAACTAATTCAAAAATAAACCACATAGAAAAGCAGCTGACAAACAATCAGGCAAACTCCTTATTACAGAAATAGGTAGTGTATGAAAATAATAAAAATCAGCAAGGATGGCATACTAAACTATAAAATGACATTTTTCAGAAAAGCAAGTTCTGTCCAGACTCACCGCTATGACATATTTACAATTTCTCTTTGATCCATCCCATTGTTTATAGCTACCAAAGTCTTCTAAAAGTTATGGGGTTCCTTTGAGGCATCTGAAGTACATAATTAATTCCATCACTATTAATAGAAATATTCATGAGTTAATAAATCATATTTCATTAATATTCATATACTCTATCACTAAGCTGTCTGTTATGACTGATCTACAAAAAGCATACCCAATACAAAACTATAAAAACAGTGATATGAAAAATGAAGGTACCTGCTGTACATACTCATCCAGACACACATTATCCCTAGAACAACCACAGTATACTACAAATACCAAACTACAGCAAAAAGATCACTCATGACTTTCCTTTCTCCTCCTCTTCTACCCTATATTATTATAACATGTTAGAAAATTAACCATCCTTGTTTCAAAAGGAGTATTCTTTTTAGTTGGCAATATCTTTCTAGTTAATACACGGACATTTTTCCAGGAACAATTAACTATGAGGAATTGTTAATGTAGTGAGATTTGTTCTTAAGCAACTATGTTATTGTAAGACTCAAAGACTACGTCTAGACTGGCATGATTTTCCGCAAATGCTTTTAACGGAAAAGTTTTCCGTTAAAAGCATTTGCGGAAAAGAGCGTCTAGATTGGCTCGGATGCTTTTCCGCAAAAGCACTTTTTTGCACAAAACAAATCTGAGCTGTCTACAGCTGGCAAATTTTTGTGCAAAAGCAGTAGCTTTTGCGGAAAAACTTGCCAGCCTAGATGCAGCCAAATGGTGTTATTGGGATATTGCTCCTCATGCCATGAAATCTCTTGGGGGATGTCATAGGTTTATTTGTCAACTCAGTCTTTGAACATGTGCATGAGACTGTATAAATATGTGAATGTCACCCAATGATATTATTCTACTTCACTGTGTATTGATTGTGCAGCAGATCAATTTACCAAGTGACTGAACAGAAGTGGTGTTTGTATGAAAGGTGACTCCTGAAGGCTGAACTCAGACCCAATGTGGACATGTTGCAGGGTTGATGGTAGGACATGGAGGAAACAAGTAAATGTTATCAACTCCCTCTCTTGAATACTTGTGTCTGTCTTCTATTATTCAAGATCTCCATTTGGGGGTCTAATGGGATATTTTTTCAACTATTTCTGCATGCCCTTGTAGAACTGACAATGTGTTTTATTCTATTTACACTTAGAAATGGCAACAACCTTCTAGACATCTTTGCATTTATCACATCCAGGTTGAATTATCTCAGTGGTATTTGCTTATGACTATACAAAAACTATACTTGGAAACTCTGTCTTGTGTATAATGTGGGACTCCACTAAGACAACAAAAGTAAAATTCTCAAGAACAATTAGTGATTTAGCATTCTGTGCCCCATTTTCAAAAGTTATAAACTCCTAAATGGCCCTTAAGTTGCTTGTGGGACCCAATTTCATAGAGCATCCCCAGAACCTGCCTATCAAATCAGGCCCTTTTAGCTTAACCAAGATAGATAGAGTGTAGGGGAAAAGAGAAAGAGGAGAGCCTACTTCATAATTTTTAAGGTTAGTCGTGAGAGGTGTGGAAATTTCTCAATACAAATATCCTCCCATTCACACGGCAGAAGGGGATTTAAACAAGGGTCTGTACCCTTTCAGAGGAGTGCCCTAATCACTGAATATTCTGAAGGATATTCTGAAGCCTCAGTTTTGCCTCTTGAAGCTGTTCCAATGTGGATTAATTAACTAAACACAGAGGCTGTGTCTAGACTGGCCACTTTTCCCGGAAAAGCAGTCGCTTTTGCGGAAAAACTTGCCATCTGTCTACACTGGTCGCTTGAATTTCTGCAAAAGCACTGATAATCTCATGTAAGATTGTCAGTGCTTTTGCGGAAACACTACGCTGCTCCTGTTCGAGCAAAAGTCTTTTTCCGAAAAACTTTTGTGCAAAAGGGCCAGTGTAGACAGCAGAGATTTGTTTTCCGCAAAAAAGCCCCGATCGCGAAAATGGCGATAGGGGCTTTTTTTGCAGAAAAGCGCGTCTAGATTGGCCATGGACACTTTTCTGCAAAAAGTGCTTTTGTGGAAAAGTGTCCTGCCAATCTAGATGCGCTTTTCCAAAAATGCTTTTAACGGAAAACTTTTCAGTTAAAAGCATTTCTGGAAAATCATGCCAGTCTAGACGTAGCCATAGAGAGGAAAAGCTCAAGTGTGGTAATGAGTCTATAGCCTGGTGGTTAGCAGTTGGCTCTGGGTAGTGTTAGATTCAGTCGCATTGTTAGAATGGCTTTTTAAAATGATGTATTTTCCCTGCAGACCAGTCTTAAATGCCTATGTACAAGAGAGGTGGCACCTGTACCCTCCTCCCTTCTCAGCTTTTCCTATTTTAGGCTTGGGTCCAACAAGTATGCTGTACTTTATCTCATTCTGAAACACGTCTCACCTCATGCATTGTACAGGGAGTCTAGGCATAAAATTCCAGCTATGTGGATCGGTGTAATTTTATAGGCACCTAAAAATTAGCCATGGCAATGCTCAGTCTCACACACCTAATTTCTTTATGAATCTAACCCAAGAAGACTAAAGTGTACAAATAATAGACAACATAAGGAAGAAAGATGGCAACTCTGCAAAATATTATTATCCATATAATTTGTCATTTAATTTTCCAATGACATTGGTACAGTGTTGAGTAAATAATCATAGTGTGCATGCAATATACATATCTGAAAATCAATGGCCCGTTCAGTATTATAGCTAAATATGATACCCATTGAATGGCTTGCAGCAGTGCCATCAAGAGATATGATTCTTAAGACAATGATAAAACTTTAATTTTTAAGTTCAATTTGAAAAGCTTTATGTGTATTTAAAACTGTTTGAGACATGTCTGAAAGGATATAAAACCAACCCCAAACAAGCTACCTATATTCATAGTTGAAATGTATTGCAAATTAAAGCTTCAAACATGGTTAACTGAGGCTTTGTCTAGACTGCAAACTTCTTTCAGAAGAAGCTTTTCCGGAAGAGATCTTCCGGAAAAAAAACTCTCTTCTGCATCCACACACTTTTTCAGAAGAAGGCTTCTTCCTCATAGAAAGAGGTTTACCACCATCTGATAAATCCCTCTGTTCTTTCAACTTTTTGTTGAAAGAATGCAATAGCAGTGTGGACGTAAGTGTAGTTTTTTTGGAAAAATGGTCATTTTCTCATAAAAACTCTGCAGAGTAGACATACCCTGAGATGTCAAGTCTTAGCTGAAGATCTCTCTGCAAGATTATTTATAGGAATATTTTTGAAGAATATGAACAAAACATGAGCAAGTAGCTACAGTTTCAAGATAAATTGGTATTTTGTATACAGATTGATATATCACTGGTTTGCAAGGACAAATCTTAATGGAACCATGTGAGGTTCTCTTAGCCTTTACATTTTCCACTATTCCTAATGTTTGGTATGACAGCATGCCCTTATAAGAGCCATTACAGACTACATTTTTCAAAGCCTACTAATAAAATATAAATAACATTAGTGTTCTTGCCTCCTACGCATTCCTGTTGTTCTCTGGTCATTAAATTCATCAGTACTGCTCATAAGTTCACAAACCAAACATCAGCCATACTACTTGCTGTTGAGCTATATCTCTGAATTTGATGTTTTCCTGTGCCATCGGGTGTGACGTAGGGGCTGAACAAGGCTCTGCTGTTCCTGTATATCCTGGACTGTCCTTTCCATGCCATCCATGTTATTGCGACCCATATGTTTTCCCCTTTCTAAGTGCTGCCTACTGGAGGAATTCCTTCAGGTAGTCCCTTTTGCATGTTTTTTCAGTTGCCCAATGGCTCTCCTGCCAGAGGAATCACTCTGGCTTCACTCTTAACACATGGATCAGATACTTTCTTTTCTTTTCTGTAGAAGTGTCCCATGAATCTTTGCATTTGTTATAAATTCAATTTAATAAATTTTCAAAATTTCAATTTAATAAGTTTTCACAATAAATTTGCTTTCAAAGACATGTAGACATCTGTCTATATTTTTGGTGGATTATATCTCCATATTGGGCCAGACTGTGTTGTTGTGTACACCTGTGAATTCTCTGTTCCATTGCTTATGAAATCAATGAAAGTTATAAATGCCTACTGGAGGCAGATATGGGCCCATTAAGTGTAAGCATATCATCTGTATTTCCATAGGAGAGTATGTGTCTACTGGTAGAGATGTCACTCACCATTACACCAGCAAAAACCTATACATAAGCTTTGTATCTAATTTTATTTACTTATCCACGCAATTTACATTCACATCCATTATGCTCTTCTTTGCAAATATGTTGTTTCCCTGTAGATGAGTCTTGTTTTGAGCATCATCTCTATGGGGAAAATACCTTCTTTTAACACTAGGAATTATATAGTCTTTAATGTATAATTTATTAGCATGTGGTTTAAATTTAAAATGCCTGTCACTCACTGTGAAAATTAAGTGTTTAAGTTAAGTGCAAACAAGATGTCAATTCTGACAAAATAAGTGTCTGGAATATTAAAAGGGGAGGGGGAATCAGCATCAAATAAAGTAGTAATTTAACACTATGTACTTCACTCATGAAGGTCTATGCGTCCTTCATCACCACCCCTCTTATAAGCACTGTTTTATTCCCCCCCCCCTTCCCTCACACACACACACAAATACTAGAATCTAATCTAAGTTTAAACGGGAAGAACCATGCTGTGTGCAGATTTACCTAATTAAAATTTTAAACATAGCTACCCTATGATCTGTAAAGCAATTCCCAATCAATGAAGTGTGCTAATTACACAAAATGCCTTTATAAAGGGAGATTTAATTGCAATGTACTTAGTTCCCCATTGGATAATACATTGTCCCCAAAAAGGATGGAATTCATGGCTAAGATTCTTTGATTATGAAGAAAATAATTTATTGCAATGTGAGGTAGGGAGATGTTTGTGATCACTGATTTCTAATTTAAAAGGCCTTCAATTTTTATAGAACAAATGCTTATTAGAGAATTCTTCTCTTATCTGGTCAAGGAATTTGTTACATTTCCAGCAAATGTCACAGACTACAGAGGGAGAGAATTTAGAAAATCTGGCATACAATGTGTTTGAAAGCTATTCCTCATGGAGACATTTATTTTATTTTAAAAATTATAATGCAATATGTTTTTATAAATTATCTGAATAATACTCTCCCCAGAAATAAGTGAGTTTTTAAATATATGCACTTGTTTTAGAAACAAAATACAAATTAATTAATTTGGTCCATAGTGATATCTTATTTTTGTTTTGTTCAAATACATAATAACTTTATGTATAAAACTGGTCAGCATAAGTCCAAAATACAAAATGGGCTACATTTTGCTCCTTTGTACGTTGATATAAATATGGAGCAGCTATATTGACATCAATGAGATTATTCCATATAACAATGGAACAAAGCAACATTTTGTCCTTTGTTCAAGGGCACCATTTCAGAAGGGTTGGGGGAGCTCACCAGCCAGGTGTGAGAGGTCTGAATGGAATGCAAGTACTTTTGCCTCACTCTCTTAGCGTCCGGGGAATGAAATGAAAGACATGCCATGTCCCAGAGTGCATGGCTGCTGTCCCCTCTATATGCCCAAAATGGAACCTATGCCTTTGTTTCCTTCTGTTTTTTCTCTCTCCTTTCTAGTACCAAACTTCTAAGTCCCTTGACATAATTTGACAATGACTGAGGAACAAAATCCATGGTGTCTTATCTGCACTCGTGGACAAGAGAAATCTCATTTCTTTCTTTCTCTTAGGGTGTGTCTAGACTACATGCCTCCTTCGACGGAGGCATGTAGATTAGCCAGATCAGAAGAGGGAAATGAAGCCGCGATTAAAATAATCGCGGCTTCATTTAAATTTAAATGGCTGCCCCGATCTGCCGATCAGCTGTTTGTCGGCAGATCGGGGGAGTCTGGACGCGATGCCCCGACAAAGAAGCCTTTCTTCATCGACACAGGTAAGCCTCGTGAAACCAGGTTTACCTGTGTCGATGAAGAAAGGCTTCTTTGTCGGGGCATCGCGTCCAGACTCCCCCGATCTGCCGACAAACAGCTGATCGGCAGATCGGGGCAGCCATTTAAATTTAAATGAAGCCGCGATTATTTTAATCGCGGCTTCATTTCCCTCTTCCGATCTGGCTAATCTACATGCCTCCGTCGAAGGAGGCATGTAGTCTGGACACACCCTTACAGTTTTTCACCTTTATTTAATTTTCCATATTTATGCAGATAATTTGAAAGACACTGTTGGCCTGTCACCTCTTACTTGGTCTTTAGGTACAAGATTAATTTATATATCATGTGCTAATGCTTTGAGATGGAAAAAGAAAAACTATTAGAACAGTGAGGCAAGACATGAAAGTAGGGAAACCTAAGAATCTGTACAACTGTGGAAGGCTTGGCAAGAAACTAAATCCTAGTTCTCCTGTTGGTTTTGATAGCTAGCCTAAGTGGCAAAGCAGTTTGTGTGACTATAAAACTATAAGATGTAGAAATATTTTGCCATATCATGTAGCTTGTGATAAACAAATATACCACAGAAACCTGAAATAATGGTTTTTGAGACAATTATTATTATGTGTAAGCATGAGGCTAATCCATCAGCATGTTGAAAACACTGGGAATTATATTAACAACGTAACAATGTAAATTGCTTATGTCAGCAATCTGAACCGGAGCTGCAGATACCTGGAAAGCCACTTACGGATATGGGGCTGAGCGTTCAGTAAACATGGTCAGGGATTTGTAATTGTCTGAAAAAGGGGATATAAAACCTGATGTTTGAATGTTCACAAGTGGGACACTCAGTGTCATTAAGGAGGCAGCGGCCTAAAATCTCATTTCTTTTCTTGGTGTGCTCTACTGACTGTTCAATCTTTGTTTCTAATAGCCTCCACATGGTTGTAAGTATGACCAAGGTTTAGTATGTCTCCTTTGGGGGAATTGCTTTATCGTGTGCCAGCCTAAAGCTAAAAGTATGCATATGATTTTGATTATATGTGGCTGTGCTAAGTACAATTTACAAACTTTGTGTGCTTCACCAGTCTCAACACAATACAACTTCTGACACATCCTTCTAAGTAAATAATCTGAGCTTTTCTGGCACACTGCCTGTTGATGTCAGGACTTTGAGATACAACAGCATTGAAGGTACCCACAGTTGCAAGGTTGGAGTTGATACAATATCTTGCTGTTCTCAGCTAAACATCAGTGTATCAAACATATAAAATGTATTACATAAATATTATGAAATATAGAAAATTAAAATATATAGCATTGGAAGAGCATTTAATAACTGCTAAAGTGTTAGTTCTCTCATACCACATGGCTTGTTTCCTATGGCTCTCCATAACTCTCCATTTTATATTTGAATACTTTGTATGGGTATCAGATTAATGCTGTTGTAACATACTCATATGCCATTGTAAGCATACTAAACTTGGTGTGGGATAGTTGAAAAGTTAAATCAACCTCTTACAGGTATTTGAGGAATTTGTGCATCTACAGAAGTCTGGACTATACTGCATTTTTAAGATAGTAAAATGGTACCTTAAAGGCAAATCCTTTCTGTTTTCAGTCATTTTGGACTCTGACACAACCTACAGCTCAGATCTTCTATCCTTTTCAATTTTAATCCTCTCATTGGCTAAGTAGTGCAAAATTATTTGCTCTCCTATCCCCAGAAAACATGCGAAGGAACAAATTCCCTTCTGCCAATATGTGAAAACTTCATTGCCAACTTTGTTTTTTTCAGTTGTAGATTCAATTCCTGCTCACCCAGCTGTTAATATTCCAAAAAGGAATATCAACCTTGTCCTCTCTCTTGGCAGTCCACACTTCTAATACTTGCCTTACTTAGGCCATACCCACTGTATGAGTGTGATAACAGGCTGCACTCATTCTAGTTTTGCTAATGGCCATAACATTCTGCTTCTAGGCATAACAAACAGAACACAAATCAGAAACTGACAGCAAAATGTTTGAAGTGAGCGTGTTTAAAAGGAGAACATATTAAATCAGCTACCGTATTACCAATCAATCACTGTGAAGTGCTCACGGCAGTATTTATTCCATATGTCCTACAACTTTTAAACACAGAAACAAGTGACAAATCCCTTAATCTCTCTCTCAGAAACACTCTGCATACACCTCTAATTTAAAGAGGAGAATGGAGTTGACACACATTGCCAAATACCAGCTAGCGTATAAGTAAAAATCAGGATCTGAATATTTTCATGGGTGGTAATTATGCTGAAAAACAATAAATTGAGTCTTAAACCTAGAAAAAGTGTGTGAAAATAAGTCTTGGATTGTGTTTAAAAACTCACTTTTGAAACTGGCCCTCTATTCTCTATGGGCTTCTTCCATACCCTATTGATGTCAATGGCAGTCTACTAACTTCATTAGGCTTTGGATGAGCTGTTAAATGAACCAGTAAGTGTCACTCATACAATAGGGGTAAATCCAGTGCTCAAGGGTATTTGTGGTATTTATTATTTATATTGTGGCAGCACCCTTGTCATGCACTAGGTCTTCATGATACTAGGAGCTATCCCTACACATAACAAAGACAGTGCATGTCCAAAATAACTTAACATTTAGACAGAAGACAAGATGTGTGTTATGTCCCTGGGCAGCCTGCCCCTTCTGAGACACTCTTTTTCCATCCCTGAGTGTGATTCTTTCAAGTGACAGGCTCATGCCTCCACTTCTTTTTTCAACAGGATCCCGCAGCCCAGCCACTCCTGCCTGGGTCTCTGAATTACACCCTACCTCATAGCTAACTGTGATACCTATTAGCCCAATGGGCATGGTACCTACAAGAGTTTTTTTCTTTCAGGAGCCTGTGGACAGTGGTAGTATATAGTAACACAAAAAAGCTTTTTCCAAGACAAAGTGTGATATATTTTGTCTCAAAGGTACACACCATTCCTCGAACTTAAAACAAAGTATATTTCACTTCGCATTCCCCTCAAGCCCCTACATAGATGTGATTTAGTCATATTCTTCCACCCCATAGGATGCTCTCCAATTTGCCCATATCTTTTATTTGGTGGACAGAACCTTGAATGCCTCAGTATTCCTTAGTATGACTATCAGAGAGGGATCCACACTGATAGATTTGTGATATGCTTAAGAAGATAAGATTGTGTGGTTAAGTATAGCAGGTATATCACTCCTTACTTTCCAGCAGTCCTTCTCAGTAGAAATATTCTCCATGTAATCTAGTGGTTTGCTAGTCCAGTGATGGTTGTACAAACCTCATTGGATACAAGGTTCCAGGAGTATGGAAGCACAGAGTAATTTGAAACTGACAGGGATGGATGACAGGTTGGTATAGTTTGTGATAAAATAGGATTGGAGATGTTGTGAAGAAACCTGCACTTAATCAGGTAACTTGGACTTACATAAGAACATAAGGGTATGTCTACACTACCACCCTAGTTCGAACTAGGGTGATAATGTAGTCAACCAGAGTTGCAAATGAAGGAACAAGGTGGAACAAGGTGTACAGATAGTTCGGAATAGGAAGCCTAATCCAAACTACCTAGTTCGTGCCGCGTGTAGCCGCGGGGCACGGAGTCCGAACTAGCAGACATTTAAAAATGGCGGCACCCGGCAACATGCAAATGAAGCCCGGGAAATTCAAATCCCGGCCTTCATTTGCAACTCTGGTTGACTACATTACCACCCTAGTTCAAACTAGGGTGGTAGTGTAAACATACCCTAAGAATGGCTGTACTGGGTCAGAACAAAGGTCCACCTAGCCCAGTAGTCTGTCTGCTGACAGTGGCCAGCACCACGAGCCCCAGAGAGGGTGGACCGAAGACAATGATCAAGCGATTTGTCTCCTGCCATCCTTCTCCAGCCCCTGACAAACAGAGGCCAGGGACACCATTTCTATGCCCCGGCTAATAGTCTTTTATGGACCTAACCTCCATGAAATTATCTAGCTTCTATTTAAACTCTGTTATAGTCCTAGCCTTCACAGCCTCCTCTGGCAAGGAGTTCCACAGGTTGACTACACGCTGTGTGAAGAAGAACTTTCTTTTATTAGTTTTAAACCTGCTACCCATTAATTTCATTTGGTGTCCTCTAGTTCTTCTATTTAGAGAACTAATAAATAACTTTTCTTTATCTGCCCTCTCCACAGCACTCATGATTTTATATACCTCTAACATATCCTCCCTCAGTCTCCTCTTTTCTAAACTGAAAAGTCCCAGTCGTTTTAACCTCTCTTCACATGGGACCCGTTACAAACCCCTAATCATTTTAGTTGCCCTTTTCTGAACCCTTTCCAAGGCCAAAATATCTTTTTTGAGGTGAGGAGACCACATCTGTACACAGTATTCAAGATATGGGTGTACCATAGTTTTATACAGGGGCAGTAAGATATTCTGTGTCTTATTTTCTATCTCTTTCTTAATAATTCCTAGCATCCTATTTGCCTTTTTGACCGCCGCTGCACACTGCGTGGAAGATTTCAGAGAACTATCCACGATAACTCCAAGATCTCTTTCCTGATTTGTCGTAGCCAAATTAGCCTCCATCATATTGTACACATAGGAGGCATATCTGGGAGGTCGACAAATGCCTTTGATGTCGACCGCGGAGTGCCCAGACTACCGCGCTGAGCCGACAAACAGCTGATCGGCTCAGCGCAGCAGCCATTTAAATTTAAATGAAATGGCGATTATTTAAATCGCTGCTTCATTTTCCTATGCCGGGTAGTCTAATCTACATGCCTTTGTCACCAGAGGCATGTAGTCTAGACGTACCCCAAGAAAGGACCTTCCCTCTTATCCCATAGCCATGTAATTTACACAAGAGCCTTTGGTGAGGGAACTTGTCAAAGGCTTTCTGAAAATCTAAGTATTCTATATCCACTGGGTCCCCCTAGTCTGCATGTTTGTTAACCCCTTCAAAGAACTCTAATAGATTAGTAAGACATGATTTCCCTTTACAGAAACCATATTGACTTTTGTCCAACAAATTATGTTCTTCTACATGCCTCACAATTTTATTCTTTACTATTGTTTCAACTAATTTTCCCGGTACTGAAGTTAGACTTACCGGTCTGTAATTGCCAGGATCACCTGTAGAGCCCTTTTAAAATATTGGTGTCACGTTGGCTACCTTCCAGTTATTAGGTACGGAAGCCGATTTAAAGGATAGGTTACAAACCACAGATAATAGTTCAGCAATTTCCCATTTGAGTTCTTTTAGAACCCTTGGATGAATGCCATCCGGTCCTGGAGATTTGTTAACATTAATTTTTTCTATTTGTTCCAAAACCTCCTCTAATGACACTTCAATCCAGGACAGATCCTCCGATTCATCACCCACAAAGGACGGTGCAAATTTGAGAATCTCCCCAACGTCCTCAGCCATGAAGACTGAAGCAAAGAAATCATTTAGTTTATCTGCAATGGCTTTATCGTCCTTGATTGCTCCTTTTATGTCTCGATCGTCTAGGGTATCCACGGGTGTTTTAGCAGGCTTCCTGCTTCTAATGTACTTAAAAAACATTTTGTTATTTCTTTGAGGGTTTTTGGCTAGCTGTTCCTCAAAATCTTTTTTTGCTTTTCTTATTACATTTTTACACTTGATTTCACAGTGTTTATGTTCCTTTCTATTTATCTCACTAGGATTGGACTTCTATTTCTTAAAAGATGCCTTTTGTGTCCCTCGCTGCTTCTTTTACATGGTGGTTAAGCCACGGTGACTCTTTTTTAGGTCTCTTGCTATGTTTTTTAATTTGGGGTATACATTTAAGTTGGGCCTCTATTATGGTGTCTTTAAAAAGTTTCCATGCAGCTTGTAGGGATTTGGCTCTAGTCATTGTGCCTTTTAATTTCTGTGTAACTAACCTCCTCATTTTTCCATAATTTCCCTTTTTGAAATTAAATGCCTGAGTGCTGGATTGCTGAGGTGTTCTTCCCACCACAGGAATGCTAAATGTTATTATATTATGGTCACTATTCCCAACCGGTACTTCAACGGTTATCTCCTGGACCTGATCCTGCACTCCATTCAGGACTAGATCAAGAATTGCCTCTCCCCTTGTGGGTTCCTGTACCAGCTGCTCCAAGAAGCAGTCATTTAAGCCATTGAAAAATTGTATCTCTGCTTCTCTTCCTGAGGTGACATGTAACCAGTCAATATGGGGATAAATAAAAAACCCCATTATTATACAGTTCTTTATTTTGGTAGCCTCTCTAGTCTCCCTCAGCATTTCAATGTCAGTATCGCTGTCCTGGTCAGGTGGTCGGTAATATATCCCTACTGTTAATTTCTTATTATTGGAGCATGGAATTACTATCCATAGCGATTCTATTGAACATGTTGATTCATTTAATATTTTTATTTCATTTGATTCTACATTATCTTTCACATACAGTGCTACTCCGCCACCCACCCGGCCTGCTCTATCCTTTCGATATATTTTATATCCTGGTATGATTGTGTCCCACGTATTTTCCTAATTCTACCAGGTTTCAGTGATGCCTATTATGTCAATCTCCTCCTTTAATATGAGGTACTCTAGTTCACCCATCTTATTAGTCAGATTCCTAGCATTTGTGTAGAACCACTTTAAAAATTTGCCACTGTTTATTTGTCTGCCCTTCCCTGATGCATTGGATTCCTTTATATGTGGTTGTTTTTCTGCTCTGGCCCATGGTTTGTCCTCTCCCCTTCTCTCTTTCTGACTACAGCTTAGAGAATATCTATCAGTGGATTCTCCTGTAAGAGAAGTCTCCATCTGATTTACGTGCATCTCCTCACCAATCGGCTTTCCCACATCTCTTAGATTAAAAACTGCTCTACGGCCTTTTTAATGTTTAGTGCCAGCAGTCTGGTTCTACCCTGGTTTAGGTGGAGCCCATCCTTCCTGTATAGGCTCCCCCTCTCCCAAAAGTGTCCCCAGTTCCTAATAAATCCAAACCCCCTCTTCCCTACACCATTGTCTCATCCACGCATTGAGACTCTGAAGCTCTGCCTGCCTACCTGGCCCTGCTAGTGGAACTGGAAGAATTTCCAAGAATGCTACCACAGAGGTCCTGGATTTCAGTCTCTTTCCTAGCAATCTAAATTTGGCCTCCAGGACATCTCTCCGACCCTTCCCTACGTCACTGGTACCTACATGTACCACGACCACCAGCTCCTCCCCAGCACTACACATAAGTCTATCTAGATGCCTCGAGAGATCTGCAACCTTCACACCAGGCAGGCAAGTGACCATACGGTTCTCCCGGTCATCACAAACCCAACTATCTATGTTTCTAACAATCAAATCACCCACTACTAACACTTGCGTCTTCCTAACAACTGGCATTCTCTCCCCCTCAGAGGTATCCTCAGTGCGAGAGGATACCACAACATCCTCTGGAAGGAGGATCCCAACTACAGGATGGTTTCCCTCTGTTCCCATTGAATGTTCTGTTCCCTTGAGACTTTCATCCTCTTTAAGAGCGCTGGGGCTCTCAGACTGGAGGTGAGATAGTATTACAGTGTCCCGGAAAGTCTCATCAACATATCTCTCTACCTTTCTTAGCTCCTCCAGTTCAGTTACCCTGGCCTCCAAAGCCCAAACTCGGTCTCTGAGGGCCAGGAGCTCCTTGCAATGGGTGCACACGTATGCCACCCACCCACAGGGAAGGTAATCATACATGTGACACTCGATGCAATAAACAGGATAGCCCCCACTCTGCTGCTGGGCTTCTGTCTCCATTTTTTTAATGAATAAGTTTAAGTATAAACGGGGCTCATTAAATGTCTGGAATATAGATTATTATAAAAGTTAAGTTTAAAGAAGGTCAGGAGTCACTAGCACCCTCTAACCTCCCCCTCTCCAAACTCCCTGTTAGCTGCTCCTGGTCGCAAGCTCCCTGGTGACTGACTCACAGGCTTACCAAGCCCTGGTAGCCCCTCCCCCTGATTTAGGCTCAGCCAATTAACAGAGGCTTCTAGATTTCAAACCTTTTAGAAGCTCCTTCAAACAAACAAACAAATAAATAAACAAACCAAATACACAAACACAAGCTCAGCACACAGCAAATAACCCCCCTACACACTAACACACACTACAGACAGCCACTTACCACCAGGGTCCCGTATTTACTCCTCTTTTACCTGGAGAACTCCCTCTCCAAACTCCATGTTAGTGCTCCTATTCGCAAGCTTGCATACCAAGACTTGCATACCAAGACTGTATGACTGTGTCTAGACTACATCCCTCTTTTAACAAAGGGATGTAAATTAGACACGTCGAAAGTGCAAATGAATCGGGAATTTAAATATCCCATGCTTCATTTGCATAATCACATAGTGGTGCTCTTTCAAAAAAGCATCATTTCAAAAGTAAAACCATGGTCTAGATGTGGTTCTTTCAAAAACGGCAGACTTTTTCGAAAGATCCTGTAAACCTCAAAAAAAATTATGTTTGAAAATGAGGTTCACAGGATCTTTCGAAAAAGCCTGCCATTTTTGAAAGAATTGCGTATAGTCCACGGTTTTACTTTTGAAATGGCGCTTTTTCGAAAGAACGCCATTACGTGATTATGCAAATGAAGCACAGGATATTTAAATCTCTGCTTCATTTGCAATTGTGATGTGTCTAATTTACATCCCTCTGTTAAAAGAGGGATGTAGTCTAGACACAGCCATTATGTTAAGTAAGACTCCCAGGAGCATCTAGAATGTACGAGAACACCATTCATTCTCTGTTAATTTAATGAAAAGTAAAATCCCTCCACAGCTAAACCTATGTATGAAGGATAACACTGAACTACTGGATTACCAAATCTCATAGAAGAAATTGATGACAACAATAACAATTACATCACTACCAGATACAATTAGGTTAGGGATAAAAAAAAGTAACCTGAATATAGGAATTAATTTATATATGACCACAAATAATTGATTTTTCAATTATAAATCCAGTCTAGCAGCCCTAAAGGAAACAGTCGAACTGAAGAAGCACATACCTGGATGAATCACTTTTATTCTGGGATGCAGTTTCAACTTCTTGCCTGAAAGACTGTAGAAAAAACAAAAACACGGAACTTCCTAGTACTATTCTGACTGACATAGATGACTGCAATTAACAAAGAATGAAAAATCTATCCTCCTACACATTTGCCTTTACCAGTGGATTGACCTTTCTATGAGATCACCCTCTTCATATGAAAAAAAATAGTTCAGTCTCCACACTCAGGCTACGGCTACACTGACTTTTTTTTTTTTTGAGAAAGAAGATATGCAAATTGCGCTCATATTTGCATATCTTCTTCCTATTCTTTTTGCAGAAGAGGCTTCGCCACTATTTGGCCCCATGTAGATGGGGCCAAATGTAAGAAAAAAAACCTTTCCAAGACCCCTTATTCCTCATAAATCAAAGTTTACAGGGTCTTGCAAAGAGGGTTTTTTACTCACATTTGGCCCTGTGTACACAGGGACAAATAGCAGCAAAACCTCTTCCACAAAAAGAAATGGAAGAAGATATGCAAATGTGAGCACAATTTGTGTATCTTCTTCCTCAAAAAAATGGCAGTGTACCCATAGCTTCAGACTATGTCTACACTGCAGTTATGTTTTGGAAAAAGATATGCAAGTTGCAAACTTTTTTCGGAAGAGGCTTTTCCAACATTTAGCCTGTCTACACGGGTCAAATATGGGAAAAACCTCCTCGTTCAGAAGAGCCCTTATTCCTCATAAAATGAGGAATACAGTGCTTCCGAAAGAGCACGCCCACTTCTTTTTGGAAACTGATCAGAAAAAGCAGATGCTTTCCCTGGACGCAGCAGAGCTTTTCTGGGATAACTCTGGTATTCTAGAAAAACTCTATAGTGAAGACATAGCCTTAATCAGTTTGACTACATCTGCACTGCGGTGCTATTTCAGGATACCAAATGTATCCTGAAATAGCTATCCTGCGTCTTAACAGCAAGCCCCTTATTTCGAAATACAACAGGCTTGCTATTCCAATGTTCCTGTAAACCACATTCCACGAGGAGTAAGAGACATTTTGGAATAGCGGATTATTTTGAAATTAAATTATGGAGCCATGCTTTCAGATCCTCATCTATTTGAATGACACCAGAAGTTGTGTAATTCGTTGCAGCATTGGGCCTCAAATACATTTTTTGCTTAAAATATTAGGCTGGGAAAAAGAGGTTGTTCTAACCATCTCAGTCATCTGCTCTGTACTGCACAGCTCATATTCGTAGGCAATGATCACACACCAACTTACCTGCTATGGAGTAGCACTGTTATATGCTGCAGATGAGATCAACTGCATATGTTAAAAAAATACAAAGCCAATTGTCAGATTACAAAATGGGGTAATGGAGGAAAAATAGACTATACAAATTATTTGGAGTTGCAATTTGAATGTGAAAGAAAATAATTATGTTTGAAAAGCTATATTCATTTATCTCTACAACTACACAAGCCACATGTAAGAAATGAGGTGAACGGGTTCATTTTATATGCTTTATAATGCTAACAGCCATTTTATAAGATCCATATTCATAAAATATAAATATGAATAACTCTTACAAGAAAAGAAGGAATAAAAGGAATTTATCATACTAACATATCCAAATACGTACTATTCAAACTTTTTATGAATAGACAAAGGAATTGCTCAACACATTCCTGGTTAAAATAGCCATTTATCATGGAAATGAGAAATAATAGGGTACAATTTTTCTTAAGTCTCTCTGATAGTTTAAAAATGAATTCCTTATTGTACTCCAATGGCTAAATATGAGAGAAGGTTATAGATCTGGATGGGAACTGTTAGATTTACTTTTTCAATCAGAAAACGTCTATTTGTTGAAAATGAAACTTTCACAGAAATAGATCATGTCCAGTTAAAATACAGTGAGGTGGCTAAGGTCTCTACAAATGATGTGGGAGATCCAACTTCAAGTCCCTGATACCTATAAGGTAAGAACCATGTTCATGCCTGATTGAGATGAGGGACTAAAACTGGCATCTTCAATAGCCTGCATAAATGCACGAACCACCCAGCTATTCCAGGTTGGGGCTGCTTGTTGTTCTCAATAGAAAAACCTTAGAGACAAAAGTTGCTATCCAGCTCCAGCTCCGTGCAGTAAGTGGAATGAGTATAGAGCCCTTGAAAATGTGAGCTGATAGATCTGACCTCCTCTGGATCTGTACTGTTAGGCTACATACACACTGCATTGTAGTTCAAAATAAGATACGCAATTTGAGCTACGCAAATAGTGTATCTTATTTTGAAATAGCTTATTTCGTCATTTGGCGCTGTCTATACAGCACAAAATTTCAAAATAACACACTATTCCGAAACATCCCATAGAGTGCAACTAGACAGCACCCTTCTGTTGGAATAATCTATGCAATTTACACTACACAAATTGCGTAGTTTATTCTGAGTTTAGGTCAAAAGAGTTTATTTTTAAATTTGGCACTGTGTAGACAGCACCAAATTTCAAAATAAGACACTATTCTGACAATTCCCTCGAGCTTCATGGAACAAGAGTTACAGGGATGCTGGAATAGCATGTCCACTATTTTGGGAAATAGCAGACTTGTTTAAAGATGTGGCATTGCTATTTCGGGATACTTCTGGTATCCTGAAATAGAGACACAGTCTATTCCTCGTGGAATGAGGCTTACAGAGTTGTCAGAATAGCGAGCCTAAACTAACGGGCTTGCTGTTAAGGCATGGGATACCTATTTTCAGATACTCCAGTATCCCGAATAGTGTTGCAGTGTAGACATAGCCTTAGAGAAGCAGCATTGTGGGTTTTATAAAAAAAAGGAGAGGTGAGAGACTTTGGGAAGATATCAATTTAAAATATTATCCTAGAAACAACATATGGATGGAAATGATATCCTGGGAAAGCCTATATCAAATACCATGAAATAATTTTTTTGTCCACAAAATTACAAAAAAAGCTATCACCCTCTTCATGAAATAATCAAAGGCCCTCTCCTCCACCACCCCAAAAATCACCTCCGCTTCTTTAGTATAGTAACATTTTCCCATTAGGGAAGAGGAACAATACTCGTTGACCAGTCACAAAACCATCAAGTAGCTAATACATGTGACAACCACAGTTTGCAAGTAATGCACAGGCAGAAATTTGCATGGAATTTGTTGACTAGCTAAAAAGTTCTTAACATGAAAATATGAAGTAATTTGTTTTTATATAAACACATAACCCTCAGGAAATAAAGAGAACCTGCATCCAGTTCCATTAATTTATATCACTATCAATCCAATGTGAGTTCAGGAGCCTGTTTGTTCAGATAATTTCTCTTTTCCCACAAATTATTTCCAGGTTATGTGCTGTGAAATCAAGTAGCTCGCTCAGCTGTTTGCAAAAAGGCAGTTCTTCTTATGTTAATACCTCAGCTACTTGTGGGTCTCTAAGTCTGTCAAGGCATACATCCTTCAACATGTTACATTCCAATTTTGGACAGAACTATTGATTTACTGAAACCTGGAATCCTATTATAACTCTGCTTACCCGCGGGCACCTAGCACTACTCCTACAGTATGGACTGATATGACTGATTTTGAAAAATTGATCCTTTGCAGGTAACTAATCATTGTCTGTGCCCTTATGTCACATTATCTGTCAGCATTCTCCTCTGTCCTGATTTATGTTTGCCAGTGATATAAGCCTGTAAGAGTCCTTTGTTTGGATATTTAAAAGAGTGAAATGTAACAGTCCTCTTGACTCTTACTAAGATACTGTAGAAAATAGAGGTGTTAGAACAATAATATTTTGAAAGCATCCTCATGACTCACTTGGGATGCTCCACATCATATTAAAATAATATAAAATACACATAAAAGAAACAAAAAAAGATTGTCCACTGAAACTTAACAAAAATCAATGGGTCTAAAATTCCAAGGGAAAAAGAAAGGATTAAGTGGGGAGAGATACTCATAAAGGAAGATCCAAGTGCAATGTTCTGCCAATTTAAACATTATTATTAGCCGAACATTTCTGTGTCAAAAACTTATAAAATATCTAAGGTTCGTATTTATGGTTTTATTATTATGGTTTAATTTTAGGACATTCGTGACATCATTATAAGAAATAACGATTTTGGAACAAATGCTAAATCAGAATAACTGTCTCAAATGCAGCTATATCAGTTACCCTGGCTGAAGAACTGACCCTATGTTTTGAATAGATATTCTGTGAGCAGTTCTGCTATTGTGTTGAGTATGATGGGATTCAAATACAGTATGTTTGATAGTTTCATTGGCAGACTCAGGCATTTCCTATCAGCTGGCACTTCATATCCCCCAAAGTATAGTAGTTCTGAAAGTCACAGCTGCCTTGTGCTCATAATGCAGTACATAATGCTCTCATGCCAAGAATCAGCAATCTACATCTGATCCGAGGAAGACTGTGGGACCTATTAGAATTTTGAAGGTGTGCAGTCACCTTTCCCTTTCTCTTCTTTTTCACCACAGGTATCAGCACTGGGCAGGCCTGAATTAGACTCATAGGCTACGTCTACACTGGCCCCAAATTCCGGAAAAGGCATGCAAAGCAGGTAAGTCAGAATAGGAAAATCCGCGGGGCATTTAAATATCCCCCGCGGATTTAAATAAACATGTCCGCCGCTTTTTTTCCGGCTTGGGGAAAAGCCGGAAAAAAGCGTCTAGACTGGGGCGATCCTACGGAATAAAGCCCTTTTCCGGAGGATCTCTTATTCCTACTTATTCCTGTTGCAAAAAAAGCAAATATGATTCTAGGTTGTATCAACAGGTGTGTTGTAAGCAAAACTCGTGAAGTCATTCTGCCGCTCTACTCTGCACTAGTTAGGCCTCAGCTGGAGTACTGTGTCCAGTTCTGGGCGCCACAATTCAAGAAAGATGTGGAGAAATTGGAAAGGGTACAGAGAAGAGCGACAAGAATGATTAAAGGTCTAGAGAACATTGCCTATGAAGCCAGGCTTCATGAACTGGGCTTGTTTAGTTTGGAAAAAAGAAGATTAAGGGGGGACATGATAGCGGTTTTTAAATATCTAAAAGGGTGTCACAAGGAGGAAGGAGAAAATTTGTTCCTCTTGGTTTCTGAGGACAGGACAAGGAGTAATGGGCTTAAAGTGCAGCAGGGGAGGTTTAGATTGGACATTAGGAAAAAATTCCTAACTGTCAGGGTGGTCAAATATTGGAATAAATTGCCAAGGGAGGTGGTGGAATCTCCCTCTCTGGAGATATTTAAGAACAGGTTAGATAGACATCTGTCAGGGATGGTGTAGATGGAGCTTGGTCCTGCCTTGAGGGCGGGGGGCTGGACTCGATGACCTCTTGAGGTCCCTTCCAGTCCTATTATTCTATGATTCTATGATTCTATATACAAACCAGTAGGCTGACTAGGATGCTATATGAGGAGCCTGAGCCAAAACTAACACAGAAATGACTTCAATAAGCTTTAGGTCAAAAATACAGAATTGTATACAAGATCCCACATCTCATGAAAAATGCCATCCTTTCTAAATCTAATTAAGTATTTGTTATCTGTTCATAATCAGAGAGCTCACCAAGTTTATGTGCATTTCAGATGTTCATTGCCATATTTCTGCCTATTGTGTTATGCTCAGACAACTATACGACACTTTTATATATATAAACTTGATGAAATTATAATGTCTTCAAATGAAATAGAAACTACTTCACCAGAAATATTTTCAGGAAACCCTTTGAAACAGGAAATATAACTGTTGTCTTCATTATATGGCTGGCAAAAGCAACAACAAGATTTTCAGTATCTTCATTTGATTATAGTCCCATTTTAGAAGTTTAATTTTAAAAAAAATTGAGGGTACAACATAAGCCTACAAAAATGAAAATTAATAGTAAAAATTAAAATGTATTATCTTGATAAGTTAAACAAAAAGGTATTAAATTGGCACCATCTTGGGCTTTGGATTTAGATCAGTAGATCGCATATATTTCCTTGTATTTATCTATGTTGTAACACTCATGCATCTTTACTTGATGAATTGGTGTAAATTTCCAGTTTGCTAAAACTTGACACAATTTTTCCAAAGCCAGAGAGAACATTAAAAGGTATATGCAGTATTATGAGATCCTGGAAACAAACTTGTAAATACTTTTTCTTAATTATAGCTGTTGCAATTCAGGGGTCAGTAGGATTAGATTATGTAGTATCTTGCTGATTCCAGAATACATTGTACAAAGTGAATTGTTGGGCAAATTGCTTCCACATGAGCAATCCCTGTTAATTACTCCTCCATTATTTTGTCATTTGTATTTTAATGAATTTTTCATATAAGCACAAGTATCAGCCTACATTGTATAATACTGAAGACAAGAGTTACTGCCTTCATGTAAGTCCTCTCTTTGCACTCTTTTCTGGTTAGATTTTTCTGATCCTTAAAATACTTTTCCTGGGATTCCTGCCTTAGTTTCATAGAAAGTTTTGAATACTTCTGCCATTTTTTTCTGAAGGATATTTTTTTAAATGTGTATCAAAGGTTTAATATATACACCAAATATATTTTGTGCTCAAAAGACTGACTGGATTGTTACCTGGAAGCATGCTCTTGACTTTCATCCTATATCTGTGTTTATGCTGACAATATATTCAACATCTCCCCAAGTATCTACAATACTTACAGTAAGTACATGATGTAGCCATATCTGATACAATTCTAAGCCTGGTTTACCCTATTCATTTGAAGTAATCCTGTGTTTACCTTATTTTGGATCCTTTGTTTATTTCCCAAATCTTTGCTATAGTGAATAGCATATACCTGCAACTTGGATCTATACCTATCTCAATGAGGAAGGACTGGTTTATTCATTACTATTAGAGCTGTTATTGTAATTTACAGACATATTGTAGATTTGGCTTGACATAAGTAACTTGCTTCATTTCTTAGGCTACGTCTATACTGCATCTCTCTTCCACAAAAGCTTATGCAAATGAAGTGAAAAAACGAGGAAGAATTGCTCTTGAGCAAGAGGGGTTTTTTGGACAAAAAGGAGCTGTCTACACAGCTCTTTTTTGTGCAAAAGACTCTTCCTCAAAAACATAAATAATTATGCAATTCCTAAATAATTATGCAAATGAAGTGTGACAATATGCTAATCCATGCTTCATTTGCATAAGCTTTTGCGGAAGAGAGGTGCAGTATAGACATAGCATTAGTGGGCATGACCAGGAAGATGAACTGACTGTTAAGTTGTAAAAATGGCTTCATCTAGATTACTGCTTTTTTGGGGGAAAAGGTACACAAATTGCACTTTGCAATTTGTGTACATTTCCAATTGTTTTTTTGCAAGAGGCATTTTCAAAATTTGGCCCATCTGCACTGGGCCAAATTTTGGAAATACCTCCTCTTTTGGAAAAGCCCTTCTTCCTCATGAAACAAGGAAGATTGGGATCTAAAAGAACTCATCTGCTTTTTCCAAAAAAAACCCCCGTAGTCTAGTCATACATAACCTGTGAAATTAACAAGCAATATACAGATGCCTGTGATAGCTAAGATAAAGCAATCTACTCACTCTGCTCCATACCTGGTGAAAGTATTCAATAGACAGATCTTGCTTTACCTTCATTTTTCCTTTACCTAGCCAGTAAACCCCTCTTAGCCTATGTCTACATTCGCGGCTTCTTGCGTGAGTAATATGCAAATGAGGCTAAGCGTGGAATATCGCCGAGCCTCATTTACATACCTAATGAGCCACCATTTTTTTCAGAAGAGGCTCTTGCACAAGAAGGAGCATCTACATTGCCCCTTCTTGTGCAAGAAAAACCCTCTTGCGCAATGCCATTACACCTATTACTTTTCAGGAAGAACAGCATTGTGCAAAAACCCTCTTGCACAATGCTGTTCTTCCTGAAAAGTAATAGGTGTAATGGCATTGCGCAAGAGGGTTTTTCTTGCACAAGAAGGGGCAGTGTAGATGCTCCTTCTTGTGCAAGAGCCTCTTCTGAAAAAAATGGCGGCTCATTAGGTATGTAAATGAGGCTCAGCGATATTCCACACTTAGCCTCATTTGCATATTACTCACGCAAGAAGCCACAAGTGTAGACATAGTCTTACAATTTAGTTTCAGTGGGTAAGATAGTCACACAAAGGTTAGTCACCTGTCTCCATTCCTCTGAGAAGTTCTGCTTTGTCCTTTCCTGAGGGTCAACAACCTAAGCCATTTATAATGATTTCAGCTTTACTTTGTAACTGGGTAGAAGAGACCTCACCAGGGTTCACTTAGCTCCACTGCTGTCTTCTGTGGCTCCAAAGAAGAACTCTCATTACATCATACTACATGAAGGAGTCATCGCTCCCTCGTATCACGTCAAAGGCCTCATATTGTATGCTGTTACTATTAAAACTACCCTATGCTGCAGGATCTTCAGAAGAAGGGAGCCAGTACAATATAGGACCCTTGAACAGAATCCTTTCCACTAGGGAAAGTGCTAGTTGTCACAAATTAGGCCTTCTTTTTCCCCTGTTCTCAGATCAGTTCCACCTTGCAAGAAATCTGAGTTGGTGTATAATTATGTTGCCTCCCAATATATTCTTGGAGGAATTCTTGATATAAAGCTTATGCAAATGAATCTTTCTGAGCAGCAGTATTTCCTCTGTTTCAGCAATGATTGGAGAGAAAGAGTTGCTTACCCTCAGGAGATTCTGTTTTTTCTTTTCTTTTCTGGGATGCTGTTAAAATAGATGTTGCAGCTCTATGGCCATTCTTCCCTCTGTTCAACAGAAGGGGAATGAGAGCAAAGGAGTTCCCTACATTAAAGAAATTCAGGTCACAGGGCTTTGTTACAGACTCTTTGGTGGTTTCTTCCTGGGAGTAGTGAGGAGAGGAAGAATGACCACACTTATCTACCTAACATAAGCCTCACTTCTTTGCAATTTGAAAGGTGTGTGTGTGGGAGGAGGGGAGGGCTTGCTTTTGGTATGCCTTACGTGTCTTCAGTTGGGGGATCAAAATAAAGTCCCAAACCTAACGTACATTCAGGAATGCTCCCTCCCTGTGGTCCCAGCAAAGCATGGAGGTGACAAGTTTACAGTTCTGCCAGCAGTCTATCTGCAATTTATTAGGTTTTGGGAAAATCGCTTTGGCTAAGATTAGACAGGCTCAGCCTGTTTATCTTACTCTGGGAGTCCACTGTGCTTTCCCTAGGGTTTCAGTGAAGGTCTTCTACTGGGGAGTTCCTTCCATGGCTTCAGGAGTCACTCCTTCAATTTGCTGCATAGGGCCATCTTGCTCCTTCCCACCCCTGCTAATTGCAGTTTCCTCCATTTTGGATTTCTCCACCTACCTTCCCTATCATGCATGAACAACAGGGTCACAAGACGAGTCGTACTGCCAGGGTGTTTGGCCCCTTCCTCATCTATGCACACAGTGCCTCTTCCCACATACATACCCTGTCTGAGGTTTACATTATTATTTTGAATTTGGTATCACTCAAAGTCCTGAACAAGGATCAGAATCCCCATTTTGGTAATCATTTTAACACACACATACATACTGCATTAAGTGTGTGTGTGTGTGTGTGTAGTTCCCAACATCTCTACAAAACTGAGTGAGCGTTTGAATATAGATGGTATATAAAAGTAACCCAACTTCAGAGCTTGCTAAATGATCCACTGTCAACTATATTTGTTATGAATTTAGCCCCTTTGTGGTTAGTGAATCATTTGCAAACTGATCCAGGTTTCTGGGAATATAAATGGATGTACATTAAGAAGTCACAAAATAATATTTATGAATAATTCTTAACTGCAGGTTTTGTTTGCAAATTGTGCACTTAGACTAATAGTTATCCATTATTCATTATGAGTGACTGGCCAAATTACATATGTGCTTTGTTGAACTGAGACCTAAGCATTTTGCTTGCATTGGGGCAAAAGCACAAGTTTTGCTCTGCATTTGGATGAATTCAAGTTTTAAAATAAGATACTAAATGATAAATGACATTTTAAAACTAATCTTTGTCGAGGGTCCAACACTGTTTATACTTTCATGGACTGTTGATAGCTGCAGGGTCATCATAATACTAACCTATAATTAGTTTTATCATTATGACCTCATGAATTATAGCAAACTAAGCAACAGCACTTGTGAATTAGTTTTATTATTTAACCACCTCTTGTAATTTTGTGTGTCAGTTTAGGATTGTCAAACAAGCACATTTTCTAGTGTCATTTTTTCGGTCTAATTTTAGATGACTTGATGCATCTGGTCCATCATTGCACTGAGAGACTATTCCGCAGCATACCTAAAAATGATCTTTTTAAAAAATTCAATTGGTCAGTGTCTACACAACCAGGTTATTTTGAAATAAGTTATTTCAAAATATTAACTCCCAAACCTACTACTTTGAAATTATTCCTCTTCACAAGCAGGAGTTATTATTTTGAAATAACAAGCTCATTATTTCAATGGATGCTCACCTTGTTATTTTGAAATTAAAGAAGTTAATTTGAAATAACTCCCAATGTGGATATGCCCCTGCATCAGATACCATTGAGTTATTGCATACCCCCTTTGGTTGACCATTCCCTCTGTGATGTATTAATCCTACTCCTTCACATCCTTTCAAATATCCCTTTGGCAGTGGGGATAAACAATGCTGCATCACCCCTGTCTATTTTGGGTTGCTTTTTGCATGTCCTCCATATCTGAGACACATTTGGTTTCCTTCACAATGTGCTGTTCAAATGAAGGATTTTTTTGTTCACCCCTTAGTGCTACTGTAGCACAAAGGTAGAATGCCTGCCATGGCATTCAAAATGTTGCAGATATTTCCATCCTCTTTGTGGATCATTTTGAAGATAAGCAATTACTGTATTGAATTCTGACAAATCAAAGCATTTGTTCAAATTCCCACCATTGAAGACCTACTATTTTCCTGTAGCATTTGATTTTGAAGGCAGTTAGACTTCTGTTTGAACCATTGGTGGATTTCCAATTTTCACATCCATATGTGAAGATGGATTTGAGTAGAAGTTTTGTGGTTTTGTCTGGAAGTGTAATTCTATACTGTAATAAAGGCCCATGGCATGACCCCAGCTAATCCAGATCAATACTATTCAGGCTCACAAGGCTGAGGCTGCAGGTCTATAAAATTGTCATGTAGATATTATAGTCTCCAGCCCAAAACCAGGCACCCCACAAAAAGGAAGGATCTCAGAGCCTGAATTTCAGCCTGCACACTGATTTTATAGCTCTTCAGCCTGAGACTGAATCTATTGACTCTGGCTCTGAGACTCAGTGTCATGGTTTGTTCTTTTATAACTCACATTGTAGACATACACTAAACTGAGGATTTTCAGTGATTTGTTTTGAGCAGGTGAATGCAATTGATGCCTCAGCAATTTGTGATCTTATTTACTTCTGGATATTCCCATTGGCTTGCACACTACTGCCCATTATGTGGAATGGCTCACCTCTTGTATTCCTTTGGCTTCTAACATAATACTTTCCAGCTAGGGTAAACTTGATAGTTAGTTAAACATTAACAACTCAGCAAGGTTCTCTCTTTCATCAGTCATTTTTGTTTCTTTGGCAGTGTTGTCCATATGCAATTTCTCTTGTTCCTCTCATTCTGCTTTTTATTATTTGTTCTTTTTTTTAAAGGGATTGGTGCTTTTATCTAGAGATACTATGAGTTAATGTTTTCTTTGGCTTGTTTCTTTTACACACTTCAACATTAGCTCACTTATCCAGATTTCACATTTGCTTGACTGGAAACCAGCTATAGTTATTGCAGAATCTATTACATGATCTGTTCGCACAGAAAGGACAATGACATATCAATTTTTTTGTGGGTGATGGACTGATCTTGTAATGTCTTGACCATTGGATGTTTGTTGTTCTTTTTTTTTCCGTTAGGTTGTTTTTCTTAAGTTTAATTTTCAGTCTTGACATGCATCAATTGTATTTGCTTCTGGCATTGTTTCTCTATATATTCCAATGTCTTGAAGAGTTGCTGTACATTTCCTTCCAATGCATAATGGTCAATCTGGCTACTGGTGGCACTGTCTGGAGAATTTCAATTTACTTTAGCTATCCATGTGTTCCTTTAATTATGGTCTCTGGTATTGGGCACAGTTGCACCAGTTGCACTATTCTGAATTTGGGACTCAAGTGTGTGCCTGCCAATTGTTTTCTGCATTCTTTTGTCATCATCTCCAACCTTGGCACTATTAGTCCCTTATTAGTTAGCAGATGTCATTTTGGGAATATTGTCAGTTTGTAGCTAATTGCAAAATTGATCTTTCATCTCATTGTAGTTTTCTGTTAGTGTGTAGCAATGCATATTTGTCATTTTCATGCTTTGTCTTTTTAACTGGCTTAGCGCAATTGGCTGTTAATTGCCTCCCAGTGTATAATGATTTTTTTAACTTGGAAATTATAATTAATACTACTCTTTCTGAGTAGTAGCTATCTTCTTTCCCAAATATATTGGGAATTTATTTTCATTTCTACACTTTTGTGCACACCACCTTTCAAATACTTGTTCATAATTATATCTAGTGATGCAGAACCTTGAGAATAATTAGTCTTAAAGTAAAAAAAAAAATCAAATAGATATACAAACCCTTTCCCCACATATTTTAGGAAGTTCACGTTTTATTCTAGATTCAGACAGTGCTTCAGGACTAACTTTACTTTAAAGTTTTAATGTTGGATATGCTCATATGAGCACCCAAAAGATTATGTCTACAGAGTATTTTAAATATGTTAAGGGTTAAGTATTATTACCAACATTGACAGAGGCTCCCTATTAAGATGACACTTCACCAGTGTTGTCGATTACCATTTTTATGTTTCAGCCAACTCCAATTGGCTCCAGCTGGAGCTAGATGAGGCTTGCTATACATATTTCAAAAGGAAAGTCATTTATGCAGGTCCCATTGATCTTAGCCTCTGTATTCAATTAAGTTTATGGCATGAGCACAATTATTGGCTGCAAGTTAATCCTGGAGGTCACATCATAGGAGACACCTCACTGACTGGAAGTGTGGACAACACTTTTTAAATTTCTGTTGCTTTGTAATTCCAATATATTTCCAAGAAATTCAATTTTAAAAAATAGAGGGTTTCTTATTCCATTTTAATCTGGGACTTCTTTATATTTGCCTATAAATTACTACAGGTTGGACCTTCCAAAACCAGGACCCCCTCATCTGGCATACTTGGATCAGAGAGTTCTGGCTGGGAGCTCCAATTGCAGGAGGACTGGTGGCTTGGAGCCTGGCAAGGCTGAGTCTGGGACTGGTTCCAGAGCCCCAGTAGTGCAGCCGGTTCCATGGCAGCCCAAGTGGCAGTGCTGGGGGCATGGCAGCCACAGCAGCCTCAGTAGCGAGACCAGGGCCAGAGACTTAGCAGCTGGGGTAGCCACAATAGTGGGGATGAAGCCAGAAACTCGGCAGCCCCAGTAGTGAGGCTGGGGGCAGTGGAAGTCCAGGCCGCTGGGGCATCACATCAGCCTGCAGTGGGGGTGGCTAGGGCCAGCAATGGGGAGGGAGGGTGGCTGGAGAGCCAGTAGTAGAGGACCTCCTCTGCTCCCCTCATTTGGGACTGATTAGATCCTGAGGGTGCTGGACTAGAGAGGTGCAACCTGTACTCACATCTACGGCTCAAACACAAAATGTAATATTTATCTAGCAGATTATTTTGTTCTTTTCTACTAGACCTTAAATATTACATTATCATCTCTTATCTTATTTAAGCTTACAGCTAAAACTGGTAAAAAAAAATGGGGGAAGTTGTTCAAAGTAGCTATAGTGGCATGAGGGACATATAGTGAACAAAATAAATGGTAAATTAGTTCAAATTAGATACTAAAACAATCTTTAAAAAAATTAGATTGTGCAAGCATTGGATAAAAAGAATCAAATAAAGCATGACTTAGAAATGGGAGTCAATCAATTCAATAATTATGCCATATCCTTATATAAATCTGTCAAGATGATTGGCAAAGAGTATAACTCAACTTGGCTTTCTATGCCCTATAAATTGTGGATCATCACATTGTATAGTTTCTTCCAGAATATGTGTCAAAGTGGTGAATTACCTATAGCAAGAGACAGAATAGAAAATAGCTAGCACCTTTTAATTCACATCGCTATCTCTCTAAAAAAAAACTTGTTTTCAGACTGAAATTTCACATGCTTGATGCAAGCTCAAAGATTAATTCTGCTACCAAGTTTGAGGCAAAATTGGTTTAGCTGTTTGAGTGATGAGTATGAACAATATATATGCTGTACTTTTGAAAAATGGTTCTGAGTTTCCATTTAAGCTCAAATAACTCAACTTGGAAAATTTAGACTGAGTATATCCACAGGCCTTAGTAAGAAGGGGGATCCCTGCTAAACTTGGGAAAAAATACCATCATAAAAAAATAAACCTGAAAGTTACATCTACGTGAATGAACGTTGTAACTTTTAATACAGCCCTTGGGAAGTATATAGGCAAAGCATATGTTTCATTCAGTACATAATACATTGGGTAGCAAAATTTACAATACAAAGATTCCAAATCAGACAGGCTGTTTAACGTTGCTTCCTGAGTATATATATTCAATATCTCCTTTGTGGATCATCAATATTATCATTCCCATGACAACGTGTTTGTTGATACAGCTAGGTTGACAGAAGAATTATTCCAACAAGCTAGCTACTGCCTCTCAAGAGGATGGATGTACTAAGCTACAGAAAAATTCCTTCCATTGCTGTAGCATCTACAGGTACCACTTCAGTAATTGTAGTGTAGACCTGAGTGAATGAGCACTTCAAAAGCAGTAGTAAGATTTCTAAAAAAGAACTATATATATATATATATGGATGAAGCAAAGCCCTCCAATAATCAGCCCTTCAGGTTAGACTAATCACTTAAATGAGATCAAAGTCCACCTAAACCATAACACAGTCTGCCTCTGACAAGGAAGATTCAGTGGTGCACAGATCAATATGAGCTATGGTAGAGAAAGGACTGGGGGTTAGTGGTGAAAAGAAATGCTACTATAGGCTCCTACAGCTCTGACCGTCATCACTAAATTATTTTGAAAAGCCATTTAGAAGGCAAAGAGGCTGAAATAATAGTAAAAAGGTCACTCATACATATTTTATAGGTACTAATTTCATGATAGAAATTAGAAGTCAGAAATTAAAAGTCAGAAAAAAAACCTAGTAGAACTAAACAAGCATTTTAAAAACATGCATCACAAGTTATACAAGGATAAAAATACAAGTATTGTCCAAATAAGCAGATTCTATATTTGACCCTCTATAAGGCTCATGGGGGAAAAAAACAAAATAAAAAACTGCTGTCATTTTACAATGAAATGCTACTTAAGCTAATAGGGTGGCATGGAAGTAATAAAGTGCAGAATGTGGCC
Organism: Pelodiscus sinensis; assembly: GCF_052426305.1. Taxonomy (NCBI): domain Eukaryota; kingdom Metazoa; phylum Chordata; order Testudines; family Trionychidae; genus Pelodiscus; species Pelodiscus sinensis. The sequence goes on from NC_143052.1 coordinate 182,879,513, forward strand.
CATTTTATTTATTTTAGCTTTAGGGACTTAGAAGAGTCTATTACTAGAGTGTTAGAGAGCATAGGCCCTTCAGCATATGCTCTCAGTAATACAGTGCAATAATCTTTACAATTGTTCTAGTCCTTTCCAAACGGAGTGTCACATACTAGTCTGATTCATTTTTCCCCTCACACTCTAAGTCTCTTCTTGTTATTTGTGCCCTAATTGCAGTCAGAATGCTCTGGGGGTGTGAACAACTATAGATAGCAATTCAAGCATAACAAAAATTTGAAAAGCTGCCCATGCAAAACAAGTGACACCATCTCATGTTTGCAAATTATACTAAACAGTTACTATGTAAACAGGTCAGGATTTTTGACCTATGTATGAGATAAGCCAGCAAAATGTAGACTTCTTAAGAATTCAGGAATTTTAAATTAGGAGAAGGACAAGAATTAAAAAATCCTTTAATATTTTATCCGAACACTTATTGATATTATTCAAAATGACAATATTAGAAGTTCCTAAATCATTTTACAAACCTACAGTCCGAGGGTCCCTCAGGCACAAGTCTCAGGGAAGTCAATGGGAGTTTGGTCAGTAATGAATGCAGGTTAGAGAGTAAATACAAAAGAAATGTTACCCACTTCAGGGACTGATTGTGCAGTTTTGACAGCTCTTTAGACACAGACACAGACATGTGGCATATGAGATGATGTTAGAAGCTTGAAGTAACGAAAAAAAGCAACCCTCCCACTCAGGAAGAGAAGGGACAGGAGAAATCACTGAAGATGGTAGCTCAGGATATGTCCACCCTGCCACCCTCGTTCGAAATAGAGTGGCTAATGTAGACATTCGACGTTGCAAATGAAGCCCGGGATTTAAATATCCTGGGCTTCATTTGCATCTTGCCGAGCACCACCATTTTTAAATCCCCGTTAGAGTGGACTCCATGCCCGCGGCTACACACAACATGGAGCAGGTAGTTCAAATTAGGCTCTCTAATTCGAACTACCGTTACTCCTCGTGGAACGAGGTGTACCGGTAGTTCGAATTAGAGAGCCTAATTCGGATAACAGAGGCAGCTTAACAGAGGCAGCTTTCAGGGCTCACCACAGCTGGCCTCACTGTAATCTTGGGAGCCTAGAAATGTTAAGAAATATTTCAGGATTTGTTTTGAAAAATTTGTATTCTTTCAGGATTTGTTTCAGAAAAATTTCTGAGAAAGCCTTCAAAATACAATAGCATCCCAACAGTGTTCAAATTGAGAATTTATCACTGACATTTCTCAAACATTTCTGTGATTCACTGACTCCATTTCAGTCACCCATCACTGCTCTTTGGAGCCCAAGATTACACAACAAGGTCATCAACATTTGTGGGGTTTCCAAACCCCATTGTTTCTGTAAGGACAATGACACCTGGCCGCTACTGCTCTCTTTCACACAGTCAAATAGCAGCAGATTCTCTGATAAAGAATCAAGGAGGTCAGTACTCAATAGGGAACAGCTCAGTAGTAACTAAGGGTATGTCTACACTACAGCGCTAATTCGAACTAACTTAGTTCGAATTAGTTAATTCGAACTAAGCTAATTCAAACTAACGGATCCAGACAAAAAAACTAGTTCGAATTAGCGTTTTGCTAATTCGAACTAGCATGTCCACATTAAGTGGACCCTGAAACGGGGTTAAGGATGGCCGGAAGCAGTGCTGGCAGGGCATCAGATGAGGACTTAGAGCGTGGAGATGCTGTCTCAGACTAGCCGAGGGCTGTGCTTAAAGGGACCCGACCCCCACCCCGGACAGACAGTTCTCAGGGGTTCCCCGCTTGCAAAGCAGTCCTGGCTTGGAGTGCCCGGAGTACCCACACTCGGCACATCACAGCACTCGGCCATCAGCCCGGCTGCACTTGCCTCAGGCTGCCATCCGGGGAGAGGAGGCAATTGGAGGGCTACTGGAGAGCTTCCACCCTGAGGAGCCTGCAGAGCCAGCCCAGTTCTCCCCATCAGGGGCTTGTACCCCATTCCACCCTCACCTCCTTCCACTTACCCCTCCCTAGCCCCCCTTCCTGATGTATAAAATAAAGGTCACGTGTGTTCAAAAATAGAAACTCTTTATTTAACAAAACTGGGGGAAACTGGGAAAAGGAGCTGGGAGAGGGGAAGAGTGAGGGTGGGAGAGGAGAGAGGGAAAACTGGGAGGAGGGAGCTGGAAGGGGAAAGAAAGGAAAAGGAGGGGGTGGGGAAACTCAAGGATCAGGGGTGAGGGTCTCGCCGGGCCAACCGCCTCCCAGCACGGCGAGGGAGAGGGCCTTGGCGTCCCCAGGGGGATGGGGTGGAGGGTGCGGAGGTTGAGATGGGGGGTGTGGACATTGAGGAAGAGGGTGTGGGGGTTGAGGAGGAAGAGGTGGGAGGGGGGCAGGAGTGGGAGGAGGGACAGCATTTGGGGGGCACCAGGCGCAGGACCAGCACGGGGCACCACGCTCTGCAGCAGGACCTGCAGGTTTGTGCTCAGCTCTTGGACCTCAGCCAGAAGCTCGTGGCGGAGCTGGAGGTTTGCCCACATCCAGGCCTCCAGTGTGCGGTGCATGGCTCGCAAGGACCCCAGGTGCTGGTCCCAGTACTCCTGCTCCATGCTGGCGGTCCGGAGCAGGCCGCGGGTGCGGGAGCATGTCCCAGGCGGGGTGGTGCGCCCTGCACGAGCAGCTGGTGCAGCTGTAGAGAAAGAAGAGAAGTGGTCAGTTCTCCCTGAGGATGCAGAGGATGATGCCCAGCCCTCTTCCCCACCCCACAATGTGAGGGTGACCATGTCCTGCACCGTCAGAGCCGCAGTACTCTTACAGAGGCCATGGTCAGGATGTGTGGCTCTCCCCAGGACTGGGAGCTGCCCCAAGACCACACCCATGTCCCCGTGCCATGTATAGTGTGGCCGGGGCGGCGGGGGGAAGGGGGAGATGTCCCCTGCCTCCATGTAGAGGGGACATGTGAAGGGAAAGCATCCTGCTGGGTCCCGCCCCGGGGTTGGGAGCATGTCAGGTCTCTTCGCACAAGCATGTGCCTATTGGACCATGGCCCCTGGGTGTCACGCAGCTGGAGCCACCTGCCCAAGGTGGCATGGCACGTGCGAGCACGTGCACAGGTGTCTGCGTGATCCGTGGAAGGCATGGCCCACACGCGTGGTCTCTGGTCTCCCTCCCGCCTCCCCCCCCCCAAACTACTTAATTTGAACTACTTACCCGGTACGGTCTCCCTGGACGCTGGGACATCCTGCAGTGGCCCCGGGTCAGGGCTCTCCGGTCCCGGCTCGCTGTCCCCCAGGCTGGCATGGACTGCCCCGCCCCCCAAGACTCTGTCGAGGGCAGGGAAGTAGGGTCAGGTGTCAGCCCCTGCAGAGGCGCCACCCCTGGTGGCTCTGGCGTACCCCTGCTGCAGCTGCTTCACTTTAATGCGCACCTGCTCCCGGGAGCACCTATGTCCCTTTCGGGTCATGGCAGTCGCTATGCGGCCATAGACGGCCGCGTTCCTCCTCCTAGTGCAGAGATCATGGAGACTGGGGGCCTGCCCCCAAACCTCAATGAGGTCCATGACCTCTGCACTAGTCCAGGGGGCCGCGTGCCATCTACGACCCCTGGCTGGCCCCTGGGTGCTGGGGGACTGGGCAGGAGATGGCTCGCTGCCACTGGCTCATGGTGGGGCCACTGGGTCAGGGGCAGAGACCGCTGGCAGGGCTGGCTGTCTCAAGTGCCGTCTGGCCAGAGTCTACCCCTTTAAGGGCCTGGGGCTGGGGGAGAGGAGAGGAGTTTTCCTGGTTGTGCCCAGAGAGGCCACCGGGGGGAACCTGGGAAGGGCTAGCCTCCCACTAGTTCGAATTAAGGGTCTACACAGCCCTTAATTCGAACTAGTAAGTTAGAACTAGGCTTAGTCCTCGTAGAATGAGGTTTACCTAGTTCGAACTAAGAGCTCCGTTAGTTCGAATTAAGTTCGAACTAACGGAGCGCTAGTGTAGCGCCTATCAAAGTTAATTCGAACTAACATCCGTTAGTTCGAATTAACTTTGTAGTGTAGACATACCCATAAATAGGCTGATGACAGAGCAAGAAACAGCATATGCTGGATCTGACACAATTATCTGAAGAGCCTTAGATAAGTTATTTAAACTTTCTGCCTCACATCTGTAATACTGGGATAAAAGTAGGTATCTTAGGAATGTTATGAAGAACGCTAAATGTCTACACAGCAAAGTTATTTCAAAATAATTTTCCTACTATCTACACAGCCAAACCACTATTTTGAAAATAAATTGAAATAGTGGAGCGCTCATTTCCAATTTGGTAAATCTCATTCCACAAGGATTAACGCCAAATTTGAAATAGCTAAATCTAAATAAGCATTGTGAAGACACTTATTTAGAAATAGGGGGCCTACAGTCCTTCCCAGGGTGCCCTGGTGGCCACTCTGGGCACAACCAGGAAAACTCTTCTGCTCCCTCCCCCCCACACCACACAGCCAGCATTCCGTGCACCTGGCCCAGCAAGAGCCAGCAACCCAGTGGCACCCAGCCCTCCACCACTCCCTAGGAGCAGGCTGTCAGTTCCCTGGAGCCTGCCAGGGGGATGCAAAGGCCTTCCTGGTCTAGTGCGGAGACCGTGGACCTCAATGAGGTTTGGGGGGAGGCCTCCAATGTCCATGATCTCTGCACGGGTATGTCTACACTACGAAGTTAATTCGAACTAACGGACGTTAGTTCAAATTAACTTTCATAGGCTCTACACTAGCGCTCCGCTAGTTTGAACTTAATTCGAACTAGCGGAGCGCTTAGTTTGAACTAGGTAAACCTCATTTTACGAGGACTAAGCCTAGTTCGAACTTACTAGCCCCTTAACTGTGTAGCCCCTTAATTCGAACTAGTGGGAGGCTAGTCCTTCCCAGCTTTACCTGGTGGCCACTCTGGGCACCACCATAAGAACATAAGAACATAAGAACGGCCGTACTGGGTCAGACCAAAGGTCCATCTAGCCCAGTATCCTGTCTACTGACAGTGGCCAGCACCAGGTGCCCCAGAGAGGGTGGACAATGATCAAGCGATTTGTCTCCTGCCATCCCTCTCCAGCCTCTGACAAACAGAGGCCAAGGACACCATTTTATCCCCTGGCTAATAGCCTTTTATGGACCTAACCTCTATGAATTTACCAAACTTCTCTTTAAACTCTATTATAGTCCTAGCCTTCACAGCCTCCTCTGGGAAGGAGTTCCACAGGTTGACTACACGCTGTGTGAAGAAGAACTTTCTTTTATTAGTTTTAAACCTGCTACCCATTAATTTTATTTGGTGTCCTCTAGTTCTTCTATTATGGGAACTAATAAATAACTTTTCTTTATTAGCCCTCTCCACACCACTCATGATTTTATAGACCTCTATCATATCCCCCCTCAGTCTCCTCTTTTCTAAACTGAAAAGTCCCAGTCGCTTTAACCTGTCCTCATATGGGACCCGTTCCAAACCCCTAATCATTTTAGTTGCCCTTTTCTGAACCCTTTCCAAGGCCAAATATATCTTTTTTGAGGTGAGGAGACCACATCTGTACACAGTATTCAAGATGTGGGTGTACCATAGTTTTATACAGGGGCAGTAAGATATTCTGGGTCTTATTTTCTATCCCTTTCATAATAATTCCTAGCATCCTATTTGCCTTTTTGACCGCCGCAGCACTCTGTGTGGAAGTTTTCAGAGAACTGTCCACGATAACTCCAAGATCTCTTTCCTGATTTGTCGTAGCCAAATTAGCCCCCATTATACTGTACGTATAGTTGGGGTTATTTTTGCCAATTTGCATTACTTTACACTTATCCACATTAAATTTCATTTGCCATTTTGTTGCCCAATCATTCAGTTTGGTGAGATCTTCTTGGAGTCCCTCATAGTCTGCTTCTGTCTTGACTATCCTAAACAGTTTTGTATCATCTGCAAACTTTACTACCTCACTGCTTACCCCTTTCTCCAGATCATTTATGAATAAGTTGAAAAGGATTGGTCCCAGGACTGACCCTTGGGGTATACCACTAGTTACCCCTCTCCAATCTGAAAATTTACCATTTATTCCTACCCTTTGTTTCCTGTCTTTTAACCAGTTCTCAATCCAAGAAAGGACCTTCCCTCTTATCCGATGGCCATGTAATTCACACAGGAGCCTTTGGTGAGGGATTTTGTCAAAGGCTTTCTGAAAATCCAAGTATACTATATCTACTGGATCCCCCAGGTCCGCATGTCTGTTAACACCTACAAAGAACTCTAAGGGTATGTCTACACTACAATGTTAGTTCGAACTAACAGACGTTAGTTCGAACTAACATTCATAGCCGCTACACTAGCGCTCCGCTAGTTCGAATTTGATTCGAACTAGCGGAGCGCTTAGTTCGAACTAGGAAAACCTCATTTTACGAGGATTAAGCCTAGTTCGAACTTACTAGTTCAAATTAAGGGGTGTGTAGCCCCTTAATTCGAACTAGTGGGAGGCTAGCCCTCCCCAGCTTTCCCTGGTGACCACTCTGGCCAACACCAGGGAAACTCTATGTCCCCCTCCCGGCCCCGGATCCCTTAAAGGGGCATGGGCTGGCTACGGTGCCCGTGCCAGGTGCAAGACTGCCAGCACCCAGCCAGCAGACCCTGCACCTGGCACGGCACAGAGCCACCCACCCGATGTCCCCAGCCCACCCTCTCTTCCCGAGAACAGGCTGGCGGCTCCCGGGAGCTTGCCCTGGACCGCAAGAGGCGGGCACCGTCCTGGGCTAGTGCGGACATCGTGGACCTCGTCCACGATCTCCGCACTAGGCACAGGAAAGTGGCCGTCTAGGGCAGGAGAGCTGCCAGCCTGGCCACCCAGGAGCAGGTGTGCATGAAAATCAAGGGGGTCCACTGAGACCCCCGACCCTGAGCCCTGAGCTTACAATGGCCGTCCTGGGTCAGACCAAAGGTCCATCTAGCCCAGTAGCATGTCTGCCGACAGCGGCCAACCCTAGGGACCTTGGAGGGGATGGACCGAAGACAGTGACCAAGCCATTTGTCTCGTGCCATCCCTCTCCAGCCTTCCACAAACTTTGGGCAGGGACACCACTCCTACCCCCTGGCTAAGACTACTCCATGGACCCAGCCTCCATGACTTGATTTCACTTCCCTTTAAACTCTGTTCTAGTTGTAGCCTTCACAGACTCCTGCAGCAAGGAGTTACGCAGGTTAACTATTTGCTTTGTGAAGAAGAACAACTTTCTCTTACTAGTTTGAAGCCTGCTACCCATTCCTTTCCTTTGGTGTCCTCTAGACCTTCTTTATGGGAACTCATGAAGAACTTTTCTGAATGCACCCTCTCCACCCAACCCCTGCTTTTAGAGACCTCTATCCTGTCCCCCCTCCGTCTCCTCTTTTCTAAGCTGAAAAGTCCCAGTCTCTGTAGCCTCTCTTCATCTGGGACCTGTTCCCAACCCCTGATCATGTTAGTGCCCTCCCCTCTCCCAGCCTTTCTCTTCCCCTCTCCCACCTCCTTTTCCCAGTCTCCCCCAGTTTTGTTCAATAAAGACAGAGTCAATGTTGGAAGAAACGTTATCTTTATTTTGTACATCAATAAGAAGGGGGGCTAGGGAAGGGTAAGTGGAAGGAGGTGAGGGTGGAATGGGGTACGAGCCCCCGATGGGGAGGACTGGGCTGGCTCTGCGGTCTTCTGGGGGTGGAAGCTCTCCTTCCGGCCCCCCGATTGCTCCCTCTCCCCAGATGGCAGCCTGCGGCAAGTGCAGCCGGTCTGATGGCCGAGTGCTGTGATGTGCCCAGTGTGGGTATTCCGGGCACTCCAAGCCAGGACTGGTTTTCAAGCGGGGAACCCCTTAGAACTGTCTGTCCGGGGTGGGGGTCGGGACTCTTTAAGCGCAGCCCTCGGCTAGCCTGAGACAGCATCTCCACGCTCTAAGTCCTCCTCTGATGCCCTGCTGGCACTGCTTCCAGCCATCCTTAAGCCCTGTTCAGAGTCCACTCAATGTGGACTTGGTAGTTCGAATTAGCAAAACGCTAATTCGAACTAGTTTTTAGTTCTAGACGCATTAGTTCGAATTAGCTTAGTTCGAATTAACTAATTCGAACTAAGTTAGTTCGAACTAGCGCTGTAGTGTAGACATGCCCTAACAGATTAGTAAGACAGGATTTCCCTTTACAGAAACCATGTTGACTTTTGTCCAACAAATTATGTTCTTCTATATGCTTCACAATTTCATTCTTTACTATTGTTTCGACTAATTTGCCCGGTACTGAAGTTATACTTACCAGTCTGTAATTGCCAGGATCGCCTCTAGAGCCCTTTTTAAATATTGGTGTCACGTTGGCTACCTTCCAGTCATTCGGTACGGAAGCCGATTTAAAGAATAGGTTCCAAACCACAGATAATAGCTCAGCAATTTCCCATTTAAGTTCTTTTAGAACCCTTGGATGAATGCCATCCGGTCCCGGAGATTTGTTAACATTAAGTTTTTCTATTTGTTCCAAAACCTCCTCTAATGACACTTCAATCCGGGACAGTTCCTCAGATTCATCACCCACAAAGGATGGTGCAGATTCAGGAATCTCCCCAACGTCCTCAGCCGTGAAGACTGAAGCAAAGAAATCATTTAGTTTCTCCGCAATGGCTTTATCGTCCTTGATTGCTCCTTTTATGTCTCGATCGTCTAGGGGATCCACAGGTTTTTTAGCAGGCTTCCTGCTTCTAATGTACTAAAAAAAAATTTGTTATTTCCTTTTTGAGTTTTTGGCTAGCTGTTCCACAAAATCTTTTTTTGCTTTTCTTATTACATGTTTACACTTGATTTGACAGTGTTTATGTTCCTTTCTATTTATCTCACTAGGGGTGTGTCTAGACTACATGCCTCCTTCGACGGAGGCATGTAGATTAGCCAGATCGGAAGAGGGAAATGAAGCCGTGATTAAAATAATCGCGGCTTCATTTAAATTTTAATGGCTGCCCCGATCTGCCGATCAGCTGTTTGTCGGCAGATCGGGGGAGTCTGGACGCGATGCCCCGACAAAGAAGCCTTTCTTCATCGACACAGGTAAGCCTCGTGAAACCAGGCTTACCTGTGTCGATGAAGAAAGGCTTCTTTGTCGGGGCATCGCGTCCAGACTCCCCCGATCTGCCGACAAACAGCTGATCGGCAGATCGGGGCAGCCATTTAAATTTAAATGAAGCCGCGATTATTTTAATCGCGGCTTCATTTCCCTCTTCCGATCTGGCTAATCTACATGCCTCCGTCGAAGGAGGCATGTAGTCTAGACACACCCTAGGATTGGACTTCCACTTCTTAAAAGATACCTTTTTGTCCCTCACTGCTTCTTTTACATGGTGGTTAAGCCACGGTGACTCTTTTTTAGGTCTCTTGCTATGTTTTTTTAATTTGGGGTATACATTTAAGCTGGGCCTCTATTATGGTGTCTTTAAAAAGTTTCCATGCAGCTTTCAGGGATTTGGCTCTAGTCACTGTGCCTTTTAATTTCTGTTTAACCAGGGAAACTCGTATGCCCTCCTCCCGGCCCCGGAGCCCTTAAAGGGGCACAGGCTGGCTACGGTGCCCGTGCCAGGTGCAAGCCTGCCAGCACCCAGCCAGCAGACCCTGCACCTGGCACGCCATGAGCCAGCCACCCGATGCCCCCCAGCCCTCCGCCTCTTCCCGGGACCCGATGCCACCCGATGCCCCCCAGCCCTCCGCCTCTTCCGCACTAGGCACAGGAAAGTGGCCATCTAGGGCACGAGAGCTGCCAGCCTGGCCACCCAGGAGCAGGTTTGCATGAAAATCAAGGGGGTCTACTGAGACCCTCAACCCTGAGCCCTGAGCTTACAATGGCCGTCCTGGGTCAGACCAAAGGTCCATCTAGTCCAGTAGCCTGTCTGCCGACAGCAGCCAACCCTAAGTACCCTGGAGGGGATGGACCAAAGACAGTGACCAAGCCATTTGTCTCGGGCCATCCATCTCCAGCCTTCCACAAACTTTGGGCAGGGACACCATTTCTACCCCCTGGCTAATAGCACTCCATGGACCCAACCTCCTTGACTTGATCTCACTTTCCTTTAAACTCTGTTCCAGTTGTAGCCTTCACAACCTCCTGCAGCAAGGAGTTCCACAGGTTGACTCTTTGCTTTGTGAAGAACAACTTTCTGTTACTAGTTTGAAGCCTGCTACCCATTCCTTTCCTTTGGTGTCCTCTAGTCCTTCTATTATGGGAACTAATGGAGAACTTTTCTGAATGCACCCTCTCCACACCACTCTTGCTTTTATAGGCCTCTATCATATCCCCCCTCCGTCTCCTCTTCTCTAAGCTGAAAAGTCCCAGTCTCTTTAGCCTCTCTTCATATGGCACCTGTTCCAAACCCCTGATCATTTTAGTTGCCCTCCCCTCTCCTGCCCTCTCTCTTCCCCTCTCCCACCTCTTTTTCCCAGTCTCCCCCAGTTTTGTTCAATAAAGACAGAGTCAATGTTGGAAGAAACGTTATCTTTGTTTTGTACATCAATAAGAAGGGGGGCTAGGGAAGGGTAAGTGGAAGGAAGTGATTGAGGAATGGGGTACGCGCCCCCAATGGGGAGGACTGGACTGGCTCTGTGGGCTTCTCGGGGTGGAAGTTCTCCTTCAGCCCCCTGATTGCCCCCCTCCCCGGATGGCAGCCTGTGGCAAGTGCAGCCGGGCTGATAGCCGAGTGCTGTGATGTTCCGCGTGTGGGCACTCAGGGCACTCCAAGCCAGAACTGCTTTACAAGCGGGGCACCCCTGAGAACTGTCTGTCCGGGGTGGGGGTCGGGTCCCTTTAAGCACAGCCCTCCGCTAGCCTGAGACAGCAGCTCCACACTCTAAGTCCTCATCTGATGCCCTGCCGGCACTGCTTCCGGCCATCCTTAACCTCTGGTCAGCGTCCACTCTGTGTGGACATGCTAGTTCGAATTAGCAAAACGCTAATTCGAACTAGGTTTTAAGTCTAGATGCACTAATTTGAATTAGCTTAGTTTGAATTAACTAATTCGAGTTAAGTTAGTTCGAATTAGCGCTATAGTGTAGCTATACCCCACTAGACACAGGTATGTGGCCATCTGCAGGCAGATGGCTGACAGGCTTGCCACCAAACGCCACATGCGTACCAAGAAGCAGGTGCGCATGAAAATAAAGGAGCTGAGACAGGCCTATGCTTGGGTCTCAGGGGGCAGCTCCCAACCAGGGGCTGACTCAGATCCCTACCCCTATTGCGATGCCCTGGACCACATCCTGGAGGATCAGAAGGTCCATGCCCCTCAGGTGGTCATCAACCCTGGGACAGAGGGCCCCGACCAGGGCATGGAGGAGGAGGAGGACAGCCAGGAGCTGCAGGACAATGGAGGGAGAGACCCCTGAGCCATCCCAGCAAACCTGTCACTGATGTCATCCAAGGCCGGGGAGGCCTCGACATGTGACTGACATCACTATCCCCTTATGCGGGGCGGGGGAGAGGGGGAGACCAGGGACCACGCATGTGTGCCTTACTGACCATGGAACACACAGCAACCTGTGAATGCGCTGTGCCACCTCGGGAATGTGGCCCTGGTTGGCTGCCACACGGGCCTTGGCCTCTTACCCACACACATGTATGTATGAAGTCACATGCCATGCTCCTGACCACAAGAAGGGACACTGCATGATGCCCTCCCTCCACAAGCCCCCTCTACGCAGAGACAGGGCACATCTCCCCTTTCCCCCCCCTCCTCCTACACCCACACTATATACAGCAAAGGGGTCAGCTCACACTCCGGGAATAGCAGGACATGATGGTGCAGAGACCTGCCATCCTCGCCTTGCAGAAGGGGAGCTGGGCTTCACCCACTGTGTCCCTAGGGAGAACGGACCACTTCTCTTGTTTCTCCATAGCCTCACCAGCTATGGGTGCAGGGCACACCACCCATCCAGGACATCCTCTAGTGCCTGGGCCCTCAGCAGGCTGACCCAGAACTAGGAGGAGTACCAGTGGCAGCACCTGGAGATCCTGCAATGGCAGGTCCGCTGCCAGGAGCACTGGGTGCAGAAAGACCTGCAGCTGCGGCGGGAGAGCTTGAGGGAGCTGCTTGACCAGTAGCGTGCCAACCATGACCACCTGCAGACCCTGGTGCAGAGATCGCTGACTGCTGCCTCTCCAGCCCTTGCAGTTGCCCCAGCTGTCATTCCTCCTCTCACTCCTGCTTCCCCTCCCACTTCTTCCTCCCCCGCTTCCCACCCACCCCATCCTCCATACCCACTCCCCCCTGAGGACACTGAGGCCCCCGCACCCACAGTGCTGGGAGACCGGTGGACCAGAAAGACCCCCGCAACCAGAGCTTCTCCTCCCACTTCTTCCTTCCCCCCCTCCCCACCCACCCCACCTTCCATACCCACTCCCCCCTGAGGACACTGAGGCCCCCGCACCCACAGTGCTGGGAGACCGGTGGACCAGAAAGACCCCCGCAACCCAGAGCTTCTCCTCCCACTTCCTCCCCTTGCCTCCCCCTTCCAGCTTCCTCCTCCCAGGTTTCCCCCTCCCTTCTCCCACCCTCATTCCCCCCTCACCCCAGTTATTGTCAATAAAGAGAGTTTGTTTTTGGCAACACATGTGTTTTTATTTTACATCAGGAAGGGGGGCTAGGGAGGGGAAAGTGGAAGGACGTGAGGGTGGAATAAGGCACAAGGCCCCAATGGGGCACTGCAGGGAGACTTCACTCCTCCTCTGGGTGGAAACTGTCCCACAGGGCCTCCTGGATACGGACAGCCCCCTGATGGTCCTCCCAGCTGGCAGCCGTGCGGGGCTGCACGTAGAGGCCAGCCAAGTGGTTGGCCTCTGCCATCCAAGCTGGAAGGAAAGCCTCCCCCTTCCTCTTGCACAAATTATGCAGCACACGCTGCCACCATGTGTGGAATATTCCATTCGGAGAGGTCCAGGTGGTTGAGGAAGCATCTAAAATGGGCCTTCAACCAGCCTAATGCCCCCTCCACCACGATTCAGGCCCTGCCAAGCCTGGCATTAAAGTCCTGTCGGGAGGGGTTGAGGTGCCCCGTGTAGGGCTTCATGAGCCAGGGTTGTAGGGGATAGGCTGCATCCTCCACCAGGCACACAGGTATGTCCACGACCCTGGTGTGGCGGTCGGAGAAGAAAGTCCCGGCGTGCAGCCACTGGCACACGGAGGAGTTCCGGTACACCCGCGCGTCGTGTGCTTTGCCGGACCAGCCCATGCTGATATCCACAAACTGGCCCTGGTGGTCAAATGCAGCCTGCAGGATGACCGAGAAGTATCCCTTCAGATTGATGTAGAGGGAGGCCTAGTGGTCTGGGGCGTGGATGGGGATGTAAGTCCCGTCAATTGCCCCCCTGCAGCTGGGGAAGCCCAGGGAGCCAAACCCCTTGATCACCGCATCCAAATCGGTGAGGCGGATGACTCTGTGGAGCAGCTCTCTATTGATGGCCTTGACCACCTGCAGAGGGACACACAAAACCAGCGAGAGTCACTGGGGTGCCAGGGCGGCTGAGAGTGCCCCTCCCCCGCCACAGCCCCACGCCCCCACTCCCAGGAGCAAACTCCTCCTGCAATCCTGGCTGCTGCAGGCAGTCCGTAGTGTGGCTGGGACAGAACAAACCCTCCTGGGGAGGGGACTTTCACCACCTCCCCCACTTTTCCCTAGGGCAGCCCATCCCCTCCTCACTCCTCCCCTCCCCCTGGCACATTGGCCGGAGACTGCCATACCTGCATGAACACTGCTCCAATGGTGGATCTCCCCATGCTGAACTGGTTCGCCACAGATCGGTAGCTAACTGGCGTGGAGAGCTTCCAGAGGACGATGGCCACATGCTTGTGGAGGGGAATGGCGGGCCTCATGTGCGTGTCCTGTCATTGCAGAGCAGGGGCAAGCCATTCACAGAGCTCAAGGAAGGTGTCCGTCTTCATCCTGAAGTTCTGGGACCATTGTTGGTCACCCCAGCGCTCTAGGATGATGTGGTCCTACCAATTGCTGCTGGTGTCTAGATGCCAGGTGTGGCACTGCTGCTGCTCCTCCCTGGCCCCCAAGGGGGTCAGGAAGAGGTCCTGGGGGTTGGGCTGCAGCAGATGCTGCCAGGCAGTCTCCAGCAATTGCAGCCAGGCTTGCAGCACCACGTCCAAAATGAGCATCAGAGTGCCCAGGGGTGTCTCTAGCTCCCTGGTGCTGAGTGCTGTGGTGTCCCAAATGAGAGCGAGCGAAGCAGACAGAGAGGAAAACACTTTGCTGTCCCTCAGAGAGGTAGGCAAGCAAGCAGGGAAAGCTGAGAACCGGCTGTCCAGGGGGCGGTTCCTTTCAGCACAAGCCTCAGATAGCCGCAGGTAGCAGCCACACAAAGCAACTAATGACCTGATGCCCTGCTGGAACTGGTGCATCCAATCAGCGTAGATGCACTATTTTGAAAGAGCAAAATGCTATTTCGAAATTCATTTTGTATGTAGATTCGTTATTTCAAAATAAGTTATTTCAAATTAACTATTTCAAAATAAGATATTACGAACTAATACTGTAGTATAGACATATCCTCAGGGTATGTCTACACAGCACACTTATTTTGAAATAAGCTATTTTGGATTTTTTTTCTAAAATAGCTTATTTTGAAATAGCACATCTACACTACAGGGAAGCCTGAAAATTAGTCTGGTGCAGGCTTCCCTAATGTGGATGTGCTACCTTGAGGCACTGGGGAGTACCGTAATTACTTTGAATGGCCTTGGGAAGGAGCTATTTCAAAATAGCAGAAGTGGAGCATTCAGACTACCACTATTCCTAAACAGCTATTTTGGAAAAAAGTGTTAATCCTCATGGAATGAGGTTTACAGAATCCGGAATAAGCTGTCCATTATTTCAAAAGTATTTTGAAATAATGGAATTGCTGTGTAGACCCTTGCCTTGTTATGTTGAAATAACGTTAGTTATTTCAAAATAACTGTGCTGTGTAGACACGCTCTAAGTATATGTAAAGGGAGAACATTCCCTGTAATGCTCAAAAATCCCACAGCGGGTGAACTCCTTGCTATGCTCAGACCTTTAGTTTATGTGCAGAATTTTCCCTTGACGTTTTTTCAGGATGTGGCCAGGAGCAAACTTGGATCCTAGGAGGGGTTCAGGGAGGGAGGAGAGAAGAATGCACAGGGGCCCATGCACTGCCTCTGTCCTGAGCACTAGCTCTGCACTCCCATTGGCTGAGAATCTGTTGCTGGCTGCTTCTGAGGCACAGCATGGTCTGCAGTGCCAGGAGAGGCAGGAAGCCTGCCTTAGCACCTCCACTGCATCGCTGACCAGGAGCTGCTCAAGGAAAGCCTTTTCCACCCCAGCCTTGACCCCCTCTCCCAAAGCCAGAGCTCTCTCCTAGGCTATGTCTAGACTGCAAGCCTCTTTCGAAAGAGAGCGTCTAGACTGCACGCGGAACTTTCGAAAGAGCAAGCCGCTTTTTCGAAAGAAAGCACCCAGTGAGTCTGGATGCTCTCTTTCGAAGAAGCCCTATTTACATTCAAGAACTCCTTCTTTCGAAAGAAGCACTTTCGAAAGAAGGCGTTCTTCCTCGTGGAATTAGGTTTACCGCCGTCGAAAGAAAAGCCGCGTTCTTTCGATTTAATTTCGAAAGAACGTGGCTGCAGTCTAGACGCAGGTGAAGTTTTTTCGGAAAAAGGCTACTTTTCCCGAAAAAGCCCCTGAGTCTGGACACAGCCCTAGAGCCCAAAGCTCTCATCCTCAGTCCCACCCTGGAGCCCACATTCTAGTCAACTTATATTGAGTTGCAGGCATCAACAATGTTCTTTAACTGGGTCATGAGAGAAAAAAAGTTTGAAAACCACTGATCTAATTAATGAACTAAGCTTTGTTCCAATAGAAGATATGAAAGCCAGGATAAAATTACTGTAAACCTATTTGCAATAATAGATGCTACTCGGGGAATGTAGGCTCAATTTCCATCTCCGCCCCACTGTTCCTTCCACTGTGACTTGCTCAAAGTCCATCTCTGTGCTGAAAATCCCCCTCTCCTGCCCTCCACGCACACCTTTTGTCAAAGTTGTTTAAATAGACAGTTACCCTTTTGGGGCAGAGATTGTAGAGACACAGTGAGAGACCTATGCACAGTATAGCAGGGTCCTGAACTTTACTCAGGCCACTGTGTGCTGCTGCACTAAAAATGAATAATAACAGTAATTATACTACAAAGTTCGTGTGAACAAGACACGAGTTTTATTTCCCTTTAAAATGCCACCAAGTGCTAGTAACAGGAGGGCCAGGGAAGCATCACACTATCATAATGGTATCACATTCAAACTGAGGCTTTTGATTTGCAGTTTTAATGGTTGTAAGAAAATTAAAATGCTTCTGAGTTAAGACCTCACATGGACAACTTCCAACACAGAAGGAGTTTTTATAGCCCTTACAAATGAGGCTTTTAAGAACAAAACAAAATGATGAACTTGTTTAGAGTGAGGTTTTAATGGAGATTTTTATAATTATATATAGTAAATAATATAGTACCCTTGAGGCATATTCCTCCCTTCTTTGCTAGGAATGACCATTGACATACCGTGCTACCAGACCATTTGTTGATTTTTCTGTAACAGACTAACTCAGCTCCCCCCGAAGCTCCTGAATTATCTGATTATTCAGTGATATTTCAGCATTGTGGGTTAATTATACCTGGTTACAAAGCATTGCTTCTGTTTGAGCACAACTCTTTCAAACTCTCCCTCTGATCGAAGACGCCAACAGACTTTATAATCCTATCAAAGAGATTCAGCAGTTTAGCAAGAGGTAGCTAATGAATAGAATGAGAATCTTAGAATGTTTCCTTTCTGGGCCTGTACAGTGGCAGTAGTCTGTAAAAATTAGATTCCCAGATATAGAGATTATGAGGCCAGAGGAAACCACTATGATCATCTAATCTAATCTCCTATATAATACAGGCTATGGGACTTCTGAATTAATTTCCAGTTGAATTGTAGTGTATGTTTTAGAAAAGATGAAGAGTGCACCTGAGGTAACAGAAGCCACACTTTAGCTTAAGGAATTTGAGAGAAAGCCTGAAGATCTAAAGGTCCTTGCTTAAATCCTGTCAAAGACCAGAATTTAACAAAGAACCTTTAGATCATCTGTCTCTCCAAATTGAGGTACTTTGGCTCATGCTAAGACTAATGTAATATTACCTGAGGGTAAAAAGTTTCAGATCCATTTTCTATTCTCATGACCACACACAATTACGTTGGGTAGATATTTCTTTGTCTGATGCATTAACTTACTTTTTCATCCAACTGAGCTCTGGTATTGCAGCATGTCTGTTATAAACCAGTACCGATGGAACAAATCACACACACTGTATTTATTTACGAGCACTGTTTCCATTGATAAGAATCACTGAAAAAACAAGGTACCAATGAATATTGTTGTCTCTGCCAAACAGCGGTCAGACATCGGACCAAATAAGGTAATTCAACAAATTTCCTCCCCTCATCCATTGGCTGGATATGAGTTATGTAAATTGTCTAATACAGGTTGGATCTCCCTGACCCGACACACTTGGGACCTGGGTGGTCCTGTATGAGGGATTTTGCCAAACCAGTGGAGGTTATTTCTTGCTCCTCTGCTGTGTCCTCTCCCCCCCCCCCCAACCCACCCTGCACTGCCCTCCTGGGCTTCCTGGCTCCCCCCACAGCCCTGCTGAGTCATGCATTAGGTTTCCCAGTTCTCACCCCTCCTCACCCCTGCACCCGCAGCCTAGCAGGGCTGCACATTGCCCCCACCCCTGCAACACACTGGTTTCCAAGGCCACCCCACACCTCTCAGAGCACTGGGGCTCTCTGATCCTAGAACATCTGTGGTCCCTCCAGACCACAGTTGTTGTCACACCAGAGAGTTCCAGTTTTTAGAGGTACAACTTATACTATAGATAACGGAGGACCAAACAATAAAAAGGTGACTTTCTTCTAGCCAAAGTCCATAGCAATTATGCTATGCATTTTTCATATTTTATAGGTACTGCTTCTGGTAGGGATGAAACCATAAAAGTTGCACCACATGAGGACATAACAAGTTTTGTTGCATCTTGTTCTTTAAAAATATCTACAAGTGGCTTGTTTAAACTGAGTTTCAAGAAATAGATAAAAATCCAGTAATTTTATTAATTTTTCATTCAGATTGCTGCTGGTTGATTGCATGATCTTGTACAGATTTTCAAAAATGTGAATTTTGACAAAATACTATATTTTACAGGGAAACATTCACAACAAATGGATGCAGTAGATAAAGCGTCCACTGATTTCCACGATTAAGAATAAAATTTGCATCCACCCTGCAAATTTTATTGTATTTACATTTATAATACTTGACAACCACATGTATATGTTTCACATGTATCAGTTTCACATATATATGTTATGTTTTACTGAGCCTAGAGATATTATTTTTTCTGATGGACACACCTTGACTTGATTATCTGCCCATCTTTATCAGGTTGCTAGAAAAGTAAATCTGAATGTTTGGAGGGAAAAAAGACTTCCTAATGGTATAGCAATGACAATTTTAGTTGAAGTCAGATACTTTCTGTACCTATATATTGTATGTACATACACAGTATCTGGTAAGAGACTATAAAAAGGACTAATTTAAAGCACTTCAGTTACTCAAGGATTATTTATTGAATATAAACTGAGATGCTAAATTGCATTTTAAAAACCTAGAGAGAGACAATATATATACTTTTCTAGCTTTACTAAAAGCATTTTTCTTCACAATATTAATTCTGAAACTTCAATATCTTTTTGATTCGCAAATTACACTAAATTGTACAGGTTAGCAGCAAGGTCACTAATACAATGTATTCCATTTTACATCTTCAGTACTTTTAATTATGCATATTTGTTTCTGTACCATATTCAGAGGGAATGCTAAGAATAAAGTGGTTAGCACAAATCATGCAATTCATTCATTTTATAAAGTTTCTCCTAGTATTTTACTGAGTCAATATTTATCATCCCCAAAGATCTGTCACTAAGCCTTTGAGCCTATTAAATCGCAAAAACTGAAAAATTCTCAAGCACTGTTCTGAAAAATAACCTTGAAATAAGTGTTTTTTAAACTATATCTCTTAGTGGGAATGGACAAGAACGCGGCTACTAAAATCTTGTTCTAGCGAGAATAACTGCCCCCCATTTCTTCCTATTTATTAGGGTCAGCATTTTATTTGAGTAAAAGGAAATAGTGATTGTTATAACACATTTTAAAACTAATAAAAGTGAAAATATACTTTTGCAATCAAGCTTGATTTTATGGGGGGAAACATCAAATGTGTTATCCACCTTCATATACATGTTAGACCTTTACTCTAAGTAAAAGGGACTGACACAACTTAAAGGGGTTATAACATCAAAAAGGAAGAGGTCATGGTTTGACCATGACCATGTATAATACTCTCATACACATCAATTCAAATCCCAGATGCAATATTTGCCTACCTTTCTGTCTATAGTAAAAAGCTTTATTATTCAGTGACTGATAGTAGCCATAAAATCCTAGATTGTTCCACTAACACATTAGGGAACATTTAAAAAAACATTAACAGGCATTTGTGTGCCAACCATGAAAGTGGACCAACTCCAGATCCCTGAAAAAGGTACCCAAGGAAAAAGAGTGAAGTAATTGGAAATTGCTCTTACTGATCCAAAAGCTTCAAGATATTTAAACATCTGCAAGAGATAAGTGTTTGAACTGACCTTGTTTTTACCTGCAAGAGTTTACAAATCAGTCATGTTCATCTTAGGAAAATGCTGATACATGGCAAACTGCTTGTTAACAGTTTCATAAAGAATGAGGAACTTGTCAAATTCATCCTTCAATTGAAGGTAGACGGTAAAAAGTTCTGCTTTTGTTTAAATAGTAAATCATTTCACAATCAATTTTGTGCTCCACAATTTTATATCTCCAACACAAGTTGTATTACCTTTTGACATTCTATTGTTTCCCCTACTCTCTCAGAACATAATTTTTTCCTGGGGTTTTTACTCTTTCTTATCAAGTAAACTGATCAGGTCGTAGTGAAGGAACTCCATAATATATAGAATCATAGAATCATAGAGCTGGAAGAGACCTCAGGAGGTCAACAGGTCCAGCCCCCTGCCCAAGGCAGAACCAATCCCAACTAAATCAACCCAGTCACGGCTTTGTCAAGCCGAGACTTAAAAACCACTAAAGATGAAGATTCCACCACCTCACTAAGTGGTGAAGAATTCCAGTGCGTCAACACCCTCCTAGTGAAATAGTTTTTCCTAATATCTAACATAGACTTCCCCCACTGTAACTTGAGACCATTGCTCCTTGTTCTGCCATCCGTCACTACTGTGAACAGCCTCTCTCCATCCTCTTTGGAACCTCCCTTCAGGAAGTTGAAGGCTGCTATCAAATCCCCTCTCACTCTTTTCTTCTGCAGACTAAACAAACCCAAATCCCTCAGCCTTTCCTCATAGGTCATGTGCTCCAGCCCCCTAATCATGTTGGTTGCCTCTCCAATGCATTCACCTCCTTTCTATAGTGGGGGGGGGGGTCCAGAACTGGGCACAGTACTCCAGATGTTGCCTCACCAGAGCCAAATAAAGGGGAATAATCACTTCTCTAGATCTGCGGGCAGTGCTCCTCCTAATGCAACCTAATATGCCATTAGCCTTCTTGGCCTCAAGGGCACACTATTGACTCATATCCATCTTCTCATCCACTGTAATCCCCAGGTCCCTTTCTGCAGAATTGCTACTTAGCCAGTCGGTCCCCAGCCTGTAATAGGTGCATATGATAATTCCAAATCCTTTTCTTCCACTCCTCGATCAAGCAACACTTTCTCCATTGTGAGGAAGAGGTTTAATATTCTCTATAATAGAAATATCTGGTGAATCCTTCAGGTTGACTGAATGCAAGAATTTTCATTTCTGAGACTAAACTGCAAATAGTTTAGCTTAACCTGACTGGAGAAGCCTAATTTAGAATGAATACATACAGACCAACCAGATGCACTTCTGTTCTCCTGTAGAGATTTAGCTCGAATAATATTTTAAGGTTGACAATCATAATGGAAATGCTCCTTGTGGCACTGTTTTCCTAGCTAATGCAGAAAAGGCACAGCTTAAGGTGGTATGGGAATTCGTTATTAACACACTCTCAGCAAATTTTCATTGGGCTACAAATTTTATGATCTCATTTCATTTCTGATCTTTTCATATGTGATTGTATAAAGGCTAAGAATTCTTCTCTCCCCACTTTTTTCCTGATTTATCCAGCCATTGCCCATAACATTTTTCCCCTCTGCACCACAATGTGGAATGCCAAATTAACAGTAACCAATAATTAACATAACATTAAATATCAATGTAAATGAAAAAAAAAATCCCCAAATCCAACTTCACTCCATTTGTTCTTTGGTTGATGGATTGTTTTAAAAAAGGCTCAGGAAATTGTTAATCTAAAGATGTCTTTAAACTGAATATTAGAAAAAGATGAGTTTCTTCATCTTCACATGACAGAAACAGAGTATGCTTCTTGATTTTAAGATGCATTATTCAGTTTAATGCTATTATTTTCAAATTGAAATTCCCTTGCCCCAAATCTAGCTACCCAGATTCTTTACTCTCAGAGACTACAAGACAGTGATTAACTCTACTTTATACCCTTGAGATCTCTGAATTCTCTGGGCACACTAGCATTAAATATTTATTCAGAGACTGGCAGGAAATTAAGATGGTACCATTAGGGTTTGTTTTTGTTTTTTTAAGGTAGTGGGGACTCTTTAGGTTGCCAACATTGTCAACCCTCAGGCTCAGAAACTAGACAATATTTCATGCTTCTTTCCTATTTGGACCAATACTTAGACATTTCCTTGGGACCAGAATTTAATTCTTGAGAACAGGTTGGTGCCAACTTCTACTAGCAAACTCTTTTAAGCACTGATCTTTTTTTTTTAAATAAAAAGAAAGCAGACAAAACCTCTCTTTTGAAAATTTTATTTCCCTATCTGAAACAGTATGCCAATAACAACTTCTCACTGACTCTCACTACAGATCAGCCCCTTGTGAAAAACATTCCTGGCACTTCCTCCTTCCATTCTACATTTAGAATTCATGTGGAGAAACTGGTTTTGAAAAGCTTAAGGAAATTCACTGAAACACACTGGACACTAGCACACAAGGTTTCCTCTGGAAGCGTTGCAGAGCATTCACTGACCAACAGTATTTTCATGATATCTAAATGCAGAATGAAATTCTACTTTCTCCCCTGGGAAACCTACTTCACTCTGGTAAACCTAAAGTTTATTTCACTTCATGTTGGTAATCTAACTTTGCAAGAGATTTTTAACTAATTCCGGGATTTTCTGAGTTTTCCATTTGAATGAAAGGCATGTCATCTGAGATTGTGAACAAGGATGTTATTTTTGAGTCTCATCCTCTTTTACTGCCTGAGAAGGCTCACTTGGATCATATGCAAGTGATCTCTGCAGGTAAGTACCATGAGATTCAGAAGAGAAGAGCTTCAATTCCTCTGTTCCATCATAGGAGGTCTAGCTACGAGAACACTAATGAGATCATCTCCATATGTGCCCCCAAAAAAAGAAATGAGGTGGGTACAAATCAAAATACAGTTCATAGTTGCTAAAAAAGATTTCATATATTTTCCCTGTTGAAGTCAGTGGGAGCTTTATCAACTATTATGGGAAGGAATGTTTAACCCTCAGTGTGTAGTGACTCCTTTAGACTCATGAAATTTAGAACTAATAATTCTGAAGCAAAATGCAGGACAATGTAGCACTTTAAAGACTAACAAGATGGTTTATTAGATGATGAGCTTTCGTGGGCCAGACCCACTTCCTCAGATCAAATAGTGGAAGAAAGTAGTCACAACCATATATACCAAAGGATACAATTAAAAAAATGAACAAATATGAAAAGGACAAATCACATTGCAGAACAGAAGGGGGATGCGGGGGGGTGGGCAGGGGGAGGAAGGAAGGTAAGTGTCTGTGAATTGCTGATATTAAAGGTAGGGAGAGTGGGATGTTTGTGAGTTAATGGTATTACAGGTGATAATTGGGGAAACTGTCTTGGTAATGGGTGAGAAAGTTCAAAGTCTATATATGGTTGTGACTACTTTCTTCCACTATTTGATCTGAGGAAGTGGGTCTGGCCCACGAAAGCTCATCATCTAATAAACCATCTTGTTAGTCTTTAAAGTGCTACATTGTCCTGCATTTTGCTTCAACTACCCCAGACTAACACGGCTACATTTCTATAATAATTCTGAGAGACTGATCCCAAAAATAGTTGAAATGAATGACTTAACCTAAGACAAATCTTCACTTTGAAGGAAGATGCAGGGCGGGATTATCCCATCACTGGACCTTTGCAAACACGTATTGGCCCCTGCCTTCTTATGAAGGACAGCATGCTGCGGGCAG
This sequence comes from Pelodiscus sinensis, assembly GCF_052426305.1. Lineage (NCBI taxonomy): Eukaryota > Metazoa > Chordata > Testudines > Trionychidae > Pelodiscus > Pelodiscus sinensis. The sequence goes on from NC_143052.1 coordinate 182,902,985, forward strand.
GCTGTCTGTGCTGTAAATCTGCTCATCCTAATGGAGTGGCAGCTAGACCAAACCTGAGTGGTGCTGAAACCCCTTGCATGAAATTTGGCATCCATCTGTCATAATGAACAGCACCCCAGGCAGTAGCAGGATGAGCAGCTGGGCCCCCACAGATGCAGAGCATGGCCAACGTACCCATGTTGAATGTACTGTCCTGCTCCCTGCCACTGCTCATGACTTTGGGCCTTACATTTGCTCCTGGGAGTAAGGGTGGGATGAGATTTGTCGAGACCTAGAAGGATATTTATTTACTATGTTATTCAAATAGAACATAAGAATGGCCATAGTGGGTCAGAACAAAGGCCCATCTAGCCCAGTATCCTGTCTTCCAATGGTGGTCAATACCAGATGCCCCAGAGGGAGAGAACACATCAGGTAATCCTCACGTGATCCCTCTCCTGTCACCCATTTCCAGACAAACAGAGGCTTGGGACACCATTCCTACTCATCCTGGTTAATAGCCATTGATCAGGAAAGAGATAGAGATTTAGCATTGCACCCTGAAGAGAATGTATGGCATTTTGATTAGATGGTTTTGTTTCTGCTGATTTAAGTACGTTTCATGTTAATAAGACTTTCATAACAATTTAGTTTTCATAGCATCTGACCAAAAGTAAAATAAGTGAAGATAGAGTTGTTGTTGTTGTTTGTTTGTTTTGTTTTGCTTTTTCTTTATCAGTTGTATTTCTTTGAAGTATAATCTCTTAGGGAATCTCAGATTTCCTGGGCTAAACACAAAATGGTTTTCAACCGTTAAGTAATTATACAGACTAATTGCTTTAAAAATATTACCCTATGTCCCACAGCTTCCAGAGTCTTTTAAAAGACTTTTCTGTGTTAATTATGTTTCTTTTATACATACTGTTTGCAGTTTAGCACTTTAAAATATTAAAAGGCCAAGCAGCACAATGCCTGAAAGCTGTCATTTATGAACATAGGGAAACATATTGCTGTTTTATTAAAGAAAATTACAAATTCCTCAGATATCTCTTTTTTTCTTATCAAAATGGTATAGGGAAAGAAGTACAAATGCTACCACCATCTAACAGATGAAGAGACAATAATGCATAGGTTTATTAGTATATATTAGTTAATGGTATGGATTTAAGTGACATGTTATAATGAAGAGCTGAGGATACTCAATATTTCAGTGTATATTCAGAATGTATCCACGGAATCATCTCTACCAGTCTGGTAGTAACATCACACCATTAATGAGCTGCAAACCTCATTTGGAATAATGTGGAAAGTTGAAATATTAATGCAGTTTTATACCCATTCATTCCATCCATAAACTCAGTGCTAAATCTGTCAACCAGTATTAGCTGTGGTGGAAGAGCTGCTTTTTTGTGAAATGGATATTTTATCAAACGTCAGATACGAATAGTTAATGTGAAAGGAATTCACCTCTGTTTCATATGTGATAAATAGCATAGGATTACACTTAGAAAAGGGCTTTGTAGAATAAAAGACTGGGAGATTTTTTGTATCAATACCTTTCAGTTCACACTTTATCCTATAGCCAATAGCTAGCTACTAGTCCATGTCTTTCTGTAAAAGGAACAAAGAAATCTGATTATGGGAGGAGCTCTGCCAATATTCCCTATGGATTATTTCGAATTTAGCACAGATTTTTGAAGTTGTGACACTGAGAAAAGATTCAGAATACACAGGTATTCCAGTTGAAACTCCTACCTTTGTGCTAGAGTAATATGAATATACTACACTACTCTTACTATAACTTGATTAAGTGTTGAGAGGTAGATTCATTTATAAAGTTGTTTTGTTCTCAGCATGCATATTTCTGTGGGAATTCATTAGACCAAAAAAAGTTATTAAAACTGTGCATACAATTGAAGAACCTCCCAGACATAGCTGAATGAACCCTATAAACTGAAAGTAAATAAGCAACAGAAGTTGTCAGATTTGCCTGTTTTTAGTTGAAATTCTGTTAAACAGCCCATTAGCCCAGCTTAATTTAATCAGTGAATTTTGACCTTGCAGGCAAGTTTTAGTTTTGTAATGAAACCTGACAGTAGGAATTTAACAAACAAAGTTTTGTTTAGTTCTACATACAAAGTAATGTTAGTGTTTACTCCTGTATTGCTTTAACTCTATCATGTACCTGAGAATCTGGTATTGCAGGAAGCCAATTCACACCAAACATGGACATATCACATAGAAGACTAAAATTTATTTATCTCATGTCATACATATTTCATGTTCAAAATATGAAGTAATTAGAATGCAGTAGGGTACATTTGGAATGGGAAGTACTATCAGTGACATTAGCAGAGTCACTCATGTCAAAAGAGATCTGATCCCAAACCCAATGACTTTAGTGGGCTTTGGATCAGAAGTAAATCATAGTCATCCTCTCCCAGATAATCTGTGACTGTTCTCTCCCATACCTTCACATTGTTCTGATTTGGTCCCAAACATGTGTAAATCCCATATAAAAATATATCTCTGTTAACTCAAGTAAGGATACAAGTGGGTTTTTCCCCCTTCTTTTACCCCTGAATAAGCAAATCTGTATTATACTTTGATATTTAGGAACACACTTATAAAGATATGAACTTATTCATTTAATTTTAATTAGGTCCTCCCACATAAAATTTATGTAAAGAAAAACTATTTCATTCCCTTACATTTTTAAGCAAAGAATGTCAGAAAATATTTATCTCAATGCACATTTAAAACAACTTGTTTATGGCACACAAAAATTTAGCTAGAAACTAATTTAAGGGAGGAAAAGATTTTACCATTCAGGTATAAATACTCAACTGAACACGAATTACTTAATGTAGCTATGCTCACTAAATAGGTGCTCCTGCTTCAAGAGCACAGCTCCTTAGAATTATGTTACTCTTATCCCTTTGTGTACTATTTCTACAGAATTTTTAAAAAGGAACTAGAATATTCAAGTACTATTAGTGGCAATATAGGGTTAACATGGGTGCCTCTTCCCCCACTCACTCAAATAAAAAACATGAGTAATTTTACAATTCACCATGCTTGTAATTCTCTAGACCTATCAAAGATAACACAGGTTAACAAAATGTCATCATCAGTTCCATTCTCTCTGGCTGCGTCTAGACTGGCATGATTTTCTGCAAATACTTTTCCATTAAAAGCATTTGCGGAAAAAAGCATCTAGATTGGCACTGACACTTTTGCGCAAAAGCACTTTTTGAGGAAAAGCGTCTGTGCCAATCTAGACGCGGTTTTGCGCACGTAAACTCCGATCGCCATTTTCGCCATCTAGGCTTTTTTGCGCAAAACAGTTTTTAGCTGTCTACACTGGCCCTCTTGCACAAATACATTTGTGCAAGAGGGCTTTTTCCCAAACGGGAGCATCATAGTATTCGCGCAAGAACACTGACAATCTTACATTAGATCGTCAGTGTTCTTGCGCAAATTCAAACGGCCAGTGTAGACAGCTGGCAAGTTTTTCCGCAAGAGTGCCCACTTTTGTGAAAAAACTTGCCAGTCTAGATGCAGCCTCTATGTATAAGAACACAACATCTGCACTGCCTCTTTTGCTGGCAGAGAGCATGCTAATGAAGCGCTCATTAGCAGCTTCTTGTGCTTCATTTGTATAATCTCTGCCTGAGGCTTTTTGCACAAGAAGTTTTTGTGCAAAAACAAGCAGTGTAGATGGGTCCATTTTGTGCAAAAAAGCCCCTTTGCTCAAGATCTGTATACCTCCTTTTTGAAGCATAAGGATCTTGCGCAAAAGGGGGGTTTTGAGCAAAACAGATCCATTTACACTGCTTGTTTTTACACCGAAAGCTCTTGCGCAAAAAGCATCAGAAGAGATTATGCAAATGAAGCATAAGAATTTGATAATGAGCGCTTCATTTGCATTGCTTCTTCCGCAAAAAAGAGGCAGTGTAGACATAGCCTCAGTGTGCTTGTTTAATCTGAGTCCTAAATGTCTTCTTTCCAAGGCACAAACTATGTCTTGATTGTAATCTCTGCTTATCATGTAAAAATCAATAGGATTGTTATATCAAAATTACCTGCTGCATCTGGCCCCTTTTTCTTGCTTTAGAGGTAGAAAGTGGCCCTTATGTCAGAGTATCTGACCACCAGGGACTGTCCAGATATAAAAGGAAATTCACCAAGTATGTAACAATCCCATTTCATCTCCCCCTTCACAACTTGTGAGGACAGGAATGGGGCTTGAGGAGAAGTGATTGTATCAGCACTGCAGCTATCCTCAGCAATTGGAGCAATCTTTGGGGCTAAACAAAGAAAACATCTGTAGTCAGAATGTCTCAATACCAAGTTACTCAATACATACTTATTAAATTTTGTTTCCACCATGGTGATATTCAAAGGCATTCTCTACTATAGCAGGCACATCTACATTTTGTAAGCATTCATTGAATGCAGCAGCTAGTTGACACATGAATAATTAGAATCACATGTTACTAGAAGTTGATGTGGAGGAGCTCCATTTTCCTCCAGGAGGAACACCCTTCTGAATCAAATGCTACCCCATAAATACAGCTGAAAGTGTCCTTAACATGTTGGAAAATAATTGAACAGTTGATGAGGCAGGCTGGAGTGGCAATACAGTCATTTGTGTACATCATTACTTAGTTATGAGTGTCACTGAATGACAGCCCCACTTTCAGCTTTCGGACATTTTTTAAAAAATCTTTCTTTCTCCTGTAACTATTAACATTTCAATAAAAAGTTGATCTCAGATTAAATACAAATGTTGATGCCTACCTTATGAAAGAAGCTGTCATTTGTGCTTTAAGATAGGCAGTCTAATGACTATTTAAGGCTGTGTCCCTTTTTCTCTGACATTTTTATCACAGCAATAAAAGAGAAATGTGTATCTGCATTCTCAAATGGCTACTAAAATCCGCTAACACTTTTACTTCTGGAAGCAGCGGCTTACCAAACTCATCAAGAGAATTTGGAGAAAGTAGCAACAACCATCCTCCCACATTGAAAGCTCTTTTTAGTTGTATATAATAGACTATTTCATTAAGATAATTATGTCAGCAAGAGTTTATTAAATTATACCATTGTGAATTTGTTATTCTTGTAATTACCATGATTTTTACTACAGCAAGTTGATATAGCATTTTAGGATGAAACCTGTTTAAGCCACATTTATTTGATTTATCTGTCATCTCACCTCTACACGTTTATCACCACAACAGATGAAATACAACCATATGGAATCTGTCCCTGATATGTTATCCATTCACTGTCACATATGGATGCTGTAACAGATGGCACAGTCATGTCATAATTCTAAGACTATCCATGTGCCAGATGCTGGGGTAGGCAACATAGTTCAGCTTTTTGCTACTCTTGCTCTCACATGTAAGAAAGACTCCATGGCTGTGTCCAGACTCAGGGGGGTTTTCGGGAAAAGTAGCCTTTTTCCAAAAAAACTTCACCTGCGTCTAGACTGCAGCCGCGTTCTTTCGAAATTAAATCGAAAGAATGCAGCTTTTCTTTCGACGGCGGTAAACCTCATTGCACAAGGAAGAACCCCTTTTTTTGAAAGTGCTCTTTCGAAAGAAGGCGTTCTTGAATGTAAATAGGGCTTCTTCGAAAGAGAGCATCCAGACTCACTGGGTGCTTTCTTTCGAAAAAGCGGCTTGCTTTTTCGAAAGTTCCGCATGCAGTCTCGGCGCTCTCTTTCGAAAGAGGCTTGCAGTCTAGACATAGCCCATGAGATAGATAAACTTACAGAGAAAAAGAGCAATGGGTGATGTTCAACACAATAGGAGGTGTTTATAACTAAAGCTACATCTATATCTAAATTTGAAGAGTTGCCAAGAAAAAAAACAATTTAGAGATTGTGAGTGAGTATGATCTGTCCAGAGAGACAAGAATCTATTTTGGGAGTTCTCATTCTCACAACTTCACATGGTTTACATGGAAAAGAGATGGTTGCTCACAGTTTGAAAGTACTTCCTTAGGAACAGTCCTCTATTCCAAAAAGAATCTGAGATTAAACAAGTGTTACACAAGTTCACAAAGTCATGTACAGCTTTATTTCTATGATACTAGCTGGAGAAAATTCTGAGAATGAGGAACAAGATTTCCATTCTTTTACGAGCAATTAAAGGCCACAAATGCATAAAAGGTCACTTATCAGTATAACTTATCTATGTTATATATTTTCAATTAGCTCTGCTGATCAGGAAAAATGTAAATTGGGCTGTCTGCTTAGCTGGAAGTAAAAGTCAGACTGCAAGTGCCCTTCCAGTGGAAGAACCTACACATGAAGGCTGTGTCTAGACTGACAAGTTTTTCCGCAAAAGCAATTGCTTTTGTGGAAAAACTTGCCAGTTGTCTACACTGGCCACTTGAATTTCTGCAAGAGCACTGACTTCCTACTGTCTGAAATCAGTGCTTCTTGCGGAAATACTATGCTGCTCCTGTTCAGGCAAAAGTCCTTTTGCGCAAAAGGGCCAGTGTAGACAGCTCAGATTTGTTTTGCACAAAAAAGCCCCGATCTCGAAAATGGAGATTGGGGCTTTTTTGCGGAAAAGCGCGTCTAGATTGGCACGGACACTTTTCTGCAAAAAGTGCTTTTGCGGAAAAGCTTCCGTGCCAATCTAGATGCTCTTTTCCGCAAATGCTTTTATCGGAAATGCTTTTATCTAAATGCTAAAGCCCTTGCACTATTTTAAGGTCTTCGATAAGCACATGTGCACGTAGGCTTGCTTGGCAGCATAGCTCCTGCCTTTTAGAGGGGATTTCTGTATCAAATCAGAGATCCATGGACACATAATACAGACTACAGTAAACTTCCGATAATCTGGCACCTTTAGGACCCAGGGGGTGCCGGATTATCAGATATGTCGGAGTAACGGAAGGGGGGCTATGAGGAGTTGGGGGGGTCAGCGGGGAACTGCACAGCGTGGGAGAGGGTGGCCAGCGGCTGACTTGGGGAAGCCGGGAGCAGAGCACCCCAGCACCTCACCTGAGTAGTGCTGAGGGACCAACCTGGCAGCACTCCAGCTGCTCTGCCCCCAGCTTTCCCAAGTCAGCCGCTGGTCAGTTTCAGCAGCGAACTTGGGGAAGCCAGGGGCAGAGCAGATCCAATTGTCCGGCTGGCCGGAGCACTTCTGGGTTCCAGTTGGTGCCGGTCTATCAGGAGTGCCGGACCACTGGATACCGGACAATTGGGCTGTGTCTACATTGGCACCCCTTTCCGGAAAAGGGATGCTAAGGTAGCACATTGGAATAGGCAAATCTGCAGGGGATTTAAATATCCCCCACGGCATTTGCATTAACATGGCTGCCGCTTTTTTCCGGCTTGGGGAGAAGCCGGAGAAAAGCGCCAGTCTAGACGTGATTCTCCGGAAAATAAAGCCTTGAAAGTAGGAATAAGAAATCCTCCGGAAAAGGCTTTATTTTCCAGAGAATCACGTCTAGACTGGCGCTTTTCTCCGGCTTCTCCCCAAGCCAGAAAAAAGCGGCAGCCATGTTAATGCAAATGCCGTGGGGGATATTTAAATCCCCCGCGGATTTGCCTATTCCAATGTGCTACATTAGCATCCCTTTTCCGGAAGGGATGCCAGTGTAGACGTAGCCTTGGAGTTTTACTGTAGTAGGTAAAAACCACATAACTGTGGATGGAGTGTGGCCTTGTGAAATCCTCTTCTCTTTCCCCTCAATATTTGCCCCAAGCCTGATCATGGCATGCTCTGTTCCTCTTGAGGGCCTGAAGCAAGTGTGGACTTAAGGAGGTGAGAAATGTTGACACAAAGCTGGGTTTCATTAGAAAACCAAACTCTCTGATTCTTTTACAGGTGTGTGTGGATGTTTAGAAATATCAGATTTAGCCCTACAGACTACAGTAAACTTCCGATAATCTGGCACCTTTAGGACCTAGGGGGTGCCAGATTATCAGATATGTTGGAATAATGGAAGGGGGGCTATGAGGGGTTGGGGGGGTCAGCGGGGAACTGCACAAGTTCTGGTAAGTTCTAGCTAGTTTGGGGCCCCTTGTGGCCCAGAACTCTCTGGCTTTAAGCTATTTTTTATTGGCATTCACATTGCTCTGTTTTCTGTTCCCATATATTAAAGCCCTCATTCCTATGTGTAAAAGGGGTACTCACTGAATAGCAGAGATTATAATGTCATCTTTTCTCCATTAAACTCCAATGAGATATATCCCCAGCAAAACTCCATTGATCATATTGGAGGATGAGTTTGGCCCATATTTCTTGGCACCATTCCATCGATTTGACTGAATTTTCTAAAAGGTATACAACTGAATAAAAACAAGCATAAGACTAAATAGTACACAAGATTGAGCATATGTGTATGTCACTTACATATAATACTATTTTATAAAATGCAGGAAATTGACATTTGTCAATATAGTTAAGGCAATAAGGTTTTTCATTGTCTCCTAAAATTGAGGATTAGTTTATTAAAATAAAATTTTACTTGATGTATTTTCTTCCATCATTAATGTGAAGTTTTTCCATAACTACTGTTACTTATCTATTTGAATTACACATGGAAATTCTTTCTATATTATGTTTCTGTTTTTTCTTATAGCCAATTCCAAAAGCCATTCAAATCAGGAGGTATCTGACCATTCATTCATAAAAAAATATTTAACGCTACAGCCAAAAGTAAATAGTAAATATCCTGAGCTAACATTACATTTGCCTTAATACTCTTTATCAACACATAGAACAGAACAATATATTTTTCAGTTTCTTTAGGCAAAGTACATAATTTTCAGCTGTGCTTGGAATTTATAAAATCAGTCAGCCTTCAAATTAAATAGATTTATTTTTCCACTTAATTACTATTACCTTGAACACTAATACAATCAATACATTACCCATTAGTTTTCCATTTGCATAGCTACTATCTTCAGTATTTGTTGTCATAGTGATTGATTTTAGAAAGGATGAGTGGTCTTGTTTTCTAGTAATGACTAAATCTGGATTCCAGGATCTAAGAGTCACCAAGTGACTATGTGGGAACGTACAGAGTAACAAAATGATTAAGTATATCTAAATCAGATAGAGTGTCAACCCCTTTTCTATCTACACCAGACTCATTTGGGCTGACTAAAATAATCTTAGAGACTGCGCCATAGGATTTTTATTTCACTTCATAAAAGGCCCCACCCCACACAACTTGTCAAAATAATATTAATGTGTTTGTTAAGAAGCTTTTATAGTCTTCTGGTTAGTTCAATGATACTTAAACATTTAAATAAATGGTCATGAAAAAAATACCAAAATGGGAACAGTTTTCCATTATAAGTATTTCCAGAAAAAGAGCGTCTACATTGGCAGGATGCTTTTCCAGAAAAGCCATTTTTCCGGAAAAGCGTCCGTGGCCAATGTAGACGCGCTTTTCCGGAAAAAAGCCCCGATCGTCATTTTCGCGATCGGGGCTTTTTTGTGGAAAAAACTACTGTGCTGTCTACACTGGCCCTTTTCCGGAACAGTTTTCCGGGAAAAGGACTTTTGCCCGAGTGGGAGCAGCATAGTTTTTCCGGAAAAGCAGCTGATTTATTACAGTAAATCGTCACTGCTTTTCCGGAAATTCAAGGGGCCAGTGTAGACAGCTTGCAGCTTATTCTGGAAAAGCGGCTGATTTTCCGGAATAAGTGGCCCAGTGTAGACACAGCCTCAGGCTATGTCTACACTGGCCCCTTTTCCGGAAGGGGCATGTAAATTTCACTAGTCGTCGTAGGGAAATCCGTGGGGGATTTAAATATTCCCCGCGGCATTTAAATAAAAATGTCCGCCGCTTTTTTCCGGCTTTTAAAAAAGCCGGAAAAGAGCGTCTAGACTGGCCCCGATCCTCCGGAAAAAGTGCCCTTATTCAAAGTAAGAATAAGAGCCTCCGGAAAAGGGCACTTTTTCCGGAGGATCGGGGCCAGTCTAGACGCTCTTTTCCGGCTTTTTTAAAAGCCGGAAAAAAGCGGTGGACATTTTTATTTAAATGCCGCGGGGGATATTTAAATCCCCCGCGGATTTCCCTACGACGACTAGTGAAATTTACATGCCCCTTCCGGAAAAGGGGCCAGTGTAGACGTAGCCTATGTGTTTATCTCTAGTATTTCCATCTTTGTTCTTGCACCCTGGGAGTGACTAGAACCTGTCTCAGCTACTTAGCTTTATACAGGTCCCTCCTGTTTCTGGTCAGCTGAGCTTCATTTTTCATTAACCCTCATTAGACCCGGGCACCTCCTCCAAGTGCAACATAGGTGGTTAATTGAGCTACCTAGCCATCTGAATCCCTTCTGGTTCTGTGTGGGGTGGACATACTGTCACAATATTCTTTCTTACAGATGGATTATATTGGAAGTGGTGTAGCAGCATTGCCATTTGATATTTCATGGAGAAAAGCCATTAAAAAAAAGATGTCTGATAGACTGCCATTTTGTGTTTATCTTGAGTTTGTTTTACATGAATTAGATGAGATCAAAGGGAGGGAGGCTTGAATTCCCAAGTGATATTTCCCCCTTCCATTTTTACTGATAAGAGTTATATTCAGCTTTACTAGAAATTAGTGCAATTCCCTTCAATTTTATTGAGGTCTACTAGCAAGGACTAAACTTGTCCAGAATAGCTCATTGCATATGAGAGGCTTTTTTTAGTCAACATATTCTATGTTCCATCTCTCTTCCTTCACATTTTTACCAAGCCCAACTTGCTTAACAAAAGCCTCAGAGGCGTAGCCGAGTTAGTCAGTAACAGGAAAAACTGGGTGCTACAAGACTATTTGTTTTCTTAACAAAGAAGGGTATTGACAAATAAAATGACAATCTTGACATTAATTTCATTGCTACAGAAATCAGAATGACATTGCATCTGTAGCCCTTAGCCTTGTGCTGTATAATTGTACTGCTATTCTAACATTAGTGTAATAAGCTGTCCATTAAGTATATTTTACTTGTCACCTTTTGTTTTCATTGTTAAAAGTGAACAGGCTTTGTGCAGCTACCCTACTCTACTGTAATGAGATTATAAAGGATTGGAGAAAGCACATTTTTATTAAATTCAAAATATTTCTCATTTCTTTGTAACTGAAATTATTCCTATTTTACAAAACACAACCACATAATTAACAGTTGTTCTTCGTGCCTCCCCCCTTCATTTTTCATTCCCTCTGAATGGCTGAAATCATTAAGATGATAACTTTTAAAAAGCTTTTCCTACCGATAAAATTGCTGGGCACTTACACTTCCGAGTTTGTTGTAATTGGAGTACTACTCCAAAATGCCGTAGGCACTTAAGCTAATAAAGTCATTAACATGAAACAACCACCAAGAGGCAAGGTTCATAAATGCACATTTTATTTTATTCTGCATTTTATTGTGATAATATGAAGTCGAATTCATTCCCTGTAGTGTTGATGGCAGCTGATAACAAAATAGTTCTGTAATCTCTATACATGAAATTTACTGTCCTCTTCATTTCTCTTATACAAGCCTTTGCCATTTGTTACATACAATATGCACAACAGCATTTGGTCTTATAACAAGTAGTAAAATTATTTTCATTTTTACTCTGACAGTACAGCAATTACATATGAATAAACATAACAACTAATAATATGGGGGTCAGCTTTTCAGATCCAGTGAATGATTTGCTTGGTGTGTTTTCTTTGAGATTGACCACACAGATTGAAAATTACAATGGAGTGCTTTACACTCTACTGAGGGTTCCATATATTGTTGTACTCCATAGCTGCCAAATTTGTCACATAATCCATTTTTTTTATTACAGTTGTACTCTAGAAACTCAGCTTTCATGTCAAGGGAGAGTAGGTGAAGAGTGAAGAAAGTATCACCAATGTAGTCTGCCTAAGTATGAAAACAACTCTGAGGGTACGTCCACACTACAACGTTAATTCGAACTAACTTAGTTCGAATTAGTTAATTCAAACTAAGCTAATTCGAACTAACGGATCCAGACTAAAAAACTAGTTCGAATTAGCATTTTGCTAATTTGAACTAGCATGTCCACATTAAGTGGACCCTGAACCAGGCTTAAGGATGGCCGGAAGCAGTGCCGGCAGGGCATCAGAGGAGGACTTAGAGTGTGGAGATGCTGTCTCAGGCTAGCTGAGGGCTGTGCTTAAAGGGTCCTGACCCCCACCCTGGAGAGACAGTTCTCAGGGATGTCCCACTTGCAAAGCAGTCCTAGCTTGGATTGCCCGGAGTACCCACACTGGGCACATCACAGCACTCGGCCATCAGACCGGCTGCACTTGCCGCAGGCTGCCATCTGGGGAGAGGGGGCAATTGGGGGGCTGCAGGAGAGCTTCCACCCCCAGAAACCCGCAGAGCCAGCCCAGACCTCCCCATCGGTGGCGCGTACCCCATTCCTCCCTCACCTCCTTCCACTTACCCTTCCCTAGCCCCTCTTCTTGATGTACAAAATAAAGGACAATTGTGTTCAAAAATGGAATCTGTCTTTATTGAACAAAACTGGGGGAGACTGGGAAAAGGAGGTGGGAGAGGGAAAGAGAGAGGCTGGGAGAGGGGAGGGCAACTACAATGATCAGGGGTTGGGAACAGGTCCCATATGAAGAGAGGCTAAAGAGACTGGGACTTTTCAGCTTAGAAAAGAGGAGACGGAGGGGGGACAGGATAGAGGTCTCTAAAATCAGGAGTTGGGTGCATACAGAAAAGTTCTTCATTAGTTCCCATAAAGAAGGACTAGAGGACACCAAAGGAAAGGAATGGGTAGCAGGCTTCATACTAGTAAGAGAAAGTTGTTCTTCACAAAGCAAAGAGTCAACCTGTGGAACTCCTTGCTGCAGGAGGCTGTGAAGGCTAGAATTAGAACAGAGTTTAAAGGGAAGTGAGATCAAGTCATGGAGGCTGGGTCCATGGAGTGCTATTAGCCAGGGGTAGGAGTGGTGTCCATGCCCAAGGTTTGTGGAAGGCTGGAGAGGGATGGCACGAGACAAATGGCTTGGTCACTGTCTTCGGTCCATCCCCTCCAGGATCCCTAGGGTTGGCCACTGTCGGAAGACAGGCTACTGGGCTAGATGGACCTTTGGTCTGACCCAGGACGGCCATTGTAAGCTCAGGGCTCAGTGTCGGGGGTCTCAGTGGACCACCTTGATTTTCATGCACACCTGCTCCTGGGTGGCCAGGCTGGCAGCTATCCTGCCCTAGACGGCCACTTTCCTGTGCCTAGTGCGGAGGTCGTGGACAAGTTCCACGATGTCCTCACTAAACCAGGCGGGTGCCCGCCTCTTGTGGTACCGGGCAAGCTCCCGGGAGCCGCCAGCCTGGTCCCGGGAAGAGGGGGAGGGCTGGGGGGCATCGGGTGGGTGGCTCGAGCCGTGCCAGGTGCAGGGTCTGCTGGCTGGGTGCTGGCAGGCTTGCACCTGGCACGGGCACCGTAGCCAGCCCATGCCCCTTTAAGTGGTCCGGGTCCGGGAGGGGGGCATATGAGTTTCCCTGGTGTTGGCCAGAGTGGCTACCAGGGAAACCTGTGGAGGGCTAGCCTCCCACTAGTTCGAATTAAGGGGCTACACACCCCTTAATTCGAACTAGCTAGTTCGAACTACACTTAATCCTCGTGGAATGAGAATTACCTAGTTCGAATTAAGTGTTCCGTTAGTCCGAATTAAATTAGAACTAAAGGAGCGCTAGTGTAGCACCTATGAAAATTAGTTCGATCTAACGTCCGTTAGTTCGAACTAACTTTGTAGTGTAGACATATCCTGAGTGAGGTGATCTGACACATTTCATTTAATGAAATATTCACTTGATGTCCAGATCAGCTTTATCCACTCTATCAGTGGCTCTAAAAGGCTGCATCTAGACTGGCAAGTTTTTCCGCAAAAGCAAGTAATTAGGGGTGAGTATAATTGTATTCATTATTTGCTTATTAATATTCATTTTATGGGAGCTAACATTACTAAATAAGGCTTTAGGAAAAGTAGCGATAGACATGTGAATTAACATATTAAAATAGATAAACAGGTGTAATCATCACCAGGTTGTTGCCACTCGGACTTTGTGTTAATGTCCAAGGTAAATGTGCATACGCCATAAAGCAGTTCCTTTTAACCCACCTGCCCCTGGGTCGCCTGTTTCTTCTCTAAGACAACCCATTGTCCTAGTATAAACTTATCTTGCTTTAAGTTATGATAAGAGGAAGCAGCATTCCAAATATGGTGGTCCTGGTTCTTACCATTTAGGAGGAGTTCTTGAATAAATGAACTCACAACAGATGAATGGACATACTGACAGACAGACAAACACACACACTCCCTAAAAATATATAGTAGATTTAAAACCTACATATACTCCTTCCACCTAACCTGACAAAATAACTAAATTCACTCTTCTGTCTGTAGTCAGAAGCATCCATCTAGCAACACTCTAACAGCAATAATGGACTTGGTTCCCTGCACTCAGCTCTGATTTACACAGAAACACAGATGCATATAATCATCTCCTCACTGCTTCTGTCCCATCTTCTGAAATTTTGGGAAGGAAATAAATACTGTGGCATAAAACAGCTGCATCTGTTGGTCATCCTATGTCATAGTGCCTACGATTTCTCCCTTTCCTGACCCATGTGTAATACCAGGGTATAGTGATAAGAGGGATAGACACTTTTTAGATAGAGGGTCACACTTTTTAAATTGCCTAATAAAGCATGCCTGGTGTTTAAGGATCTAGAAATAATTCAGTGGAAAAGATGGATTGCCTTGTTTTGTCAATACAGGAAGCGTGAAAGTGGATTCTTTCTGTAGCCAAATAAATCCAGAGTTAAGAGGATGAAAAGTCCTTCTTTGGCTACAGAACTCTTCCCCTTTTTGTCCTTTCACTTTTCAACTTAAAGAAAAATAGACAGCAGTTACTTGAAATAGCTCAGGTTCAGACATTTTGTTTTGTTGCTAGAATAGCAACTTTAGGTAGGTTTGGCAGTATGGTCTTCAAATGTCCTGCCAAGCTGTGCAAATCCATTACATGTCCCTAGCCAAAAGGAAACAATTCATTTTCTTGTTCTCATTCCTTAGAATGAGAGCCTGGGAGGTATTTAAATAACTAGCATTCCTATTGAAGACACTAGTGCCACATCTGCACTACGTGGAAGATGGACGTTGCCACGGTCCATCTTCCAAAGTTCGATTTAGTGGGCCTAGTGAAGACCTCCCTCTGTGTGGATGGCACAGAAACTGAATTTAAGATTCGTTGATTCCAGCTTCATAATTAACATAGCTGGAATTGCATATCTTAATTGAACCTTCTGCTGTAGTATAGAGCAGGCCTAGAAATGGAGGGTACTCAGCAGTACTTCACAGGACTGAGCAAGTTACTATTAATCATTGCTATTACCCGACCTACTTGTAATTTAGAAGTAATTAATTTCCAGTTAGGTCTTTTGTTTTATTTCTTTCTTGATGGAGTCACTACTGATTTTTCACCAGTAATGTGGGGTGCATGATAAAGAGGTGTAGCAGAAGCCATTTTGAACCACTTTCTTAGAATTCCTGACTTGTGTACATGTATGCTCTCTGAGACAATTGGGGAGAGGGAGGCAGAACCTGTCAGTGGCAGCGCTAGGAAGTCAGGGTGAAGAGAATGGCTGTTTATCCTCCTCTCCCGTGTCCAACAATTATCTTGTGTTTCAGTTGGGCAATACCTTTACATAGACACACTAAAGAGGAGAGCAGCCCTTCCACCAAACAGTGGAGGGAGTAGCTGGCTATCAGTCATTGCTGCAAGAAAATACCAGGTAATGATTGTAGAGACAGAGCTGCACAGCAGTGTAACTTCCTTGGAAATTTCAGATAGCTTGGACATAGCATCCAAGCGCTGAACATTGTGGGCTCACCTGCCCTCAAGCGGTGTCTTCTTCAATAGAGCAGATTTTTGCCTCCTAGTCCATGACATCATGTTTTCTTATAGAGCATGTCTGTCTAGACAACATGTAAACTAGTTTACCCGGCATAGGCAAAGAAGCAGGGATTTAAATAATCCCTGCTTCATTAAAATAAACATGTCCGCCGCGCTGTGCTGACGATCAGCTGATCCGGCACAGCGCGGCAAACTAGACGCGGATCTGTCGGCTAGTGAAGCCTTTGCCGACCAATCCCTTATGCCTCGAGAAATGGGGAAAGGCTTCCCCAGCCAACAGATCTGCGTCTAGGCTGCCACACTGTGCCGGATCAGCTGATCATGGCACAGCGCGATGGCCATGTTTATTTTAATGAAGCGGGTGATTATTTAAATCCCCGCTTCTTTGCCTATGCTGGGTAAACAAGTTTACATTGCTCCATCGACAGAGCCATGTAGTCTAAACATACCCATGGGCTGCGTCTAGACTGGCAAGTTTTTCTGCAAAAGCAAGTGTCTACACTGGCCGCTTGATTTTGCACAAAAGCACTGACGTTCTACTGTCCGAAATCAGTGATTCTTGCGTAAATGCTTTGACGTTCCCATTCGGGCAAAAGCCCTTTTCCGGAAATGGTTTTGCGCAAAAGGGCCAGTGTAGACAGGCAGCTAAGATGTTTTGCGCAAAAACAGGCTAAATGGAAAGAAGACTCCCTCCGCACCTGCCCCCCCCAGCCAGGTCCTCCCATGGAAGGTGGGGAGGGCTCCCATGACTCACACTTGCTGGGGAAGCTGGCCAGGGCTGCGGCAGGAGCCAGGCACAACACCTGCGCCAGGGCCACCAGCGCCAGCATCTGCAGAAGGGCAGGGTGAGCGCGTCGCACGGCCACGGCCACAGCCTGGGGGGCGCCCAGTCACCGGGCAAGGCCACGGGGAGCCAAGTGCAGCCGGGACCCTCAGTCTGTGACATGCCCAGTGGGGCCGTGCCAGCCGGGCGGGGGGGCGCTGATCTGGGGGGGACTGTGCCAGCCGGGCAGGGTGGGGCGCTGATCTGGGGGGGGCTGTGCCAGCCGGGCAGGGTGGGGCGCTGATCTGGGGGGGGGGCTGGCTCCCCGAGGGAAGTCCCCACTGCGGCCACACATGTCCCATGGCTACGTGTGTGAGGGATAGTGGGAGGGAGAAGGGGGGGTAGCAGTCAGGCCGCCCCTAGGGCCGCCTGAGTTTTGCTGCAAGGATGGGACACTCCCCAGTCACTCTCCTGGTTCTGTCCAGGAGACATCTCACGTGATGGGGATCTGAGAGCCCAGACCACGTGTGCCAGATGTGCTCCCAGGCACTGTGTGGGGAGTCATCTCGCTCCCTGTCAAACACCAGTGATTACCCCAAAGCCTCACAGCCTCCACCGGCAGGGAGTTCCACAGGTTAACGCGACACACACACCCTCCCACCTTCCATGGGGCCAGGACACAGACCAGTGGTTAGAATACATGGAGGAGGACCCTACTCCAGGGGCGGTCCTCTTTGCAAACATACAACACGGGGGGTAGGGGTAGGGGAACCAAGTGGGCCCAAGCCACACAACTGTGGGGTCACCTGGGCTCAGGGGTGGAGGGCATGAGGTGTGGGGACAGTGGCCGGCCTTCCTGACTGACCCATCCTTTCTTCTGTTCCCTGCAGTGGGACCAAGCACAAGCCGGGGACCCTCCAGTCCGGCAGCAGCAGCACCCCCAGCCACCCAACCACCGAGGCAGCGGCAGCGGCTCCGCCACTGGGACCAGCTCCTTCAGCGCCATGTGCAGGCTGTCGAGCGCATTGAGGCAGCCATCACTTGGCACGTGGAGGCGGACGTGAAGTGGCGCCAGGAGGCCTGGGGCGTCTTCCATGCCCAGTGCGTCTGCATGGCAGATTCGATCGCCACCCTCACCGCCCACATTGGCCATGCCGTCCACTATGGCATGGCCTTGCCCCACGCCCCCGCCATCCCTCCCCTAGCACTGCTCCTGCCCCCTCCTGTAATAATGGCCCCTCCTGCTCCTGTCCCTGCCCCTCCTGCAATGGCCCCTCCTGCCTCTGCTTCTGCTCCTGCTCCTCCTGCTCCTGCCCCTCCTGCCCACCTCCCCGTGCAGCCTGCACTGATGCAGCCTGCCCCCCATGCCTAGGTCCGACTCTGCAGGAGCGGTCGCAGGGGCCACCCCTCCAAGGAGTAGCTCCTCCCCCTCCCAGTTCAAGGTCTTCTCCCCCTCTCCCCTTTGTAAATAAAAACATAGAAGTTTTTCTGTTGAAAACAAAACTATGTTGTTTATTGTGTTACTCGAGGTAACTTAAATATTTAATTTGAGATGCCAATTAGCCAACTAAATTTCAGAAGATTACAAAATGTGGACACCAAATACCGTATCTATCACCAGTCGTTCTTTTAATTGGTCATTGGTTCTGGCGCATAAATAAATACTGACACTTTAAGTAAAATTTAAACCACAAGCCTATATTAACATAGATAACAAACAAGCGAGAAAGGTTAAAACACGAACAAAAATAATATTTATATAGTCTAGATGCAGGGACGAATGTAGTGTTGCTGGTGAACTCAATCCTTTGGTCCTTCCGGGCCTCGGGAGAGGAACAGCCAGGAGTCCCTCGATGGAAGACAACGCCAAAGCTGGAGACCTCAAGTTTCTGGTCCTTCCAGGCCTCAGACGAGGAACTGCCAGGAGATACCTCGAAGATTACTGGAATCGGGTACGCTGACTCGAGCCTTCCGCATGAACCACGAATCCTCTTACTGTTCTTCGGGATAGCTTGAACAGGCGATGGTGGCCTAAAACCTAGCCTAAACTAAAAGAAAAACCCTAGCTACGTCTGACGCACCCGATGAACATGCACGATGACGGCCGATATGCTTCGAACCGACGCTGCCTGATGAACAGTCACGACAATGATAGCTCATTTAACTAAACCTAACTCTGGACCCAATTTAAATTGATAGGTGCAAGCCTTCCGCTTGACCTGACCTGACTACCAGGAGTCTTCGTACCCAACAAAACAAGTATAACCAAGGTTGATTTGTTCAATGCAGTAAATTTACAATTGGGAGGTAAGGGGAGGGGAGGAGAGGGACCTGGAGAACAATTGAGCAGTACCCCTTTCTGTTTGTGAAATGGGCTGCTCGATACTCCAGGGCCTGGACAGGGATGTGGGTTGCATCCAGGGCTCCCTTACAGTTGTGGAACCCGAGGGCAGCGAAGCCAGCCAGTGTAGCATCCACGTTGCGCAGGCGGATCACTCTCGGGAGCAGGACATCATTGATGGCATGGACGACCTGCAGAAGGATGCAGAGAAACACAGGAACACATCACATAAGGCAGGGGTGTGAGTTTGCACTTCCTTGGGCCCCCCCGTGATGACCTCTGTCCTCACGCGCACACACACACACACGCGCACGCGCACGCGCACACACACCAGGGCTCCCTCGCCCCACGCCCCCCCCCCCCCGCAGCAGGCCTGTGCAAGGGAGGGACGGCCCAAACCCCTGGGTGACCCAGCCTGGATTCTTGGCTGCCCGTGGGCATGGAGTGCAGCACCCTCCCCCCACGCCTCTCCCCACTCCCCCTGGGATTTACCTCCATAATGATGACACCGACGGTGGATCTGCCCACCCCGAACTGGTGTGCCACCGATCGGTAGCTGTCCGGGGTGGCCAGCTTCCAAAGTGCGATGGCAACCCTCTTGTTGACGGGGATGGGTGCCCGCAGCCAGGTGGTGTCTCTCTGGAGCACAGGTGCGAGCCAGGCGCACAGCTCCATGAACGTCCGCTTTCACATGCGGAAGTTCTGGAGCCATTGCTGGTCACCCCATTTCCCCAGGACCGGCCGGTCCCACCAGTCGGTGCTGGTGTCCAGTCTCCACAGTGGCCTTTCCACCCGGTGGTGGGGATGCCACAGGGACGCCATGGCCACCCTAGTGAGGGAGTCCAAAGCAATCTGCGCCTCCTGGTTGTGGAACAGGAGGGCACCAGCCTGGAGCAGCAGCTGCAGGCACTCCAAAATAGCCAGCAGTGGCCAGAGCAGGCACATGGCCACCCCTGGCTCCATGGCAGACAAGGCAAAAGAAAAAAAAAAGGCAAAAGCAATAGGTGGCAAAAGGCAGTGGTGTCCAAAAGGCAGAGGGCAACCACCAAAACTGCTACGGCTGTCAGTCCCTGCAAGAGGTACTAACGCACAAAGCAGGAGAGAAATGGCTGTCCAGGGAGATCCTTTTAAGCATGTGTCAAAAAGGAGCTCCAGCCCCCGCCCCCGGAAAGGGCTGGTGCCCTTTTGCCTTCTGCAAAATGGTTCCGGGCTTCTGCTTTTGCATAAAAGCGCGCCGCCAATGTAGACACGCTTTTGCGCAAAAGCGCATCGTTATAACGATAACTCCGTGCTAGTCTAGACGCGCTTTTGCGCAAATACTTTTAACGGAAAAACTTTTCCGTTAAAAGCATTTGCAGAAAATCATGCCAGTCTAGACCTAGCCAAACAGTTTTTACTAATACCACCCATCAACTGAATTTGTTGTGTTTTTATGAGCCACCCACTCTCCCCTTTTGCAGGATTCCCAAAAGCACAGTTCGGCAGCTCCTCTGCTGAAAGGGGCATTGACCACTCACAGCAACACAATTTGCCCACATGTACTGCGGTCCTAATATTGGCTCAGTAGAGAGGGAAAGCCCTGAAGGCAGGATTGGAGAGCAAGATCACCCAAAACTGTAGCTCCTGTCTGAGAGGGTGTTTCAGGCACTGCAAGCTGGATTGTGTAGTCACAGTGCCACTTAGATTTGGACCGGCAGCCCCTTCATCTTGATGAAAGGCCAGTCAGGCCACATTTGATTGGGCGGTGTTATGACATTGAACACAAGGTCTCAGGGTCACTCCTCCATCTTGACAAAGGGGTAGCAGGCCAGACCTGAGTGTCTCTGCAAATCCATATGCTAAGTCACATCATCTGGAGTGGGGAGCTGGGCACAGCAGTATGGGACAGAAGCTCTTGCAGTGGGTTGAGTGCAGGGTGGACCATCTGCAACTTTCCCATGGCCTATTGTTTGGGAAACACGGGCAGCTATATGATTTGAAAGTATTTTATTTCTCTGCACATATCTATTTTTTTCCACTTTGTCTACAGATGCTGTAGAATTTTGGCTTGTTGCTCTGGAGTGCAGAATAATACAGGCCTCTTGCCACAGACCTTATCTCAAGCTTGCTGCACAGCAAGTGAGACCATGGCTAAGCTATTACCTCCCGGCTTGTGGCCTAGTGGACAGTACATGGGGCCACCACTCAGGATTTGAGAGACCTTTTCCTGCCTCTGCTACTAGCTTGCTAAGTTAGGGTAGCCAAGTCTCTACCTCAGTTTCCCCATGTATGGGATAAGGATATTGTCTTCTTTTGCAAAACACTTGGAAATCTACTGATGAAGGATGCTATGGAAAAGCTAGGTCCTACAAAGTATTTAAAATTGTTATTACAAGTGCTAGCCGAGCTCCATCTCACAGCTGTGGTGCAGCGGGCTGAGGGGCAGCAGAAATGGGAGGTTGTGGCGATGAGGTGGAGCAGGCTAGCACATGGCACGGGGGACAGGCATGGGTGAGGGCAGGGTTCAGGAAGTCTTGGGGGGCCGAGGGAGGGACAGGCAGAATGCAGCAGGCAGGGACCTACCACCAGCCCCACTCTTGCAGCATCTCCAGCTTCTCTTTGTCCCCGGGCCCGACGTGCCACTCAGAGAAATCATCGTGCCACAGCAGCAGCTGCTCAATGGACCATGAGGTGATGCCCATCCCCCACCACGCTCTGCTGCCCCCCCCAACCTCACCTACTGGACAGGCTGCCCCTGGGGTGCAGGAACAGTGTGGGGCCCTGGTCTGTGAGCCACCCAGCCCAGTAGGCACAAGTCTGCATGGTACCACAACTGCCGCCAGCTCCCTGCCAGACCTACCAGCTATTTGCTGGGGATGCGCTGAGCCCCACCACTTACATTTTTCTCCTGCACGCCCCCTTGCACTGCTTTTCAAGCCTCGTGTCCACTTTGGTGCAGGTGGGGGGGAGGGGAGGAGGAAACCACAGCCACCAGCCTAGCCCAGATCCAAGCCTACCCTTCCAGGATATTCTCAAATGTCACCCACTAACTCACTGGCAGACACTTGCATTTTTCTCCAGCATACCCCATTGTGCTGCTTTTCAAGCCTCATGTCCCGCCTTGGTGTGGGGGTGGAGGGGAGGTGTGCCGCTTTTCACGTCCCGCTTTGACACAGGGGATGCCGAGGAGGAAGTCTTCCAGTGTATTCCTGTGTATTCTCCTATGTGACAGACAGCATGATGGACACCCAAGTGCGTCATTTCGGGAGGGTAGGGGGTCAGCATGGCTGCTGTCTCCCCAACACTCCCAAAATGGTGCCCTTGAAGACACATCTCCTTTCATAATAGTATAGATTATAAGTAGAGTTGGTAACACTACCTGTAGTTTAAGATTGCCAAACATTTTCTATTATAAGCTTCTTTATTCAGCATATAACTATGTGAAACATTAACTCTTCAGGCTGAAATTTTCCATGGAATATGTCTGTTACAGGATAAGATCTTTTGGTGGTGAGGGGGAGTGGCAGAAGGCAGGTAATTAAAGTTTGAACAAAAATGGTTCCGCTTTCTCCACAAAGCTTCCATTATATAATGGAAGAGTGCAGCCCTTGACCACTTACAGAATTCTTGGATTGGCCCCCACATTGAAAATTATTGCCCACCCCGTGCTACATTGTATGTACAAAAGCTTAGAAATTGAGAAGTGTTACATTAGGCGTTCAGCTGCATTTATATCTTCCCACAATGCAAAACAAATTATGGATACGCAGTCTACTGCTCCTGGTGCATGACCCTGACAGAGAGATTGATGAAGTAAGTAAAAAGTTCAATTAAAAATATAGAAACCTACGGTGAAATACTTTGAAAATTATAAGCTTCAGGAGGTTATATTAATATAAAATGTTTGCCATTTTTTGCCACATGCCAAACAACTTCATCATATTGTAAAGAAAACTTTGTCCATGCAAAACCAATGCAAATCTTTTAATACCTTGTCATTTCATAGTTTTAAGCAATCCCTTCCCCACCTCTAAAAAAAAGCAAAGCAAAAACAGCACACTAAGGTGTGGAAATTAAACAAAGAAATCTGTGGTCACAGTCACGTTGCAGAGATTTTGCAATTATGCTAAAAAATGATGGGTGAGATAATATCTATTCTTGGACCAATTTCTGTCAGGGAGAGAGTTGGTTCAATAAGAGAAATTACTTCACTCACCTAGTCTTTCTAATATTCTTGGATCAGCATGGCTCCAACAACAATTCATGCAAAAATATGACATTTTCTTATTTAGGGATCCACTGTTTTACCTTGCCTACAGGCTTCTAGCATCACTCAACATCAGCACATTATACCTCATCTATATATGCAGAAAAAAGCTGTCAGATGATGTATGGTGTGGATGTACACAGAATGGGTACATTAAACTCCATAAGTATGGCCCTTTTTGGAGAATTCCTTGTATGCCTATTTCTGGTACTTGGAGTCATTAAGGTATGGTATGGCAGAGTGAATGATTATGAAGAAGATAAAAAGAAATATAGATACGTGACCCATTCATTGAGCACAGTCAACTCTATGCACTAAGCAAGGCAGGGACCCAGTGGGAGAAAAAAAGCCTAAAATGCCATGTAGTTAAAGACTGTGTCTGAGGGTATGTCTAGACTGTATCCATCTGTCAGCAGAGGGATGCAGATTAGGCAGGTCGACATTGCAAATGAGTCAGGGATTTAAATATCCCGTGCCTAATTTGCATAAAAATGGCCACCGCAATTTGCTGACAGCACTTTGTCTGCAAAAAGCGACAGTCTAGAGGGGATCTGTCAAGAAAGAAAGTCTATTTTGGCAGCTCCTGTAAACATCCCTGCAGGAGGCATAAGGAATCTGTTGAAAAAGGCTTTCTTTTCTGCCACTTTTTGCTGTCAAAGCGCTGAGTCGGCAAAACGCGGCGGCCATTTTTATGCAAATTAAGCACAGGATATTTAAATCCTTGCCTAATCTACATCCCTCTGCCAACAGAGGGATGCAGTCTAGACATACCCATAGTGGATAAATATGAGGGAGCTGAACACATGGCATGGAAATTTTGATTCTGGTATTAACTGCTTGGGGTTTGGGGGTTTTTTCCCCAGTGTCAATATTGTTTAGTTGTAGAGTTTTTTCAGAGTTTCTTTTTTTAAACACTTAAATGGGGCTACACACAGCATACATAGTTAAAGTACGTACATGAATCAGGATTGTTGGTTTCTAATCTCAGTGCTTTCACTGATTTGAGTGATGACACTGAACAAGTATCACAGTATATGCTTCATCTTATCCATCTGTAAAGGGGAATGAAAAGACCTACTTCAAAGGTGTGTTGTGAGATTTCCCTTTTTAGTGAGGTATATTTCCTCTCACTTATTGTTACATATTATGAAATACCAGATATTAAAAATTAAAAGATGAGGCTTCATTATTCATTGCATAACAGAAGTTTGTAATATATTGTTTTAGGGTATGTCTAGATTACAAGGCTATTTTGAGATACCAGAAGTATCTCTACATAGCTACCCATGTCCAAGGAACACGTCCGCTATTTTGAAATAATTTTGGAAATAATGGACGCGCTATTTTGGCATCCCTGTAAACCTTGTTCCACAAGGAATAATGGATGCCTCTAAATAGTGCTTTATTTTGAAATTTGGCACCGTGTAGATGCGTCAAATTCAAAATAGCCTATTTTGAAATAAAATTGAAATAAGATACGCAATTTGCATATCACAAATTGTGTATTTTATTTTGATTTTAGAGTGAAGTCTAGACATACCCTTAGCGGAGACATGCCTTTTCCTCTCATTTCATTGATGTTGTATGAAATGTATTTGTGTTGTACTAACTCGTACTAAATGTGAGGTAGCAAATTATTAACTCATATTAACTCTGAGGCAGGAGTCTCTATAGATTAATTATTATTGCACTGGTTTTAACAATCACAGGTCATGAGTTTGAATGCCACTGAGGAACAAACTATACATTTTGCATAAAGGTAGAATATTAGGAAGCATTTGAGCTGTGTAAAAATAACTTGTTTAAAAGAAGAGAGAAATGAACGAAAGAGAAAACTTTGGCCTTGGTCAAAAATGAAAGATGAAATTACAAGGAACAAGGAAATCTTGGCACAAATAATCATGGCCTAATTATATTTGTCATGCTAAAATATGATTCTGTCAAGAAAAAGCAGATTTTGTAAATGTAAAGGAATTCAGAGATCCATGGGTGATTTGTTCAAGAATGTAAGTACAATATAACCAAAGACAAACCAGACTAATCCAAAGCCTACTGAAGTCAATAGAAAACCTCCCACATTAAAAATATGCATATGTTATCTTATATGTACTGATCAGGTCAAAATATTATTTTCTAAATGTAACAGGCAATACAGAGTGAATAACCATGAATATGTATTCACTTTTCTAAGACAGCTGTTAGATTTCTTTTAAAATGGGCTACCATTATAGCAACAATTAAGTCTCTATCATTTAAAATATTTTTTAACAGAGGAGAATGAAGTATCTCAACCATAGGCCTTTAAACCAGTGAAAGATCTTTATAATAGTCTTCTGTTGAGGGAAGTAATGTTGCCTTGGCACTAAACCATACTTCTCTGAAGTCAAACCTGCCCGTGCATGACATAACTAAAGAGAAATGTGTGGTAGCTGACCATTATATGGAACACCTGGATTTTCTTACACCTTGCACTATAAAATGACTAATGTTTTCTACTGTTTTTTTTTAATTACAGTGGAAAATGTGTACTCTGGCCATCAGAATGGGGGTTGTCAGTTAACTGAATGTGTAAGATTACAAAGTTTATTGCTCTGCCCTCATATCCTACTGACAGACCCATCTCCGGGAAGCTCAAGGCAGGCTGAGGAGGAAAGAGGTGCCTGCTGATGATGTCATCTGGCAGTGCCAGCTGTCAAAAGCCCTGCAATGTCCAGCTGGACTGGCAGGAGTCCGGCAGACCTTCCTGAAGATGTGGTGGTATTGTGGCTGGGGGCAATGCCAGTTAACAAAGTTTGCCAGTTAACAGAGTGCTGGATAACAAATCTTTCACTGTATGTTGTCTGTGAATTAAATATAGCATTTTTAGGAAATAGGAAGAAAAAAAATTCTATCACAGGTAACCATATCTGCTGCCACATTGGCAGGGCTTGAACCATACTCCTTTATCAGAGACTATTATCATTTGAGCTAATAAACTTAGCCTTTAAAATTGACCAGACACCAAAGGGAGTAAGCAAATTGAGAATTTGAGACCTAGCTGCATACTTAGGTAGGGGAATAGAATTTGCTCTATAAAAAGGATATAAGGAACATACAAATGTTAACAACAATCACTAAAAGAGAGACTTGAACTCATCGTCCCTGCAATCCTGTACACTCGAGAGCTTTTTTGACCTAAATGTCTTTGTTAAGAATGAGCCAAATCCAATCTAACAAATCACAGTCTTTCTCCCTTTGAGAATAAAATTTCAGGTTGTCTGTATGAACATTTCTCATGCAAAATTTCCCACAGATGCATTCATACAAGTATTTGAGAGACTTTCACTTTTTGTGAACGATGAAATTACTCATATGAATGTTCATAAAAATGAATGAAAAAGATAATAAAAATAATCAAAGCAAGATCCATTCAAACAATATATGTGAATTTCCCTCTCGCCCATAATCCTTCCATATATTCTCTGGAGAGCATTTTTGTTTGATTACTATTTTTAAAAATGCAATCATTCCCTAAGGAGACTATTCCACTCTAAAAGCTGAACATATATTACCCATGGGCATTATTTTCCATCATTCTATCTTAATGTCTTTTCTTATACCCTCTTCTACCAACCTAAATAACAAGTCTGCCTAGATAAGTACAGCACAGTTTATTTACTTCACTGTTCAACTTGTGAAACTACAGTAAAACCTCAGAGTTATGAACACATTGGGCATGGAGGCTGTTTTTAACTTGGAACAAAACGTTATGGCTGTACTGAACATTGACTTAATACATCTTTTAAACTTTCTTATACCAAAGAAAAATGTTGCTTTTAAATCGTTTAATTTAAATGAAACAAGCACAGAAACCATTTCTTTACCTTTTCATTTTTCCTCTTTCTTTTTTATGTGGGTTACCTTTCACAGTCCTGTACTTGTGCTTTCCCTCCCCCCTCTCTCCTGCCCCCCCCTTTTTTGGGTCTCTGATGCTGCCTGATTGGATGGATTGCAGTTCCATATGAGGTGTGAATGACCAATCAGTTCATAGCTCTGAGATTCTACTATATAGCTAACATGAAAATCATGTGTACATACAAATAAATTATTTTATGCCAATGAGTATGATAAAACCTGCTTGAGTTAGTGAAGATCTATACAATAGAGCAGCAGTATGACCGTGGGACACACTTTTCAAAACTAGTGTTTCTTCCCAGTCAATTTAGCTACTGCATATTGGAGTTATAGCAATAAGAGGAAAAATTATGATAGGCTTGTTAAATATATCTTCTAACAAAATGTTGCACAGATTATAGGCTGTCAGGGATTATCGGAGGCTACATACTAGCAAAGGCGCCATTTCATAGTTTGATAAGGGTGGGCCAACCTGTGCATGCCATGATGGGGGAAGGGTGAAGAGAGTGAGAGCAGGAGAGGAATGGATTGAAGACAGAGGCTTCAACAGTGTTATTGAGCATGCTCAGTACAAGCCAAGCACTAAATGAGGTGGGGGAAGAACACCATCCGCTCTCCCACACACACATCATCTCTACCAGGGGCTACTAAGGCACTGAAAAACTCTACTTTTTTGGAAGAGAACTTAGAAGTTAGCTGACAGGAACACTGTATCTAACTCCTATATACAAGAAAGAAAATTAAATAAATATTAGACCTACTCAGCTCTAAAACAAGCATATTCTGACATCTTGTGGCAAGTCACTTAAGGGGTACTGGTTAGCCTTTAAATTTGAATTTATACTCTTACTTTGTTACTAACTCTGTGAAGAGAGAGAGAACCTGTCAGGACTCCTGCGCTCCATCTCAGCTCCGGAAGAGGAGTGGGGTCTAGTGGGTTATTGCAGGGGACAGATACATTTCAGCTCTATGCAAGAACATCAGAATGGGCCTACTGGGTCAAACCAATGTCCTAACACTGCATCCTGTCTTCTAACAGTGGCCAATGCCAGGTACTTCAAAAAGAATAAACAGAAGAACAACCACCATGATCTATCCCCTGTTACCTATTTCATTTGTTTTAAACCTGCTGCCTCTAAATTTAATTGGGTCATGTTGTGCTACGTTAGTGAAGGAATGAATAATATTTCCTTAGTCTATTTTTCCACATCATTCATGATTTTTAGTCCTCTAACATATCCCCTCACACTTTAGTCATTTCTTTTCCAAGCTGAAAAGTCCCAGTGTTGTTAATCTCTCCTCATATGGAAGCAGTTCCTTACCTCCTAATCATTTCTATTACCCCTTCTGTACCTTTTCCAAATACAATATATTATTTTTAGTTGGGGTGACCAGATCTGCATATAGTATTCAAGACATGGGCATACCATGTCTTTATGTAGAGGCAATATGGTAATTTGTCTTATTATTTTTTTCCTTTCCTAATGATTCCCAGTATTCTGCTATCTTTTTAGTTTTTAGATTGCCATTGCACACTGAACAGATGTTTTCAGGAAATTGTCCACAATGATTCCAACATCTCTTTCTGGAGTGGTAATAGCTATTTTAGAGCCCATCAGTTTTGTATCTATAGTTAGGATTATATTTTCCCACATGCATTACTTTGCACATATCAACACTGAATTCCATCTGCCCTTGTGTTGCCCGATCACCCAGTTTTTTGCTATCCCTTTGTAACTCTTTTGCAGTCAGTTTTGGATTAGTCACTGTTTACCCCTTTTTCAAGAAAATTTATGATAAGTTTAACAGAAGTGGTCCAAATGCAGATCCCTGCAGCAGGAAATTCATTCCTACTCTTCCTCTCTCCCTCCCCCCCCTGCCCCCAATCTTTTAAGTGGAGTATTCAGTGATGTTTTCATGATGATCTAACAATCCTTCAGTTGCTTGAATGCCCAACTTTTTGTTATTCTTAATCACCCCACCTTCCTTTTTTTATTACAAACTCTCTGTCCCAAAGGCAAAGCTGCAAGCAGTTCAAACTCTATTGTATTTAAGAACTGCCTCTGGAGTAAGGACATGGGTTTTAAGCAGACTTCAAGTATGAAATCCAGGGGTTTGAAACTTGGGAAGGAGGGCTACTGCCTCCCCTAGCACTCATAAATGCTGCCCTTGCATACTAGATTAAGAAGAAATTGGTATTTTTTTTTACAGCTGTGTTCAATGTGTTGACTAGATACATAGTAAACAGTGTAATATCTCATATTGCAACAAAAATAACCTCAAGGTACCCCAATACCACATTAAGAGAGTCACCAGAAGAATTAGCATATACACTTTTACTCATTATAAGCAAATGTTTTCTTTAATCTATATTGCTGGCAGCAGCTAAGTGATTACTGAAGTGTAGAAGAGAAGAACCGACTAACTGAAGTGATGTTGGAGAGGATTCAGCTACATTATTCATTATCATTTGTGTAATGGTTATGCTTAAAGACCTCAGTCACCATTCAGCCCTTATTGGACAAATGCACTATAGTCATAGAAAATGTACAATATTGCTAAGTAGAATGGATCATTCAGACTAAGAAATGTCTGGTTTGATAAGAGCATGTTGAGTTATTTGTTAAATGTGTGTATTCAAATGCTGGGAGCAAACTGTCACACTTGAGAGCAATAACACCTGTTTCTCCCTTCAGTGATCCAGCAAAGGCACCTATATTCAGGCTTCCTACTCACACAACTGGGAAGAGAATGACTGTGAAAACCCTCCATCTCACCCTGGACCAGCTTTTTCCTGACTGCACAGTTCCCTGCCTTCTCTATGTTAGTCCAAGCAAAGACAGTCTGTCTAAACAGGCCTCTTTGTTCAGAGACTGATAATAGAATGACCGCTACAGAAATGAGTTATCACAAAGCTCTTCCTCGGCAATACTACTTTATTATTAAGGTAAATGGCATTACAGAGAAAATGTATTTAAAAGAATGAGAGCACCTACACATACTATAGGTGTTTCTTTTTGGTTACAAGTTCATCAGAACTATCAATAGACAGGGCCATCCTTGGGATTTATGGGGCCTTACATAGTACTATTAAACTGGTGCCCCTATGCTCCGTGGCCAGGGGAAGAAGAATGATTTTTATAGATGTGATTGTATAATCTTGAGCAACACACTAAAGGAATATTTTTCAAGCAAATTTTAAACTAAGGTCCTATAGACTAACACAATAAATTCAGAAACTAACAGTATATACCAGGGGTTGGCAAATGCCAGTTAAATGGCTTCATTACCCCTTGAACAGCTCTTTCACAGGTTAACAGCTCTTTTATAGGTTAATCGGTTTGGCGGGCATTTTCACTTTTTAATTAAGTAGGTCCTCTCTGGAGGAAGCAGATCCACAGAACAGGGCTAGAAAGAAGCAGGCGAGTTGCTATTAAGACCCAGTGGTGTCCCTTATTGTTTGCATGTGGGTAAGGACATCTCTATCAATAAGCCCAGTCCTTCCAACCCTTCCGTATGGGTTGGGGCCCTCAATGGACTAGGGGTCCTTTCTGCGTACAGGATCAGGAAGAAGGCCTTGATTCAGTTAAATCTTCAGGCTTTTATCCAAAAGTCATCTCTTTGTTAGCCTCTAGAGAATCCAATTTGAACTAGTGCACACATATACCCTGCAGTGGCATGAGCCGTGAATGATTGAACATGGAGATTACACACCATTGGCAAACTGGCTATGTGACTGTCTGCCTCCCGAGAGTTAGTCACACAGTTGACTTTGTGAGGTTGGGGTGAAGTTGGCCTCTCTAAGGCTGCTTTGGGACTCAATGAGCATTCTTGGTCAAAATGACCCCATTGATCACATATGGCATCCCACTCCTCCCCTCCCATTCTTGGGTGTGCTTTATTTGTATGGAACATAGTTGTTGTCCCTGTCAGCCTCTTCCATGTTTTTCTCCAAGACATTGGGAGAATCTGGGTGTCAGTCTGCCGGGCTCTCTGTAGCAGGCCATAGGTTATCTCTGAACCTGGACCCTTTTTCTCATTAGACTACTGTAAGTTGTCTAACTATGATTCTATTCTATCTTCAGGGCTAATCTATCTTTCTCTGCATAATTCAATCATCAGATTTTTCTTCAACTGATCATACTTTATTTCCCCCATCTCTCTGTTACTATCTCTTTTCCTGAAAAGACTAGAGAGAGCTTTTTCTCTGTGTTTTTCATTCTATAGTACTTCTTTTTATTGCTCTTGGCACTTATACAATTCACACTGTTACAGATCCCACACACGCTGTTACCATACAAGCCTTTATGGAATTGCTTACTTGCCACAAAAAATATTTCTTTTAGTCAGTTAATAAAGAATATTTTTCTACTTTTGGAACATAACTGTATATGTTTAAAAAGTATATATACTTCAGAGTATAGCATTAAACAATAGGCATTTGATTGATGAGTTTCTGGAGAGGGCTGAGGATTTGTTTTCCCCTATAATAAACAACTTCTTGTAGATGACTGAGTCCCATTGAAATGATCACTTTATTACTCCTGAGATTTTATGTTATTACAGATATCTAGGCACCTCGAGTCCAGGAGAGGCATCTTTTTATCATTTTAAATCTAAGTAAACATAATAAATGGAACAGTCTGAGCAAGTTACTATGAATGGTTTAGCAAATATGCATAGAAAAGCAAGACACCTTATAATTAAAATTGTAGCCTGTAGGTAAATTATCCTATTAAACTACAATATTGTTTCACTTCTATCTTGTGGTGATTGTATTTAAGCTAGTTGAATGAAAATCGCCAGCACAAGAGAAGATTTGACTTCTGATATCACCTGAAGTTTATGCTGGCATCATGGATTTCTCCTGAGAAGTGAAGGTAATATTTCCAAGTGTCTAAAAATGGGATCATTACTAACCACGTCCATTGAGATTATTTTGTCATCTCAGACTATCATGCAAGTCATGAAAAGAAATGTGTGCAGGAGACAGTTTCAAAACATATCAGACTGGAAATGCCAAGCATTGGTATCAAAAGTGGAGCAGGAAGTAGCTGAACAGACACTTGCTAGTTCATCTGTCAGTGAATGAACAAATAACAAAGCTAGGTGAAATCATTTCAGATACAGACAATGAGAAAACAGTGACAGTATTGAATATAGTAAAAAATCTCATGTTACTGGTCAGCAGGCAAGAGTGATACTGCAGCTATTATAGGCAAATACTGGAACTAATGGATGAACAGTGTGAGACTGAAAGAATGAGAAAGAACAATAAAAAAAAGTGATTCAAAAAAATCAATTATAAAGAGATGTTTAAAGCTTCTAGCTACCCTAGTACACTTCAGAACAGAGAAATTTTGAAAGTAGAGTGTGCAAACAAATATCTTGCACAAATAAAAGAACTATGATATTGTCTGAAAAGGAATCTTGCTAGCAGCATTCAGCATTTTCATCCAGTTGACATTTGCCACCTATGAAATGAAATGCAAGGGATCGCATCACCAACTTGGGAAGAGACCTTTTCATATAAATTGGGAATAGAGAATTTAATTGCAGAGATTATAACTAAGATATTCCTTCCACTACTATGCTGCAAGTGAATGGGGTCAGACAGGGGTAGGGAAAATGAAAATGAAAAAAAAAGTGTTCTTGGGAGTGATGCTGCCAGGAGATAGCTCAGAGAGAAGAGAGGATCATCATTTTTAGAGCATATCACAGATAGGCTGTGTCTACACTGGCATGAATTTATGGAACTGCTTAAAATGGAATACTATTCCGTTTTCAGTTTTTCCGGAAAAGGAGCGTCTACATTGGCAGGCTGCTTTTCCAGAAAAGCCCTTTTTCCAGAAAAGTGTCTGTGGCCAATGTAGACACGCTTTTCCGGAAAAGAGCCCTGATCGCCATTTTCGCGATCGGGGCTTTTTTCCGGAAAAGACTACTGGGCTGTCTACACTGGCCCTTTTCCAGAACAGTGTTCCGGAATAAGGACTTATGCCCGAGCGGGAGCAGAATAGTTTTTCCGGAATAGCGGCTGATTTTGTACAGTAGAGCATCGTTGCTTTTCCAGAAATTCAAGGGCCAGTGTAGACAGCTCGCAGCTTATTCCGGAAAAGCGGCTGATTTTCCGGAATAAGTGACCCAGTGTAGACACAGCCCTATAGTATATAGTGATGTGAAACATGAATTCTTTAAAATCCTAAAAATTTGACAAAGGTTTTCAAAAGTGACTTCCAAATTGGGTGACTCAATATTGGGGTGTTCCACTTAAAGAGGTTTATAGAAAATGCTTAGCTCTAATCCTCTGAAAGTCATGCTTTTTAAAATGGTTAAAGTTGGGCATTGAAAAAAATCACTAGTAGTATTTAAAGAATTGAAAGGTAAGATTCACAAATTAAAATTCTAGCACAGACAAACTCAGAGGTTCGCTGAAGTAGGGTTTTGTTTTGTTTTTTTCAAAAATAAGACCTTGTGTAATGGCCTAGTATGATAAAGTGAAATAAAACAGAGATATGTGTAACATTATTTGGGTACACATATATATTATGACTAAAAGACTTTCCCTGCATTGCTCAGGTCCAATCCAGGGGTAGAAGAGGGCCACACAGGCCTCCTGCTGGCACTCCCCTGTCCTGGCCTGGGACCAGCGCAGGTGGCCTGTAGGTGGAGCAGAAGTGGCCTGGGGCTGGAGTTGGTGCCAGCCTTAGGTCAGGGCCACATAGTAGGGCCAAATAGGCTTCCTCCCCACTCCCCCGTAGAATTCAATGGCCGGGGGAAGGGTTTGGAGGGGGGGGGGGCACTCACTTGGACCAGTGGCCAGCAAGATGGGGGGCCCTGTCCCTATCTGGCTATTCCCTTCCTAGTTCAGCTGTTCCCAGTGGTCACTGTGCAGTATAACTGTTTCCCATTCTCACTGCCTCCAGTGGTGAACTGTGTAGAATTGCACACTTCTGATCCCCCTCCCTATCCATGCTATGCAAAACACTTGAATTCTAGGAACATCCCATTTTCCTGCCACAACCAAACCCTGACCTTGCTTTAAGTTATGATAAGAAGAAACTGCATACCAAATTTTGTAGTCCTAGATCTTACCATTTAGAAGGAATTCTTGAACAAATGGACTTGCAGACAAACGGCTGGACTTACTGACAGACAGACAGACAGACACCTCTAAAATATAGATAAATAGATTTTCAGATGCAGAGAAAATACACATGCACAGTTCTATTGAGAATCTCCACTCATCCAAGAAGGGCCCTAATCCAATCGCTCTGAAACCAAGAGTAGCATTTCCAAAGATTTCAGTGAGCTTTGGATCAGAGCCAAAATGAATAAAATAGTACTGGAAATTCACACTTCTAGACAGACAAAGCCACAAGAAACAATAAAACAGCTACAAGAGTCTGTCCAAGGTTAATGAGACCAGACATTTTTCATGCACAAATATCAATTTAGATAGAAATAATTGCAGAACTGTCAGCCAAACACATTGAAATATCATTGAAAGACACGCACACATAAACCCCTTTTAATTTCCATAAGCTATTGCATTTGCAGATGTTAATAACTTCAACAAATTAACATTGTATTCTCACAAATGAAAAGTTTGAGTGAAGAGGGCTCTTTTAACTTAATCCACAGCTGTAACAGAAAATTACTATAGTTGTGTACAAATCACTTCTTGGAATCAGATGTTCCTAATTTGAACTTCCTTTCCTTGTTCTTTGACTAGGCAACATTGGAAAAAGGAAATTTTTCTTCATTCAAAAAATGTGTTTGCTGTGTTACAAAAGATACAACTCCCCTGTGAAGTTTAAGAGGTGCATGCATACATTTATAAAAAACAGACATCGAGAGAAATATAAGGCTGGAAGGGATCTCAAGAAGTCATCAAATCCAATCCCTTGCACCGAGGCAGTAAACATAGACTATTTTTGACAGGTGTCTGTCGAACCTCTCTTTAAATACCTCCAGTGATGGGGATTCTGCAGTCTCTCTTGGAAGCCTGTTCCAGAACTTAACTATCTTATAGTTAGAATTTTTTTTCCTAATATATAACTTAAATGTCCTTTGCTGATGATTAAGCCCATTACTTCTTGTTCTTCCTTTTTTGGACTTGTTGAACAATTTATCACCATCCTCCTTATAACAGATCCATATTGTCATTGTATTTGAAGACTCATCAGATTTCTTAATTTTTGAAGACTAAGCATGCACAGTATGTTCCCTCATAGGTCATACTTTATATTTTTGTATCATTTTTTTTTCTCTGGATTGCCTCCAATTTTTCTACATCTTTCCTGAAGTGTGACATCTAGAATTGGACACTGTGCTCTAGCTAAAGCCCCACCAGTGCCTAGAATTAATCTTCAAAGGGCAACCTAGAGGTCTTCTTACAGATGTATTTTTTGTCACCATTGGTTGCCTTTGTGGAGGCTACATAGTCTTCATCATTATTGTCACCATTAGAAAATGTTGCTTGCAGTTTTGTAAAAAATATAACTTCCCTATGTAGTTTAAGAAGGTGCATGTCTAAATTTATAGAAACAGATTCAGAGAAGGACAGCTTTTTGGTTTGCAATGCAACCCTGGGAGTTGAGTGTGAGGCTGTCCTTGACTCCCTCCCTGCATTCTAGGGCCTCTGGGGGTATGTCTAGACTACATACCTCTGTCGGCAGAGGGATGCAGATTAGGCAGGTTGACATTGCAAATGAGGCAGGGATTTAAATATCTTGTGCCTAATTTTCATAAAAATGGCCACCGCGATTTGCTGACAGCACTTTGACGGCAAAAAATGGCAGTCTAGAGGGGGATCTGTTGAGAAAGAAAGCCTTTTTTGACAGTTCTTGCAGGAGGCATAAGGGATCTGTCGAAAAAGGCCTTCTTTCTCGACAGATCCCTCTCTAGACTGCTGCTTTTTGCCAACAAAGTGCTGAGTTGGCAAAAGCGGCTGCAATTTTTATGCAAATTAAGTGCAGGATATTTAAATCCCCATTTCATTTGCTGTGTCAACCTGCCTAATCTGCATCCCTCTGCCAACAGAGGGATTCAGTCTAGACATAGCCTGGAGAGGAGGCTATGGAACACAGGGAGGAGAAACATTGATCCACAATGGCTGGAGGGGATGCTTGTCCAGGAAATAGTCCTGGAGTGCTGCCATGTCCATCACATCTACTATGGATGTCAACACACTCTCCTGGTACTTCATTTCCTGTTCCAAGAATGCTCTCCTTTCCTGACTCTCTGCACACATCTCCTCCAACAGCGTATTCCTCCACTCTCTTGTGTATTCCCTGTCCAAGATGGCAGATTGCATTGGCTCCTTTAACATCTCTTCCCTAGACCATTTTGTTCAGTGGATTTGTGCTATCTGGACAGCTTGCAGGCCTGGGGGAGTGTACAACAGGATGATTGCTATTCCTGCTGTAACAAAAAGTGAAGAGCAGACATTACAAGAGATACACTGTACAGCACAAAGCCTAATCTGTTCGAACAAAATGAAGGTTTCATGAGGCATACCTGTGCCAATCAAGAAAGGCTTCTTTGTCGATGCGGCGTGTCCAGACTGCCCCGATCTGCCGACAAACAGCTGATCGGCAGAGCGGGGCAGCCATTTAAATTTAAATGAAGCCGCGATTATTTTAATCGCGGCTTCATTTCCCTCTGCTGATCCGTCTAATCTACATGCCTCCGTCGACGGAGGCATGTAGTCTAGACACACCCGCACTGTGGCCAGAGTCTGTCAGCAGTCTCAGCCGAGGCCAGGGAGGCCTCCACATGTGAGTGACATCACGGTTCCCTTATGCGGGGCGGGGAGGGAAGAGGGAGCCAAAAGACCGTGTGTGTCGGCCTTGACAATCACAGAGCAGGCAGCAACCTGTGCATCTGCCGTGCCAGCCGGGACTTATGGCTTCAGTTGGGTGCCACGCAGGGGTCCAGGCCTGTTCCCCACATGCGTCTACGTGTGAAGGTACATGACAGGCTCCTGACCCTGGGGAGAGACCCTCCACACTGCCCTCCCTCCAGACGCCCCTTCTACACAGAGGCAGGGCACATCTCTCCCCCCCGCACACACACACCACACTAGAGGCAGCACGGGGACTGGGGTGCAGTCCTGAGCCAGCTCACACTCCCGGGGATAGTAGGATGTGATGGCACGGAGACCTGCCGTTCTCACCTTGCAGAGGGGGGCTGGGTTTCACCCACTGTGTCCCCAGGGAGAACTGACCACTTCTTTTGTTTCACCACAGCCACAGCACCTGCGAGTGCAGAACGCACCACTGCACCTGGACGATCCACCCGCACACAGGCCAGCAGGAGCACCCGCAACCTGGTGGAGTTCCAGAGGCAGCAGCTGCGGTTGCAGGGATGGCAGGTCCACAGCCAGGAGCAGTAGGTGCAAGAGGACCTGCAGCTGAAGCGGGAGAGCTTGCAGGAGCTGCAGGAGCAGGGCCGTGCCCTCAGCGAGCACCTACAGGCCCTGGCGGACCGATTGCTACCTCCTGCTGCTCCATCCCCTGCAGCCACCCCAGCTATCGCTCCTCCTCCCATCCCTGCTCCCCCTCCCACTTCTTCTGCTCCCCCCATCCCTCCTGCCCCACCCTCCATACCCACTCCCCTTGGGAACACCGAGGCCCCTGCACCCGCAGTGCTGAGAGATGGGATGACCGGCAAGACCCCCAACCCTGAGCTTCCCCTCCCCTTTCCTCCCCTCGCCTCCCCTTTCCAGCTCCCTCCTCCCATGTTTCCCCCCTCCTGTCTCCCACCCTTATTCCACCCCTCCCCCTCCCCCAGTTATGTTAAATAAAGAGATTTTTTTGTGGCAACACAGGTGTTTTTATTCTAATCAGGAAGGGGGGCTAGGGAGGGGAAAGGGGAAGGAGGTGGGGGTGGAATGTAAGGCACAAGGCCCCAGTGGGGCATGCCAGGGGGACTTCAGACCTCCTCCGCCTGGAAGCTCTCCCACAGGGCTTCCTGGATGCAGACAGCCCCTCGAAGGGCCTCCCGGCTGGCAGCTGTGCAGGGCTGTGCATGCTGGCCAGCCAGGCAATCAGCCTCTGCCATCCAGGCTGGCAGGAAAGCCTCCCCCTTCCTCTCATGTAAATTGTGGAGCACACAGCATGCTGCCATCACATGCAGAATATTGTGCTGGGAGAGGTCGAGGCAGGTGAGGAGGCACCTAAATCATGCTTTCAGTCGGCCGAAGGCCCCCTCAACCACAATGCGAGCCCTGCTGAGTCTGGCATTGATTCCTGCCAGGAGGGGCTAAGGTGTCCTGTGTAGGGCTTCATCATCCAGGGCTGTAGCGGGTAGGCCGCATCTCCCAGCAGGCACACTGGCATGTCCACATCCCTGACCCTGATGTGGCGGTTGGGGAAGAAAGTCTGACGTGCAGCCTCTGGCACATGGAGGAGTTGCGGTATACCCGTGCATCGTGTGTCTTGCTGGACCAGCCCACACTGATGTCCGTGAACTGGCCCCGGTGGTCAGACACGGCCTGCAGGATCACAGAGAAGTATCCCTTCTGGTTGATGAAGAGGGAGGCCTGGTGGTCCAGGGCACGGATGGGGATGTGAGTCCCTTCGAATGGCCCCCCACAGTTGAGGAAGCCCAGGGCGCAGAACCCCTGGATGACTGTGTCCAGGTCAGTGAGGCGGACGACTCTGCGGAGAAGCACCCTGTTGATGGCCTTCACCACCTGCAGAGAGACACACAAAACCGAGGGTCATT
Source organism: Pelodiscus sinensis (assembly GCF_052426305.1). Taxonomy (NCBI): domain Eukaryota; kingdom Metazoa; phylum Chordata; order Testudines; family Trionychidae; genus Pelodiscus; species Pelodiscus sinensis. The sequence goes on from NC_143052.1 coordinate 182,941,857, forward strand.
GGGGTGCCTGGGTGGCTGGGAGTGTTCGTTCTCCTCCACTGCCCCATGCCCCACTCCTGCTGCAATCCTGGACACCGTGAGCGGTCTGTAGTGTGGCTGGAACAGACTGAACTCTCCTGAGGAGGGCACTTACACCACTCCCCCCTCCCATTTTCCCTCAGGAAGCCCATGACCTCCTTGCAGCCCCCCCTCCTGGCCCAGTGGCCGGTGAGTGCCATACCTGCATGAGCACCGCTCCGACGGTGGATCTCACTATGCCAAATTGGTTGCCAATGGGTCGGTAGCTATCCAGCGTGGAGAGCTTCCAGAGGATGATGGCCACCTGCTTGTGGAGGGGAATGGCGGGCTTCATGTGTGTGTCCCGTCGCCACAGAGCAGGGGCGAGCCACTCGCAGAGCTCCAGGAAGGTGTCCTTCTTCATCCTGAAGTTCTGGGTCCATTGTTGGTCACCCCAGTGCTCCAGAACGATGCGGTCCCACCAGTCACTGCTGGTGTCCAGACACTAGATGTGGCGGGGCACGCTGGCGTCCAGGCGCTGTTCCTCCAGGGCCCCCAGGGAGGGCAGGGGGAGGACCAGGGGGCTGGCCTGCAGCAGAAGGTGCCAGGCAGCCTCCAGTAATTGCTGCTAGGCTTGCAGCAAGATGTTCAGCATGAGTACTAGAGTGCCCAGGGGCGGCTCTGGCTCCATGGTGCCGAGTGCTGTGGTGTCCCAAACGAGAGCAACCGAAGCAGCCGGAGAGGAAAATGCTTTGCCTTGGCGAGGTAGGCAAGCAAGCAGGAAAGCTGAACTACTGACCTGATGCCCTGCTGGAACCAGTTTCAGCTGCCCTTAAATGCAATTCAGCGTCCAATCAGTGTGGACGCGCTATTTCAAAATAGCAAAACGCTATTTCGAATTACCTTTTGTGTCTTGATGCATTATTTCGAATTAACTAATTCAAAATAAGTTAATTCAAAATAGCGCTAGAGTGTACACATACCCCAAGACCTTTATGGAGATGTGCGGGGATTCTGTCTCCAGACAAGTTAGCAAGCTGTTGCAGGACCTCCTGCTGTGTAAGCACAGTGGCCATCACAGAACCCACTTTTAGCAAGATAAAAAATGTAAACTCACCCAGAAGTGCCCAAGATCAGTGCCTGACTGTGAGATGTCCAGGGAGGAAGGGATTGTCTCCAAATTTATAAAAAAGTCTTCACTCTCAATGACCTCGGTTGCCCCACTCACTTGCTGACTACCCTCTTCATCCTCCTCTTCCTTTTCTTCCTCATCCACTACCACTACCATTACCACGCTGCCCTCCGCATCACTGCCTGACTGTCTAGGGAAAAATCCATGGATTGGCTAGGGAAGCTGGTCCTGTCCCCTCCAACGACCATATGTACTTACTTGTAGAAGTGGAGTTTTTGTGGTTATACTCTAGACCACTGTTTGCCTCCTTTGTCTTTTGATATGACTTCCTCAGCTCCTTTATTTTCATGTGGCCCTACTGGGCATCCCTGGCATATCCACCATGAACTTTGCAATCTTGGCATAAATGTCTATGTTTCTTTTGCTGGTTCACAGTTCTGCAAGAACAGATTCCTCGCCCTACAGAACAATGGTCTAAGACTTTCTGCATGCTCCATGCTGGTTCTACTCTGTGACCCTGAAACTCATAGAGCTCATAAAACTTGAACTTGGGGGACTCATGACCATGTGTGTGTGGCTGCCAAGGTTTGCTGCTTGCACACCATGCTGGCCACACTGGAAATGAGATTCAATTTTTCCTGGGATTTTTCCTGTTCAAGTAAAGAGCAGTAGAGTTGAAAATCATGGCCAGGCCATTTATTGCAGGGCACTGTGGGACACCTCCCACAGGCCAAGAATATCGACTTTCACAGTGTTGAGTCTGCACTGTCAGAAAGTTGACCAAGCAAAATTGAACTTAGTGGGTACTCCTCATGAAAGCAGGAGTATAGAAATCGACTTTAACAGCCCTTTAAGTCAATGGAACAGGCTTCATAGTGTGGACTCCTTGTTTAGAAAATAGACCTAATATAGCTAAATTCAACCTAACCTACCAGTATAGACCAGGCCTAAAGCAGAGAGTGTAGCTCATGTTTACTACAATCACTGCTTAGTTCAAGTTAGTTCTGAAATTAATGGAATGATGCTCCCATTTTCAGAGTTATGACAACCTCTGAAAGGCAGAATTATTTCTTATCTGAAAAGAAAATGGAGTTTAAGACAATAATTGGTAAATGTAAATAAAACCCCTTCTGCAGATGTGATGATAATGCATGAGACCTTTCCAAACTCAGCCAAGGGTGAAAAAAAACACGTGTAAGAATGACTGGGAAAAGGCCTCTGGGCTGCCCCCTGAAAATGCAACACTATGAGGTGCTGAGCATCATGAGCTTCCTGTCGGTCACTCGGCTTTGTAAAGGATCAGACCTCAAGCGAGATGAGTATAGCTAACCAAGGGTATCTCTTGACTGTAACTGTGAGGTGTGGTTTCAGATCAAAGCTTGCTCAAGTAACAATTGCAATAATGCTGCAGCAGCCACGCGTGTATATGTTCAGGGTGTTGGCCAGGTGAATGGCTAACCTGTGCTGCTGCAGCTTTGCTGCTGTTATGTCAACATTGCAACTGGAGGCATAAGTACAGTTCACATAGATGTACTCATACTAGCCTTACCAGCCTGGTGAAAAACAAAAGTGAAGATGCAGCAGCTATACAAGTTTGTCCAGAATTTTGCAGACAGACATATGTTCGTAGTTCACGCCATGATGACATGTCATTGTATTTTCAGTTAGCATGTGTATTCCAACCAAAGATGCACTGATCTCTAACTTCAGTGCAAAAGTTAAACCTCTCTAATCTGGCAATCTCTGGTCTGGCAATATCTGTGGTTGAGCATGACTTTAGTTAGCCAGATATCCATGGATGTGACCAAGTTTTCCTCAGTTCCATAAAGTTATTTTTACATCCACCAGTCCTGACTCGCAGTATTCTGTGCTGTTATTTAGCTATAATTTACCCCTAAATGTCTTCTAAGAGCTCAGTAAGCAGTGGAAGTGTTGGTAGTGCTGCTAGACGATATTGACCTCCCTGGGTTTGATAAATTCTCTGGTTTGGCATCAAGGTTCCAAGGGTGCCAGATTAGAGGGATTTAACCTGTATACGTGTTACGTGTCTTATTTCTCATATTGGCATCCATTACAAATCCCTGAGCTAACTCAGCATCCTCCTTTGGCAAGGGAAAATGATAATGCTATGATCCAATTATGCGTGATGAGGACTCATTTCTTGTTATGTTTTCTTTATTTTTCAGCCATCTTAAAATAGCAAATGTGTGAAATGTGAGGTGCTGGGATCTACGTTACCTATTATTATATGCAGTAAATCAATTCACTATTTAATTTAAATTGGTTAACAGTGAGGAACCATCAGGTATTTCATTGTACAGTGTGTAGCTACTTTGGATGAATCTAGACTACTTTGCTTTCCCTACACGGTGAATTTTACAGCCCCATTACAGCCATTTGCTTCTTAGATAGATGCCTGACTGACATGTTTTATATTTTTCCAATGTTAAAACAAATAAAAGATAAAATGTTGTTTGCTTTTGCTACCTTCCTAAAATTATGAATTGCTGTTCTAATTTATAGTTTCACGGTTCTCAGAAGACACTTGTTCTTTCAGGAGCTCTCTTAATTATGTATGTAACTATGTAAGACGTTTATTTAGCGTATTTGCTAGTCATTGCTAGTTATACACCTTCAGAGTCTTTGTAAACAATACATTGATTCTTTGCATTTCAGAATTTTCTGGACATTTATACTGTACAAAGCAAATATATTCTGTTTATTAATAAATTCATCCTGTTATGTCATCCTGCACAAATCACTGAAGAAGGCTGGATGCTATTTAAAATTCCTTTACACATATTCAAATGATTGCAAACTACATAGTCCATATCCATTTCAGTTGATCCAGTCCTGCTCTGTAAAAATAACAGTCTCCATACAATGCACAAGAAAAATCACATATAGGGCTAAATCTCAGTTCAGAAAAAAATGGTTAAAATTCTTCTTCACTATAGGGACAATATGATGAATTATTATAGAACATAAGAATGGCCATACCAGGTCAGACCAAAGTAGCTTGTCTGCTGACAGTGGCCAGCTCCAGGTGCCCCGGAGGAGACGGACCGAAGACAATGATCAAGCGATTTGTCTCGTGCCATCCGTCTCCAACCTCTGACAAACAGAGGCCAGGGACACCATTTCTATCCCCTGGCTAATAGCCTTTTATGGACCTAACCTCCATGAAATTATCTAGATTCGCTTTAAACTCTGTTATACTTCTAGCCTTGACAGCCTCCCGTAGCAAGGAGTTCCACAGGTTGACTATGCGCTGTGTGAAGAAGAACTTTCTTTTATTAGTTTTAAACATGCTATCCATTAACTTCATTTGGTGTCTTCTAGTTCTTCTATTATGGGAACTAATGAATAACTTCTCTTTATTTACCCTTCACACCTCTCATGATTTTATATACCTCTATCATATCCCCCCTCAGTCTCCTCTTTTCTAAACTGAAAAGTCTGAGTCATTTTAACCTCTCTTCATATGGGACCCATTCCAACCCCTAATCATTTTAGTTGCCCTTTTCTGAACCCTTTCCAAGGCCAAAATATCCTTTTTGAAGTGAATGCCTACATTAGCCACCCTAGTTGGAACTAGGTGGCAGTGTAGACATACCCTGGGTTATTTCCTACCTTACTGTTTCTCATTCTGAGAATGACTACAACATCCCCCAGGTACATCCACCTTCTACTTGCAGCTACTGAGCTTTATACAGGCCCTTGTTCATTTCCAGCTGAGATTCATCTCTAATTAGTCTTTCTGGTTCACAGGTTTCTCCTGATGAAGTCTAGGTATTTAATTGAAACACTTAACCACTTAATCCTTTCAGGATTTGTGTGGGGATGGAGATCCCATCTCATTCCTGCAGCCCTATATTTAGTATAATTAATTTGATACCCTGATATCACAATATGTGTTCATTTCTTTCAGAATATGCATCTGATTTTACTTAACTGATAGCAATGAATACCTCAAAATCTGCATAGAGTGCAATTTTGTGTTCCATTTTTAATTGTAATCTCTCTTATGCTATGATTCCGATGCATTTTTTGTGCCAAACATTCAACAAAGAGGGCAAAAAACAAGAGAAATGGGGGACTATCTTGCCATTCTTCTTTCTTGCTGAAGTAATTTGGAGAGTATCTCATTAACCCTTATCCTAGGGAAAGAAGGATACAAGATATTTATCAGAATCTTCAAATTTCTCTTTAATCTATCCAAGACTCTGTTTTTAGGAAAAATGTTCTCCTTTATCAAAGGTCTTCTTAGTATCTAAGAATAGCACCACTTATTTATTTTATACATTACTAGAAGATTTACTTGGTGTTGCTTGGGTCCTTCAGGGGGCAGGGATCTGAGGATGTGGGGGGGTGCAGGCATTAGAGTTGGGGATCAGGAGCAGCTCTTGGCAGGAGACAGAAGGCTCTATGGGGATGCAGGAGTGAGGATTTGAGGCTGTGGGGGGCTCATGACAGGGGGTTGTGCATATGTCGGGGTGCAGGAATCACGGTTGGGGTGAGCAAGGGCTCGGACAGTTGTGGAGGGGATAGGTGTGGGGATAAGGAGGTGCTCAGGGAAGGGGGCTAGGTGTGTGAGGAGTGAAGGAGGCAACAGGGGCTGTGTTGCCTGGATGGCAGCTCCCTGGTACTGGCTGCATCAGGGGACATGCTGGCTGGGGCGTGGATCCTGGGGGATGGCTTCCGGTGCAGTAAGCTTACCTCCACCCTGACCCTTGCTGGCCCAATGGGGTTATAGCTGCCCTATCCCCATCTTTTTTTCCCTTAGCTGCTCCCCTGTGATCATTACATAGTGTAGCTGTCCCTGATAGCAGCCCTTTCCCTTTCCATGTTATGGGAAATAATCACATTCCAGGCTCATCCCATTGACACAACACAACCAACTTACTTTGCTTTAAATTATGATAAGAGGAAGCTACATACTATATTTGGTGGTCCTAGCTCTTACTGTTTAGGAGAAGTTCTTGAACAAACAGACGGACAGATAGACAGACTTGCTCACTCACAGAAAAAAAACTGTCTCATATATATAGTAGATAAATTATTTTTACAAGACACTAAGTTTTCCATTACATATGAAAACGTATTTGATCGATGTATTTGGGGAAATGACTGTTTCAATTCCACTGGCAAGAATCTTTGAAAATATTTTCATGTCTCATTCTCATGTTAAGATTGGACTGTATGAGCAAACAAGATAGTCAATAAGCATGATTTAGCAGCTTCTCTTTTATCTACTCTGTCTATTATCTACTGAGTCTACTGGAATCTCAATAATCTCCAAGAACAGAGCAATTATTTTATTTCCAGTAATGTCTGATGTTATTTTATAAAACCCAGCTGGTCCCACGGATTTTGGTGTTGGCATTTATTTAATCATATCTCTGACCACCTTATCTTCTATTGGTCTTCTTAAGGCCAGGGCTACACTGGACTTGGAAGGTCAGGGTAAGGTACGCACCTCCAGCTATGTAAAATACGTAGCTGGAGTCGGCTTACCTTAAGCCGAGCATGACACCTTCTTCACAGAGGGAGGCCAATAGGAGCAAATACTCCCATGAGCTTCTTTTACTTCTCATGACTGCAAGGAGTACCGGTGCCAACTGGAGCTGCCCTCAGCATCTGATTAAGCAAGTCTGAACTAGACCCCTTAAATTGAACACCAGAAGATCAATCACTAGTATGGCAAGTGAAGACATGCCCTAAGATTAATTGTTCTTGTGTTATCCTTCACTTGTTAACCTCATCATGGAGCTAGGTAGAGAAGGGCAATTCTGGTTCATGAATACTTTCAAAATTGTATTTCATTTTGATTAGGCACCAAAAAAAAAAAAACCATCAAAATTCTTTGTGAAATCAAATAGAGCTCTGTTTTTGAGAGGCCTGAGGAAATCTCACCCTGGAGTAGTCCACATGGCTTATGAGTTGTAAGTGTGAGATGACATGAAAACAAGTGTGGGTACTTCACAAAATAAACTGTCTCTGAAGAATATTTCAGTTTTGCCAATTCAGCAAATTCTGACAAGAAATGTTTGGTCACAGCATTTCTGACCAGCTATACTCATTAATATATTTTATAGTTTTCCCCATTCTCTCTTTATAGTCAGAGGCATAAACAATAGAATAAAACCTTCTGAAATCTTCAGTTATCTCTCTGGTATAAAAGTTTATTTTCATTTTTGTTGTGTGTATTTGACTCTCAGAATCATACCAGTAACATCAAGCTCCCTGCACACAAGGCAGAATTCAGTATTATCTAGACCAGTGGTTCTGAACCTATTTATCTTTGTTGTTACCTCAGACACAGGTTGAAAACTGCAGTGTGCTCTCCCCTGTCCAGCTCCAGAGACCCCTATAGCCAGTGTTTCCTGTCCAGAGATTGCCCCATAGAGTGGGGCCAGGAATGGACATTGGGTATGGGGAAGTGGGCAGGTGGCAGTGAACCTGGACCCCACTGTGCAGGATTGGGAAGCAGCCCCAACCCTAGATCTGGCCATGTGGGGCAAGTGGCAGGGCAGCTGGCAGCCCCACAATCCAGACTCTTGGGCTACGTCAAGACTATAAGCTTCTTTGAAAGAGGCTTTTTCGAAATAATCTTTCAAAAAAGCCTCTTTCAAAAGAAAGCCTCTAGACTGCAACCACTTCTTTTGACAAAGCAAACCGCTTTTGATGCAGTCTTGATGCTCTCTTTCGAAAAAGCCCTGTTTGCATTCAAGAACGCCTTTTTTCAAAAGAGCGTTTTTGAAAAAAGTTCTTCCTCATAAAATGAGGTTTACTGCAGTCAAAAAAAATGCTGCATTCTTTCGATTTAATTTTGAAAGAATGCAGCGGCAGTCTAGACACAGAGGAAGTGTTTTTGAAAAAAGACCACTTTTTCTGAAAAAAACCTGTAGTTTTTTTCTGAAAAAAACCCTGTAGCTGGCTGGTAGCCCCAAATCACTGCTATGTGGGACAAGACAGTAACCCTGCATCCACTCTACGTGGGGCCAGATGGCAGCCCTAACCCAGAGCCCCTGCTGTGCAAAACTTGCCACTCAACAGCCTTGTACCCCAGAGTCCTGACTCATGAAGGTAGCCAACAGCCTGGGAGCTGGCTGACAGCCCTCACTCTGTATCCCTGTCTCCTGAGGCCATCCAGAGCCCTCACCCTTCTGTGCTGGGTGGGGCCAGGCAGCCTAAGTCCCACTGTGCTGAGTGGCAAGAAAGCCAGGAATCTAGACCCCACCATGCAGGCCGGTGGCCTTTGGCAGACCACTGGGCCACAGCTGTACATTAATTGGGTCACATGCTGCTGCAGGCTGAGAACTGCTACGGTGACAAGATGACCTGTTTTGGACTAGAACACATAGTCAAACAGGGATCCTGGTGGTTCTGACAGTGGTGCTCACTGGGCCATTGATCATCCGGTTAGCAGTAGCCACACTCCATCATATGGTTCCCATTGTTCCCAGCCTGTGGGACTGTAGTCAGGGAATCAGGTGCCCTACCACCAAGTCTCAGCCACAGGGCCAAGACAGAGGAAGCTCCAGCCTCCTGCACTGTGTGCTAGCCCAGCTGCTCCCTCCTCACTCTCCCCTTCCCTCTCATCAAGGCATCACCAAAGCTGTGATTCCAGTCGCTGAGCAGTGCACACATGGATAAAGGGCATCTGGGTGCAACAGTGTGCTAGGGCAGGGGCAACAGTGTCCCACTGGGCAGGGGGCACCCCAAACTGACCTTTGACTGAGGAAGGGAGCTCCTGCCCAGGATCGGGTCTGAACACAGCTACAGCAGGGAGGTACAGATGGGGAAGGGAGAGGAGGCACAGAAGGAGAGTGTGGGTGAGAGGTGCTATGTGAGGCACAGGACATGTTTGGAGGGATAAGGCTGATGTGGTGCAGCTGGGGAAAGGGAGTGAGGCACATGCAAGGGGAGTCTTTAGAAGGGAAAAAGGAAAGGGACACACTGGTGTCGGGTACAGGAAGAATGTTTGTAAGTGGGAGAGCAAGAGGCAGCTGTGTAGGGTGGCTAGGAAACTTGGGAGTGCTGGTGGATGTAGAGTCTACTGCTCACCTGGGCTCACAAACAGCCTGTCCACTATGCCTAGGGGCCCTGATTGGTTTGGGAGTAGTATCCGGGTCTCCTTTCTGCCATACACAAACCACACCCTATTCCACTGTCATTGCACCCCTCCCCATCCCAACTCCCATTTCTCATATCCCTCAGTACATCCCTCCCCGTTCCATCCTATCCTTCCCCTGGACCTGCCCAACCCAACATTGTATACCTTTACAGCTCTCTCCCACCCATGCTTTCCACCTCCCAGAGCCACCATCCCCAAGACCCTCACCAACCCAAACCCTTGCACCCCGTTCACCTTCATGCACTGCTATACTTCCATTATGCCCCTGTTTACCTCTATGTCTCATTCACCCCACATCCCCCAACTCCCTTCTCTCTCCTTCAGTGCCCCATTCCACCTTCAACCTGCTTGCATACTTGGTCTCTTTCACTCCCCAACCACTTCCTTCTCTCCCCGTCTTTTTTCTCCTCATCCCATGCTCCTCCCAGCTGAGTGATGCAAATAGCCCCTAGAAAAGTGTTTGTAAAAGTGTCTCCGTGTATGTAGCTGTGTGGATGCATGAATTATATATTTGTAAGAGACTGTGTTGTGTGTCTTTGTGCAGGGAAATGTGTGTGTGTGTATCTACGAATAAAATTTTCAGACCAACTTTTATTCTTTTTTTTTACTTGTGCACAAAAAATTGCAATATAAAATATGTGTATGGTCATTTCATAACAAGATTTTTTTTAAAAGAATGGAACTTTTAAAAGAAATGAAATATTTCTTAAAAAGTGAATGATGTCCATAGTAATTGCAGGAGAGCCAATGTATTGTACATTTCTTGTTACCTGTATCTAGCTACGTTATAAATTCTTTGTGTCAGGCTTCCTTTTTATGTGCATGACCAGCATCTCCCACCCTGGAGCCCTGATCTTAGGTTTGAGGTCTTTAGGCATGAAACAACAATTATAATAATAAATCATGTGGAAATATATGTGTTAGTGCATTCTAAATTTGTGCACATGAATACTTGGAGAGTCAGTTCCTACAGATTTAATTGTATAGGTATCTGGACAGGTCTATTTCTATGGATTTGTATTTGGGATTCAGAAGTGGGCCTTTAATGAAGTTGTGAAAATGTAATAACTTTATTGAACAAAAATATAGAGCTGGTTACAAAAAATGGAAAGAGGGGAAGGAAAAATTATGGAAGCCTATGATCAGGCACCTACTCCATATAACAAAGATAAGGAAAGTACATTAACAGAAATAAAGCTCTACTGCCCTGCTAGTATCATTCAGATATCCATCCTTCCACTTTCTTCTCTCTGGGTATGTCTACACTACAAAGTTAGTTCGAACTAACGGACGTTAGTTCGAACTAACTTTAATAGGTGCTACACTAGCGCTCCGCTAGTTCGAATTTGAATCGAACTAGCGGAGCGCTTAGTTCGAACTAGGAAAACCTCATTTTACGAGGACTAACGCCTAGTTCGAACTAGCTAGTTCGAACTAAGGGCTGTGTAGCCCTTTAGTTCGAACTAGTGGGAGGCTAGCCCTCCCCAGGTTTCCCTGGTGGCCACTCTGGCCAACACCAGGGAAACTCTATGCCCCCCTCCCGGCCCCGGGCCCCTTAAAGGGGCACGGGCTGGCTACGGTGCCCGTGCCAGGTGCAAGCCTGCCAGCACCCAGCTAGCAGACCCTGCACCTGGCACGGCACAGAGCCACCCACCCGATGCCCCCCAGCCCACCCCCTCTTGCCGGGACCAGGCTGGCGGCTCCCGGGAGCTTGCCCTGGACCGCAAGAGGCGGGCACCTTCCTGGGCTAGTGCGGACATCGTGGACCTCGTCCACGATCTCCGCACTAGGCACAGGAAAGTGGCCGTCTAGGGCAGGAGAGCTGCCAGCCTGGCCACCCAGGACCAGGTGTGCATGAAAATCAAGGGGGTCCACTGAGACCCCCGACACTGAGCCCTGAGCTTACAATGGCCGTCCTGGGTCAGACCAAAGGTCCATCTAGCCCAGTAGCCTGTCTGCCGACAGAGGCCAACCCTAGGGACCCTGGAGGGGATGGACCGAAGACAATGACCAAGCCATTTGTCTCGCGCCATCCCTCTCCAGCCTTCCACAAACTTTGGGCAGGGACACCACTCCTACCCTCTGGCTAATAGGACTCCATGGACCCAACCTCCATCACTTTATCTCACTTCCCTTTAAACTCTGTTCTAGTTGTAGCCTTCACAGCCTCCTGCAGCAAGGAGTTCCACAGGTTAACTATTTGCTTTGTCAAGAAGAACAACTTTCTCTTACTAGTTTCAAGCCTGCTACCCATTCCTTTCCTTTGGTGTCCTCTAGTCCTTCTTGATGGGAACTCAGGAAGAACTTTTCTGAATGCACCCTCTCCACCCAACCCCTGCTTTTAGAGACCTCTATCCTGTCCCCCCTCCGTCTCCTCTTTTCTAAGCTGAACAGTCCCAGTCTCTGTAGCCTCTCTTCATCTGGGACCTGTTCCCAACCCCTGATCATGTTAGTTGCCCTCCCCTCTCCCAGCCTTTCTCTTCCCCTCTCCCACCTCCTTTTCCCAGTCTCCCCCAGTTTTTTTTCAATAAAGACAGAGTCAATGTTGGAAGAAACGTTATCTTTATTTTGTACATCAATAAGAAGGGGGGCTAAGGAAGGGTAAGTGGAAGGAGGTGAGGGAGGAATGGGGTATGAGCCCCCGATGGGGAGGACTGGGCTGGCTCTGCGGGCTTCTGGGGGTGGAAGCTCTCCTGCAGCCCCCCAATTACTCCCTCTCCCCAGATGGCAGCCAGCGGCAAGTGCAGCTGGGCTGATGGCCGAGTGGCGTGATGTGCCCAGTGTGGGCACTCAGGGCACTCCAAGCCAGAACTTCTTTGCAAGCGGGGCACCCCTTAGAACTGTGTGTCCGGGGTGGGGGTCGGGACCCTTTAAGCGCAGCCCTCGGCTAGCCTGAGACAGCATCTCCATGCTCTAAGTCCTCCTTTTATGCCCTGCCGGCACTGCTTCCGGCCATCCTTAAGCCCTGTTCAGAGTCCACTCAATGTGGACTTGCTAGTTCGAACTAGCAAAACGCTAGTTCGAACTAGTTTTTAGTTCTAGACGCGTTAGTTCGAACTAGCTTAGTTCGAATTAACTAATTCGAACTAAGTTAGTTCGAACTAACTTTGTAGTGTAGACATACCCTCAGGTAACACAAAGTAGCTTGGGTCTCTGCTGTCATCCTCTCAGGGAAGTCTTTCCTCTTCTTCCCTAGGCTGGGCCCTTCTGTATTGTGCGTCTCACTTTTAAGGCTCCTCCTCAGAGGCTCAGTGGACTAAGACTGCCCAAGCCCAAAGCTGCTTTTCCAACTCTTCCTGCATGCCGTCGGGTTTGTACACTCCATCCCAATTACAAACATGATATACACAATCTGTCCATATTTAGGGTATCTACAATGTCAGCTATCAAAGATGTTGTGGCCTAAATGTAATTAATCCTGATTTATAAACTTGCAGACTGAGATAAAAAGGTGTGATCTGACCAGTTCCTCCAGGTGTCATCAGGAAGCCATATTTCATTACATTTTTCCTTGACTTTAGGTCCTAACCTATGGCTCTTTACATTTATTATTAGCTGATTAATCCATTAGAAGATTTAGTGGGAGTATTAATATCTCCTCTACGTATGAATCAACTTATTACAACGTTTACAATATTAACACAAAATTGATTGGCAAATAATTCCTGTCTATAAATAAAAGCATGGATTGACCTAAATGTGTAGTCTTATCCAAATACAATGTTCCTTACTGTATAAAGCTTCCTTCTACATCACACCTAATTCCTTTCTTTAATGCATCACAGTTTCTTTGATGTTAAAAGTAGCACTTCCTTAAAAATATTCATGAGTGAGAATAAAGTCTTGCTGAACCCAGTTGCAGGTAAATTCACTTTATTTATATTCTTAAAGCCTATGCCATGATAGGATTGTTGTCTGATGTTCCCGTGCTAGGTGACCCTTCTCAACCTAAAAATCATCTATCATATACCACATATATTCCACTAAGAGCTGGTTGGAAAAACAACATAATTGCTCTAGGAAAACTTGAATCATAATAAAATTTCAATGAAATATTGAAAATCAAAATATTATTATTTCACATGGTACCAAAGTGCCTCTTGGAAATTGCAGTTCATACGGCTTATTCTCCTTTTCTATTGGCTGGACTCCCTAGACGGACTACATGTCCCATGATGCATCACCTTTTCCCCAGGTAGAAGGAGAAGCAGAGTATGATAGGCCATGGTGCATCATGCCCAGAGAGAGGAATTAGGTGTCACATAGAAGGAATCTTAGAGGGTGTGGTCAGAAATGGAATATTTAATTCAGTTTTAATCCAGCTGTGAGGGAAGGGGAAGAGAGTCTATAGGAACATGAAGGTTAGAGTGAGCATATGCACTTACTGATTCTTCTCTAAAGGAGCATTCTCAAATACTTTTGCCACATTTCTTCTGGCTGCAGCATAATTGCAAGTGCTACTCCACAAAAGGGAAAAATATTTCTACCAATTTTAATTCCTGTGCTTAAGGCCTTCTTCTTCTTTTTTTTTAATCTCCTCTTCTAAGGTCTCTTCTTGCCTACCCTGAGTGTGGGGAATTATTTTTAAAAAAGCAACATTAAAGAATGTATTTGTTTTTTCTACTTACAAGAAATTAGAAAGGGTCTTTGCTACAAAATTAATCTAAGGCAATTAAAGGAATTAGACTATAATTAGACTGTAAATACAGATATTGAGTTTACTTTGTGGAACAAAAGCTGATTGGAAAGCTGGCTCAGAGTTATAAAATCCCAGCTTTCTCAATTAACTTTGCTTTATAGTGTTGGAATTCAAACAGTGCACAGCTATAGGTAGATGCTAAGAAAAAATGGACACAGCTGAGATAGTGGGTTAGGAGGCAGAGGTTTTCTTCAGAGGAACAAAGGCAGTAAAAGAGATAATCAACCCCTAAAACATGTTCTTTTGTTTAATTTTAAAGTATTCTTTCTGGGTGCATCTACACAGCACAGTTATTTCAAAATAACTGATGTCTACACACTGCGAGCATCTACATAGCAATCCATTATTTAGAAATAATCATATATATAGTAGTTCAATGTCTGAGAGTCTGTAATGCTGAAATGCTGGCTGTTCCCTCTCGGTGGTGCTGTTGCTGAAATGCTGGCTGTTCCTTCTCGGTGGCACTGTTGCTGAAATGCTGGCTGTTCCTTCTCGGTGGCGCTGTTGCTGAAATGCTGGCTGTTCCTTCTCGGTGGCGCTGTTGCTGAAATGCTGGCTGTTCCCGCTGGGCAGCCCGTGCTGCATGAGGAGTGCGGGGCCCAAATGGTTGCTTGTGCCGCTTGCTCCCCCTTGGTGGCCGGGCTGAGCAGCTCAGAAGTCAGCCAAATGTCACCGAGGGAGGAGAAGGGGGTGGGGCAGTGACGTACATGGCCAGGGGGTGAGGCCTGGCCACGTACGTCACTGCCCCGCCCCCTTTCACCTCCTGCTGTAGCCCTCAGCTGACTTCTGCGCTGATCAACCGGGCCGCCATGGGGGAGCCCAAATGGCCGCTTGCTCCCCCGTGGCAGCCCGGCTGAATGGCGCAGAAGTCAGCCAAGCACCACAGCAGGAGGCGAAGGGGGGAGGGGCAGTGATGTGCAGCATGACAGCAGGTCCATGCCCCGCCCCCTGGCCGTGAATGTCACCACCCCGCCCCCCTTGCCGGGACCAGGCTGGCGGCTCCCGGGAGCTTGCCCTGGACCGCAAGAGGCGGGCACCTTCCTGGGCTAGTGCGGACATCGTGGACCTCATCCACGATCTCCGCACTAGGCACAGGAAAGTGGCCGTCTAGGGCAGGAGAGCTGCCAGCCTGGCCACCCAGGAGCAGGTGTGCATGAACATCAAGGGGGTCCACTGAGACCCCCGACACTGAGCCCTGAGCTTACAATGGCCAAACTGGGTCAGACCAAAGGTCCATCTAGCCCAGTAGCCTGTCTGCCGACAGCGGCCAACCCTAGGGACCCTGGAGGGGATGGACCAAAGACAGTGACCAAGCCATTTGTCTCGTGCCATCCCTCTCCAGCCTTCCACAAACTTTGGGCAGGGACACCACTCCTACCCCCTGGCTAAGACTACTCCATGGACCCAACCTCCATCACTTTATCTCACTTCCCTTTAAACTCTGTTCCAGTTGTAGCCTTCACAGCCTCCTGCAGCAAGGAGTTCCACAGGTTAACTATTTGCTTTGTCAAGAAGAACAACTTTCTCTTACTAGTTTCAAGCCTGCTACCCATTCCTTTCCTTTGGTGTCCTCTAGTCCTTCTTTATGGGAACTCAGGAAGAACTTTTCTGAATCCACCCTCTCCACCCAACCCCTGCTTTTAGAGACCTCTATCCTGTCCCCCCTCCGTCTCCTCTTTTCTAAGCTGAACAGTCCCAGTCTCTGTAGCCTTTCTTCATCTGGGACCTGTTCCCAACCCCTGATCATATTAGTTGCCCTCCCCTCTCCCAGCCTTTCTCTTCCCCTCTCCCACCTCCTTTTCCCAGTCTCCCCCAGTTTTGTTCAATAAAGACAGAGTCAATGTTGGAAGAAACGTTATCTTTATTTTGTACATCAATAAGAAGGGGGGCTAGGGAAGGGTAAGTGGAAGGAGGTGAGGGAGGAATGGGGTACGAGCCCCCGATGCGGAGGACTGGGCTGGCTCTGCGGGCTTCTGGGGGTGGAAGCTCTCCTGCAGCCCCCCAATTGCCCCCTCTCCCCAGATGGCAGCCTGCGGCAAGTGCAGCCGGGCTGATGGCCGAGTGGTGTGATGTGCCCAGTGTGGGCACTCAGGGCACTCCAAGCCAGAACTTCTTTGCAAGCGGGGCACCCTGAGAACTGTGTGTCCGGGGTGGGGGTCGGGACCCTTTAAGCGCAGCCCTCGGCTAGCCTGAGACAGCATCTCCATGCTCTAAGTCCTCCTCTTATGCCCTGCCGGCACTGCTTCCGGCCATCCTTAAGCCGTGTTCAGAGTCCACTCAATGTGGACTTGCTAGTTCGAACTAGCAAAACGCTAGTTCGAACTAGTTTTTAGTTCTAGATGCGTTAGTTCGAACTAGCTTAGTTCGAATTAACTAATTCGAACTAAGTTAGTTCAAACTAGCGCTGTAGTGTAGACGTACCCTAAGGGAAGTCGGGAGAAGAGTGCTCTGTTTTGAAATAAGTGCTGTGTAGACGCTCCCTATTTTGAAATAAGCTACACAATTCACATAGCTCAGTTTGTGTAGCTTATTTTGAGTTATGCCCTTCAGTGGAGACACTCTCCTAGTGTGGTTCACTGTCCCACATAGTGGCACTTAGACAACTTACACCCAGAGATAAGAACAATGGAGCTCAACAGTCTAAGTTGAGAGCCAGCTGACTTTTAGCTCCAGAGGTCCCAGATTCAATTCCACCTGATGGCGGTTACAGCAGCAGCTGAAGCTATTTCAAAATAAAGGGCCTCCAGAAAATCCCACAGGTGCCCTTCTGGTCACTCTGTCCATACTCATCAGGACTATGTAGTCCCTCTTCCCCTACACCTCTTAAAGCTGAAAGCACATGGGAAAGGGCTCGTGAGAGGAAGTTGGCCCAGACAGCCTTTAGCCACACTGCAGCTGCCACAGCAGATCATCGGGCCACCATGTCTGACCCATGAGCCGCCCAAGAGCCTTCCCCTACTCCCAGGGAGCAATCTGATGACTCCCAGAAGTCTGCCAGGTGCTGCAAGAGGTGTGCACCATCCAGATCTGGGGCAGCGATCCTGGCCCTCATTGACTTGTTGGGTGAGAAGGAAAACCTCCAGGATCTCTGCACCAGACAGCATAACACTGAAATCTACAGATGCATGGCCAACAGCCTGGCCACAAAAGGCCACAAAAGGCCACATCTGGACCCAGGAGCAGGTCCAGATGAAAGTTAAAGAGCTCTAACAGGCATTTGCCAGAGTCAGGGAGGGTAGCTCCCACTCCAGGGCAGAACCCTATACCTTCCCCTATTACCAAGACCTGCACTGCATCCTATGGGACAGAACAGTCCTTTCCCCACCTCTGGTGGTTAACCCAGGGTTAGAGATTCTCCGCAGAACTGGTTGTGGGGAATAAGAGGAAGAGGAGGAGGAGACCCCAATGTGATCAGCACCACACAAAGACCCTGGAGGTGATACCCCATGGCCTGGATGTGTCCCTGGCATCCTCTGAGGCTGGGGAAGGAACACGGGTATGTCTAGACAACATGGCTCCGTCGACGGAGCCATGTAAACTAGTCTACCTGACATAGTCAATGAAGCGGGGATTTAAATAATCCCTGCTTCATAATAATAAAAATGGCCGCCACACTGTGCCGACAATCAGCTGATCCGGCACAGCGCGGCAGTCTAGACACGGATCAGTCGACAAAGGAAGACAGGATGGAGGGGACGGACGGTGAGGAGCTGGGGTCAGCTCCTCATTTAGCCTTCTTGGCCTGGGGATCATGCTGCAGTCCATGTGTGACAGATTTTGTTACCAATCTGTCTGAGGCGTCAGGTGATCAGGCTGAAGCCACAGGATGTTAAGGGAGGAGATGACGGAACACACCAGGGGTATGTCTACACTACCACCCTAGTTCGAACTAAGGGGGTAGTGTAGACATACCGCAAGTGTCTAAATTTTAAAGCTTTATTGATAAAATAATAAAATAACAGAGGAGAGTGGTGGGTGCTTCCCACGTCACTCAGAGGAAGGAAGAAAGCATTAGTGCCCCGAGTCCTAGCCCACTTTCATACTCAGACGCTCACTACCCAAGGTTGGCCAGGCCTGCGTGTAACGACAGAAGAGGGTGAAGGGTGGATGGGAGTTCAGTCCTGTGCACACAGGTCGTCCAGGGCCCGCTGTGATCTCTACGAATTGCTCCAGCTCTCAGGAGGGTTTTAAGTCCTGGGCTCCTTTGGGGGTGTTCCATTCCACGACCTCTGGTCCTGGTGCTCTTTGTGACAGTCCAAACTGGCTTTCAGTGGTCTCCTTAACTTTCCCAAAACACACCAGCTAGACTCTGTTGTTCTCTTTGCTTTCCTCCTTGCTGGCCTTTACTTTTCTTGCTTGTTATGGGCTGGCTCTGCAGATTTGTTCTGTTGAATCTGTCTTTCTTATGGCTGGTTGGTGGATTCCAGGCCCCCCTCTTTCTTGGCCGGCAGCCAAGAGCCAGATGTGTGCTGTAGCCTTGAGTGGGCTGGAGCCAACGTGTTATCTTCGGGCCTAGCAGAAGTGTGGAGTTACCTATTCTCTGCTCTCTTCATCTCCCCTCCTCCTTTGGCCTCTCGCAATCTGCAAAGGAATTCTTCATTCACTCCACACTCACACCTTTGACCCTTCCCCAAAATTCCCTGCCATGCTTGCAACAGCATCCTGGGGGCTCACGCCATCTATGCCCCCCGGGTGGTGATCGACCCCGGGGCAGAGGGACCCATCCCTGATACAGAGGAGGAGGAGAAGGACGCTGAGAGCCAGGAGCCTGCAGGGAGCCTGCCCAGGACCCAGAACACCAGACGGCTCCTGCACTGTTGATGTACTGGGAGGCCTGGTGTTCCGGGGCACGGATGGGGATGAGCGTCCTATTGATGGCCCCCCCGCAGTTGGGGAAGCCGAGGGCGCCGAACCCCTGGATGACAGCGTCTGGGTTGGCGAGGCGGACCACCCTGCAGAGCAGCACCCGGTTGATGGTCTTGACCACCTGCAGAGGGACACAGCAAACCATGAATCACGGGCGCCCGGGTGGCTGGGAGTGTTCCTTCCCTGGCACTGCCCCACACCCTACTCCCAGAAGCAACCCCCATGGGTGGCATGTAGTATGGCCGGGAAAGACCGAACCCTCCGGTGTGGGGCACTTTCGCCTCCTCCCCCCACATTTTCCCTGGGGCGGCCCATCCCCTCCTTGCAGCCCCCCTCCTCTCTGGCCCAGTGGCCGGTGGGTGCCATATCTGCATGAGCACTACTCCGACGGTGGACCTCCCCATGCCGAACTTGTTCCCGACATATCGGTAGCTGTCTGACGTGGAGAGCTTCCACAGGGCGATTGCCACACGCTTCTGAAGGGGGATGGCGGGCCTCATGCGAGTGTCCCATCACCGCAGAGTAGGGGTGAGCCACTTGCAGAGGTCCAGGAAGGTGTCCTTCTTCATCCTGAAGTTCTGGGTCCACTGTCTGTCTCCCCAGCACTCCAGGATGATGCGGTCCCACCAGTCACTGCTGGTGTCCAGTCACCAGATGCGGTGGAGCACGCTGGTGTCTGGGTGCTGCTGCTGCTCCTCCACGATCCCCAGGGAGGCCAGGGGGAGAGGCAGGGGAATGATGTGCACCAGGTGGTGCAAGGCAGCCTCCACCCATTGCTGGCAAGCTTGCAGCAGCAAGTCCAAAAACTGGAGCAGCATGCCCAGGGTGAGCTCTGGCTCCATGGTGCCAATTGCGGTGGTGTCCCCAATGGGAAGCACTGACACAGGCAGGCGGAGAGAAAAACGCTTTGCTGTCCCTCTGCGAGGTAGGCAAGCAAGCGGAAAAGCCGAGAACGGGGGTCCCTTTAAGCACAAGCCTCAGATAGCCTCAGACAGCAGCCACACAAAGCAACTACTGACCTGATGCCCTGCCGGAACCAGTTTCAGCTGCCCTTAAATGTGACCCAGCATCCAATCAGTGTGGATGCACTGGTTCGAATTAGCAAAACGCTAATTCGAACTAGTTTTTAAGTCCAGATGCTCTAATTCGAATTAGCTTAGTTCGAATTAACTAATTTGAACTAAGTTAGTTCGAATTAGTGCTGTAGTGTAGACATACCCTGAGAGCTCAGGTTGTCTGCTCCTTGCTCTGTGTCATCTTCCTCTGGTGCCCTGTCTGTGTACACCACAGCCAGAATTTCCAGGGAAGAATGCCAGATGTGTACTCCAGCCTCACCAGCAGTCTTCAGTGGTAGCAGATGTTATTGCAATTTAAGGAATAGAACCACAATTTTAACATAGTATCGTTGGAAGTTTATTCCATCAGATCCTTATAATCAGCTGTCCTTCAAGATATATGTAACTATAAATTCCATAAATAAGTGCAGTAAAATAGAGACATAAGAACATATATTTTTGAAAAAAAAAGTTTATTTGCACATTTCAAAACTAGACATCAATCATTTTACTGAGTACTATTCCAAAATCAGAATCCAGCCAAAATATTTCTATTATGCCCTTTGTGCTCCTTCTCTGAGTGATTTCAAATAGTTCAGCATATTTTGAACAAACATACATAACAAAGACAAGCAACTGGGCATACACACTCAAGGGTCTTTTAAACATGGGCTTACGATGCAAGGCAAAGTAATTTATTTTTCAAATGATTGACAGTCAAATGTTATGGTTGCTTGTTTTGCTAGCACTGCAAATAACTTAGAAAAAATACAATCATGAGTGCATTCTATCCTTTCCCTACTTGCTTTTTACTGATCAGACCATTCTTGTCAGTGGAAACATAGCTATATTTGCATTTTGAGAGCTTGTGCGAATTTATTCCAGAATGCAGTACTTTGTCTCCTATTTCTTGAGTCTAAGCAATAGTTAGAACACAAGTAGAAATATCAAGGAACTGACTGGCAAAAATATTTGTACAAATGGAACCCTGAACTTTATGAAGGCCCACTGAGTCAGTGGGTCTTTGTATGGCTACGGTTGACAACCAGCTGGATTGGAGCATTTATGTTTATATCCTCTTAAAATTCTTTAGAGAATTATTCTTAATAATATATCACAATGCTACATAAACAGTTATTAGTGGATGATGACAGCTGTGTGGTAGAAAGAAATATTATTAGCTATTCAACACCAGGGTAATGTTATGTCTCAAGGAGGTGATCCACTCATACGTACAAATATAATGAGAAATTAATTCAGTACATTTGCCCAACTAACGAACTGTATTTCAACTAGGTACAGCTGTTGTCATGTGCTCAGCATTGGAGCTATGCTATTCTGACTCCTGAACAAAATCTATTTAAATCATTCCATGAACTAATGTTCTGAAAGCAGCATTGTGCAGCATCTTATAAGGCAGTACTAAGTAGCACTTTAAAGACTAACAAGATGGTTTATTAGATGATGAGCTTTCGTGGGCCAGACCCAGTTCCTCAGATCAAATAGTGGAAGAAAATAGTCACAACCATATATACCAAAGGATACAATTAAAAAAAAGAACACATATGAAAAGGACAAATGTGTTCTTTTTTTTAATTGTATCCTTTGGTATATATGGTTGTGACTATTTTCTTCCACTATTTGATCTGAGGAAGTGGGTCTGGCCCACGAAAGCTCATCGTCTAATAAACCATCTTGTTAGTCTTTAAAGTGCTACATAGTCTGGTGTAGCTGAAACCAAATACAGGACTAACACCGCTACATTTCTATTACTATTATAAAGCAGTGGTTTTCAAACTTTTTGCCTTGCAGACCACCCTGCTCAAGATAGACCTTTCCTTAAACCACCAGCCAATCATCTATGATGACCAAATGAGTGCAGGAGGGGATGGGGCTGCAGGGTCTAGCCAGGAGTTAGGGTGCAGGAGTGGGCATCTGGGAGGGAAGGTCCAGGAGTAGAGTAGACGTGTGGGGTCTCGGCAGGAAGGTGGTGCATGAGGGGGATGGAGGTACGGGGTGATTACTTGGCTCCCTTCCTCTTGCCACTCCCAGGCATCCTCTTCACTGCTCCCATTGGCCATGATTCCAGCCAATGGGGGCAACAGGAAAGCCTCCAGGTAAGCGGTTTCCTGCACTGCTGCTCCCCCAGCTGGAAGGAAAGGGTGTGGCAGCACACAAAGCCACTTCCTTCCCTCACAAATCAGATCCGGCCCATGAGGCTCACCCCCTACACACACAGAGGGAGCTGGCATTGGCACTCCAACCTTGCGGGGGAGCGGGCGGGGCTGGAGTGCTAGTGCAGACTCCCTGCTGTTAGAGGTGGGAGGGGGCCCACCTATAAGCTGATTGTGGACCACTAGTAGTCTGCGGACTGCACTTTGAGAAGCACTGATATAAAGGATCCAGCTCTCTTTTATGTTGAATGGGTGTGTTTAGGGATGCTAAAGCACAGGGAGACTCTTTTCCTTTATTTCACCCATACAGTAGCAGGAAAGATATCCACCTAGCATTAGGAGGAAAGCTCTAGCTAAAACAGCCATCAGACAAAGAAGGCATGGTCCAATAATGTTCCAAGAGGCACGGTTTCCTGTTGTGGGTGTTTGTTTGTTTGTTTGTTTGTTTATTGTGCGGGAGCGGGGGGAGGAGGAATTGGGGTTGGGGACTGCCATTTCTGTATGCTATAGTCAATAGTATGAGCTACTGGAATACAGACAGCTGCTTTGTGGAGAAAAAGTAAAGTGTATGTCTGAGCATGATGCCTCTGCCCACCTCCTTGAACCCTCTTAATCTGTTCTGGTAAGATTCATCAGGGATGCTCTTCATGGGAGCAGCAACAATCATATGTCCACTAACAGAGGTGCAAGGGCATAGGGGAGGATTTAGGCTGAATTCTTCATCCCTCAAAGGACAGTCTTTCTAAATTAAATTGAAAGAACACGGCTTTTCTTTCAATTGCGGTACTCCTCATTTCACGAGGAAGAACGCCTTTTTTCGAAAGTGCTCTTTCAAAAAAAGGGGTTCTTGAATGCAAACAGGGCTTTTTCGAAACAGAACATCCAGACTGCCTGGATGCTCTCTTTCAAAAAAGTGGCTCAGTTTTTTGAAAGAAGAGGTTGCAAAGGAAAGAAGATGTTTAGAAAAAGCCTCTTTCGAAAGAGGCCTGTAGTCAAGACGTACCCAAAGATAAGATGAGTAATTTTTGGTGATATACAATGTACTCTTGGAGAGGGGCTATTATTTTAAAGTATTTAGAAATTTAAAAAAATTCCTTTGCATGCTACAAACATCCATAGAAAAGCATGTATGCAAATATATTGATTTCATGCACACCTCACTTCATCTAGGTGCATTGTTTTCCCTCCCACTTCCTTGTTAACAATTCTTGGAGGCTTGTATGCAATGAAGAGAATTGAACTGTCAGCCTGGAAAGCTAGTGTTTTATTAAAAGCACATCTTGAAGTAAGAGCAATATTTATTTGTGGAAAAGTGTCCTTCAGGTGCTAGGACTTCAAGGTATCTAGTCATAGTGTTACTTGAAGCATTAATTTATAAAAGCTGGCTCATACCAAGCTGAAATAGGCAGTGCAAGATCTACTACATAATGGTATCAAAAGATTTTGGAGAGAAGGGAAAGAGGAGAAAGGAGAATTCATCAACACACACTTTAGAGGTAAATCTATTTATTTAGGGGCCAGCTATGTACCACTGAACTCAGAAGTTCCAAATTCTGAAGACATGTTAGTTTCACAAACATGTCATCTTTTTAAAGTAAGTTTCTAACCCTCATGGTTGCAGAGAAAAGCTTGAAAACATGAATACTAAAGTTTCAAAATTCAAATAAAAGGACCCCCAAATTCATTGTGATCTACTAATTCTATTCCTGACCATTGGACCTTGAGAATGCTCATGGAGAATGAGGAAGAGAAATTACTTCCTCCATATCTCCCTCAATAGAGTTCCATACTAGTTGTTAATTCCAATGCTAAAGGAAGTTTGTGCTTTATATTCCCTGGAACTCCTTTTTCAGAATCCACTGTTGGAGCCCACAGTTTCCATTTTGTGATGTCTAAAATCCCTTTTTGCTGGGAAGGGGAATCCTAAAAATAATCTCAAAAACCCTAAGAGGGAGCAGGGGAGTCCCCTGGTAATTATCATTAGTAGACCAAGGGTATGTCTACACTACCCTGCTAGTTCGAACTAGCGGGGTAATGTAGGCATAACGCACTTGCAAATGAAGCCCGGGATTTGAATTTCCCGGGCTTCATTTGCATAAGAGGGAAGCCGCCATTTTTAAAACCCCGCTGGTTCGAACCCCGTGCAGCGCGGCTACACGGGGCACGAACTAGGTAGTTCGAACTAGGCTTCCTAGTTCGAACTACCGTTACTCCTCGTGAAATGAGGAAGCCTAGTTCGAACTACCTAGTTCGTGCCCCGTGTAGCCGCGCTGCACGGGGTTCGAACCAGCGGGGTTTTAAAAATGGCGGCTCCCCGCTTATGCAAATGAAGCCCAGGAAATTCAAATCCCGGGCTTCATTTGCAAGTGCAGTATGCCTACATTACCCTCCTAGTTCGAACTAGGAGGGTAGTGTAGACATACCCCAAGGGAGTAACAAAGTCCACCTGTAAGTGATTAATTTGACAATTGGAAATGATTCTTCACAACTATTCACTTTTAACAATAGTCAGTGTTGTTAGAATAATGTATTATTTATCCAGAATAATAACTTACTATGATTATGTACTACTTAAATATAGGTACTTAGTGCGTATCAGTCATAACAGAAATAAGGTCAGGGAATATAACATGGTAACTAGGAGAGTGTGAGAAAAGAGAAATAATTCTCTGTTTATTCACTTAAGTATATGTAGTAATCACTGAAAAGGAATGTCTGAGGAAATCATTTTTGCAGTTACTTGAAAAAGAGAGAAGGAAATGGAGATATTTAGTACAAAGAATACTCCTTTTACAAAAAAATATCTTTGGATTGGAATATCTGCATGCCAGAGGAAGTTAGTAATGGAGACCACTACACATTTAAGTCTCTTGAACAAGCATAGTGGCTTGGTACTGTAGGCTTATAGCATGAAAGAGTTGAGTTGGGTTTGCCTTCAGCTGTCTCCTAAACATCACCCTGCTTCCCCTCTGCGGTGCACTGGTAAAAAATCAAAACAAATCTCTTTTAAGTTCATGGTGGTAGTATCCATGAACGTGTGGAGAGAATCATTCTCAATGCTTCTATGTCACAAGGACGGTATTGGTTAATCCTGACCACTACATAACCTATTCTGAGGCAGGAGTAGAATGTTCTGCACTGCCCCTGGAACAAAGCACAGAACCTATGTGAATTTGTTAAATGCTTGGGTGTCACTCAAGCTGCATTTTTTTGCTCAAAATATTAACCCAGCATTACTTATAGGATCAAATTGCCATAGTTTTTTATCCTTACAACACCCCTGAGAGGTAGTATGGGGCTATCCTCTCCATTTGATACATGTAGAATGGGGTCATAGAAAGACTACATGAATTTATGGTTCACCTGTTTTCTGTGACCTAGGTAGTTTCTTGAATTCCACACTCTTCCTCTCACCGCTGGTCCCTCCTTTCATGGGATCCTTGCCCTTTCCTATTATAATTCCTCAAAAGCCACACACAGAGGCTGATGCAAGGGGGCTAAAAGTAGCATCTCTTCCACAAAATGCACACATAGCACATGCCAGAAGACTGGCATTTTGTTCAATATCTAATTCTCATTACTGAAAAATCAGGTACTAAGAAGTGGTACTTAAATCCTTGTAACGACTAAGAAAATCAAAGTGCTATTTCTATATAATTAATTCTAAATTCTGGCTGACAGCTTAGTTAACAATCCAAGTTCCCAGTTAATGAACTAGCAATGCCATGGTATTTAAAAGGGAACTTTACCTTTTATAGTCTTTCAGAGCTCATCCTAGACTTGACATTTCTATTTTAATAAGATATTCTACATTCTGATTCCCTCTTTGAAGTTGATAGGAAGTCTGATAAACAATGGGAACTGTATTTTACTTTTTCTTTTATCCCTTCAGACAGTCAGTCCTGCTGGGAAAGAAAATATATTGTGCTATGTTCGTCAAATATGGAAACATTTGTATCATGTTTTACAATATAATTAAAACTCTACTGTGGGGGAGGGTTCTAAGAAGCAGAATAGCTGCAGGAGAAAGGTTTTAAATCAAGAATGTGTATTTTTTTCTACAAATTATGCTCCAGGACTTTTGGGGGGAAGTTCTACAGCCCATCATATACAGGAGGTCAGACTGGATGATCGCAATGATCCCTTCTGGCTTTGAACTATATTAATTGTGTGCAGGTGGAGCTAGGGAAATAACTCATGTAATTTGGTTCACTGGCCATACTGAAAACCATATCCAAAAATTCAAAATAGTTTAGGGTCATTTTAAAAAATGGCGAACCAAATATAAGTTTCACAATAAACAAACTTTGGACTTTCAAAACATTAAAACAAACTTTACTTTTGAAAGAGTTGTTTCGAATAGAAAAATAAAAAAGTTTCATATAAAAATGATTAAACAAAACATTTCAATTTTTGTTTTGTGGTAATGTTGGGGCAGTGTTTAACCAAAACAATATAATGAATTCAACAGTAATTTACAAAATGATTTGGCCAAGCTGAATCAGCATTTCTTGGCAGAAAGAATTTGGAACTCAACTGAAAAATTTCACCCAGCTCTAGTGGTAGTTAAGATGAGTCACTGCCTTATTGTTTCTACTCTAGGCTACCTTCTCTCTCTGTGCATGCATGAGGGGATCGTGAAAGAATAGGCTAGGGAGAAAGGAGTCAGACTTTTTACATTCTTCTTAAGCTCATCTGCAAGACATAAACCCTTCTCTCAAGTCCCTCATGGCAGCTAACTTCTGCTTCAACACCTACCAGAAATTAGATGATTGAGAATGGCAGGTTTGAAAATTAATTGGAAATAGTTTATATTCCCCATGGCATGGGGATGGGGAGTGGGGAATCTATGTAAAAAGGAGATAAAGGTTTCAAAGACTAGAACTCTAACTTCCAGAATTATGTTCATCCATGAACTCTTAATTTTGATCTCTTGACTATATGCATTACTCTAACCTTATCCAATCTTCATCAAAGCCAGAAAGAGCACAACTTTTACTGCAGGGGTGGGGAACCTAAGGCTCATGGGCCAGATGCAGCTGCCAGCTTGCCTGGATCCAGCCCCTGAGAATCCCGTCCACCACCCCATCTTCCCACAGGGCTGGAGTGCACAAAATCTACTCACCCAGGCCCTCCTAGACTTTGGTGTGTGAGGGGAGGGCAGTGTCTTTCTCCTTCTCAGTTGAGGGAACATCAGTGGGGGGTGTTTTGTTTTTTGTTTCTCACTTATGTGAGTACCTGATTGATTTTTCTTCACCACTGCTTTACAGGGTCTTTGAATATAAGAAAACATAATATTTCTTATTCAAATCCTGTGCCTCATACACTGTCCATCAAATGTAATGAATGAAGCAGGGGTCATGTAGAAAAAATAGTGTGTGGTATAATTAAAGACAGTTATAAGGGTATGTCTACACTAGCTCCCTAGTTCGAACTAGGGAGGCTAATGTAGGCATTCAAAGTTGCAAATGAAGCCCGGGATTTAAATATCCCAGGCTCCATTTGCATCTTCCCGGGCGCCACCATTTTTAAATGTCCCTTAGTCCGAACTCCGTGCCCACGGCTACACACGGAACAGAGCAGGTAGTTCGAATTAGGATCTCTAATTCGAACTACCGTTACTTCTCATGGAACGAGGTGTACTGGTAATTCGAATTAGAGATCCTAATTCGAACTACCTGCTCTTTGCCACGTGTAGCCTCGGGCACGGAGTTCGGACTAAGGGACATTTAAAAATGGCGGCGCCCGGGAAGATGCAAATGAAGCCTGGGATATTTAAATCCCAGGCTTCATTTACAACTTCGAATGCCTACATTAGCCTCCCTCGTTCGAACTAGGGGGCTAGTGTAGACATACCCCAAGTCATATACATATGGTGGCCAAGTTAAGGTTGCATGGTCAAAAGTGATTAGATATCCAGCTAGGTCCCCTGAATTCTCACTAAAAGGAACAGAGAAAACCAATGAAACCTGAAGCTACATTAACTTACAGTGGTTTCCCCTCTGTATGGCACATGGGTATCTTTTTAAATGAAGGTGAGGTGAGGGGGCAGGAGGCAGACACAGTAGGGGGAACTTCTTGAAACACTACATGTGCAGGTATACTGGACATCAGTATGTTCATGCCTTACCTTTTGCAGATCCCTGTGTTGTACCAGTTAATGGGGCGAAGCCTTTGGCTTCTTCTAAAAAGAGGGGAAACTGTTTCCTTATGGAAGAACTGCTAGAGAACTTCCAAATTGAAATCTGGGTAGTTTGCCTTTCCCAACTGGAATTATTCTCACAATGGACGGCATGAGGCCTTCACTTATTTACATTTGACTTGACCTATGGATACGAAACATTGAGAGGTAAAGGAATTAAAGTCAGTGCTCTAAGATCTTACTATGTTGAAAGGTCAATGTAGGCCATTCTATTGCAAGAGTTTATTTCCTGTACATGAACTTGAGTTGATGTGTTGACTCCAGAATCAATGCAAATTAATGGAAGGTAATATCCCTTAATGGAACCTTCTGCTGCGCTGTGTGAGTTGCTATTGGATTTGCTGCTATAAAAGATATTTCCAAGGCTTCTATTGTCTCAAGAAAAGACCTTAAACTACAGGAGGCCAGATGTGATTTATATTACTTAAAAAGACTTGTAGTGCCAGATCCTTAAGCCTAACTACTACTAGAAGTATGAGTTTTAAAAAAAATATTTGTAGGGAGAATTTATTTTACTTTAAGTTCCCTCTTCACCTCCCATCACTGAGAATGTTTAATTTAAATCAACATAAAATGAAAGTCCTTCACCAAAATAACTTTGAAATAAACTTATTTCTCAATGGCTATGTCTAGACTGCAGGCTTCTTTCGAAAGAGGCTCTTTCGAAAGCATCTTTCGAAAGAGCCTCTTTCGAAAGATCGCGTCTAGACTGCAGGCGGATCTTTCGAAAGAGCAATCCGCTTTTTCGAAAGAGAGCACCCAGCGAGTCTGGATGCTCTCTTTTGAAGAAGCCCTATTTACATTGAAGAACGCCTTCTTTCGAAAGAGGAACTTTCGAAAGAAGGCGTTCTTCCTCGTGAAACGAGGTTTACTGCCATCAAAAGAAAAGCCGTGTTCTTTCGAAATAATTTCGAAAGAACGTGGCTTGAGTCTGGATGAAGGGGAAGTTTTTTCGGGAAAAGGCTACTTTTCCCGAAAAAACCCCTGAGTCTGGACACAGCCAATATGTCAATGGCTTATATGTTAGCTACCCAACGTGTATAATTAATGTTCAGGTTCCTTCTCCCACTCTTTCTTAATGGTGACACCCTCCTTCTGGCATCTGGGTCACTGCCCCCCTCAGAAAAATAAAATTGAGGCAAAACCAATTTACTTTCATCCTAATTTCTTGCACCATGGTTAATGTAACAGAATAGCTGTTCAGATGAACAAAGGATAAAAGAGTTACCTGTAGGCAGTCGGTGACATTGCAACATAAGGAAGATTCCAGAAAAAGTCTCCAAAGCAGCAGCAGCAGCAGCAGCACTCCATTGACTCACCTGGCAGCTGATGTTTGTGTATGTTGTTCACATATAAGAAATCTTCCCCATGTGTATTGAACAAGGGCTGGGTGAGTAGCAGAGAAATAGCAGTGATGGGTGCAGAACTATGGGCTAATCAGAGGATAGACAATCAGCTATACTGCAATGTAATGAAGCACTATGATCAGCAGCCTTCCTAGTATCTTTGTCACAGGACTACTTTATTTTACCCCTCATTCACTGTGCTCCAGAACAAAAGCCTTAATAAGCACATTCTATGGTGTGTTACAATGTCCTCCCTTTATTTATGATGTAATGCCACTGCCATCTTTTCTATTCTCACACAATGCTCTTTCTTTTTTATGGCAAACTACAATAACAAAGAATAATTACATACCAGCTTCAGTCTTTGGTGCCTTAATACCAATCAGCATTGCACATGTGGATCAATGAAATTATGGCATTTTCAAAGGAACCTAAATGATTTAAGATCACAAGCCCAAATGAATTTCAGAGGGATTGGTATTGCTAATGTTATTCTGAAACAACATAGTATGGGTCTACACTACAAGTCTTTATTTTGAAATAATGTCAAGTTGGAGGACTTCTTATTCTGACTCCTGGTAACCCTCAGGAGCAAGGGAAGTCTGACTCCTGGTAATTTCCCAGGAGTAAAGGGAGTCGAAGGAAAAGTGTTCTTCCTTTGGCTTCCTGTTGTGTATACAGCACCAAAAGCCGAATCAAGCTATTTTGACTTAAGCTATGCAATTGATGTAGCAGCAATTACATAACTTAATTTGACTTTAGCCCTGGTGTGTAGATGTACCCTGAGGTGCTTTTAAAAACCCCACTCCAAATTTCCAATGAATGTTAGCAGGAGTTGGGCACCTAAATTCTTCATTATGTGTGTAACTCCCCGCTATAACTTTCAGTTTCAGCTGCCTGTAAATCCAGGAGCTTCTTAATCATATCTAGGCTTGAAGTATGTGGTTTTTTAGATACACATATCTGTGTTCATTATCAGCTTTGAAAGAGAAAAAATAGGAGCCAGGATAGACTCAATGAGACAGCCTGACAAAAAATAAGTCACAGGAAGTTGGTGATTCTTTCTGCCAGCACCCTGTGCCCCTTGTAAATTACACTCTCATTTACTTTAATCATTTATACTTACTTACAGTACAAAAGTCTATCTTAAATCATTTTCTACATAGCATGCTAATTGAGCCACAGAATCAATGTAGGCAAAGGTTACAGTATTTCCTCAGCTTAAGACCATTCTCCATTTCCCTCCAAATGTTCCCATGATCTTAAATATCATCTCATCAAAAAGTCCACATAACCATAGGGATAAAGCTCAAAACACAAAAGCACAGGACTCAATTTCCAAAATAATAGTACTTCATTATACTCACTGACAAAAAGAAGGACTGTGACTCTTCTCTATGGCATAGGATAATAAAGAACAAGAATAACACACAATAGGTTAGTTTTACTATTTTGTGTGATGTAAAAATGTCTCTTGGGATAATCTGAAACACTGGTCAAAAGGACAATAATAATTCTCTGATTAATGTTTGATCAGGATTTGAATTATACTTTTGGGGGCAAATATTCTACCATATTAATTCTTTCCCCATCAATTCACAGGTCTGCCAATAATCATTTGAAATATATTCCCTCTCATGAGATGACTGGACTTGTATCCCTGATGTCAAGATGGGTCTCAGAAACCTCAGACAACTAAATGTTTACATGCACATTTTAAAAGCAGGGGCTGAAGGTTTTAAGTCTTCTCAATGATATGGGGGAACTCATCTGAAAGATGTGTGATGAGAGGGAAAATGTCTCCATTCTCCAGCTGTCAGTTTGTGATGAGAGATGATGTGGTAAGAGTGAGGAAAATCAATACAGAACTGAGGGTATGTCTACGCTACAAAGTTAGTTCGAACTAACGGACGTTAGTTCGAACTAACTTTGATAGGCACTACACTAGCGCTCCGTTAGTTCGAACTTAAATTCGAACTAACGGAGTGCTTAGTTCGAACTAGGTAAACCTCATTTTACGAGGATTAAGCCTAGTTCGAACTAGCTAGTTCGAATTAAGGGCTGTGTAGACCCTTAATTCGAACTAGTGGGAGGCTAAGGCTTCCCAGGTTTCCCTGGTGGCCACTCTGGCCAACACCAGGGAAACTCTATTGCCCCCCTCCCGGCCCCGGAGCCCTTAAAGGGCCACGGGCTGGCTACACAATTTGTGCCAGTTGCAAGGCTGCAAGCACCCGTGCCAGCAGACCCTGCACCTGCCACAACATGAGCCAGCCACCCGATGACACCCAGCCCTCCACTGCTCCCCAGGACCAGCCTGGCGGCTCCCAGGAGCCTGCCCGGGGGCGCAAAAGGCGAGCGCCCGCTTGGTCAAGTGCGGAGATTGTGGACCTCATCGAGGTTTGGGGGGAAGCCTCCAATGTCCACGATCTCCTCACTAGCCACAGGAACGCGGCCGTCTACAGCCGCATGGCTGCCAGCCTGGCCGCTAGGGGCCACCAGCGCAGAAGGGAGCAGGTCCAGTGCAAAATTAAGGACTTGCGGCAGTCCCACTCCCGACCCGGAGGCCTGCCCCCACTTCCACGCTCTGAACCGCCTCCTGGGGGCTCATGCCGTCCCTGCCCCCCGGGACGTGATTGACCCCGGGGCAGAGGGCCTGCTCCTGGAGACGGAGGAAGAGGAGAAGGGCTCTGAGAGCCAGGAGCCTGCCGCCAGCCTGCCCAGGACCCGAGACCCCCGAGGCACCCCACAGAGCCGCTCGCCTGTGTCGTCTGAGGCCGGGGAGGCGTCCACCTGTGAGTACCATCGTGCTCCCCTTATGTGTACGGGGGGCTGGGGCGAGAGGGAGCCCCGGGACTGTGTGCCTGGGCCTTGCCCACCAAGGAGCAGCAGCTGGGGATAACTGCAGGGGCCCTGGCCTTGCAGAGGGGAGCTGGGTTACCTGGGCCCCTGGGGTAATTGACCGCTGGTCTTGTTGCACCACAGCTGCAGCACCTGGGCCTGCAGGGCACACCACACCGCCTGCAGCAGCTGCCCGTGCCCAGGCAATCAGGAGAGCCAGGAACGAGGAGGAGTACCAAAGGCGGCACCTCCGGTTCATGGACCACCAGCTCCGCACCCAGGACCACTGGGTCCAGGAGGACCTGAGGCTGCGCCGGAGGAGTCTGGAGGCCCTGGAGGAGCAGGGCTGTGCCCTGCGAGGCCATCTCCAGAGCCTGCTCGACCGCTTCCCATTTCCTCCTCTCCCTGTTCCCCTGCTCCCCCTGCTCCTCCTGCTCCCCCTGCTCCCGCTCCTGCTCCCGCTCCTGCTTCCGCTCCTGCTTCCTCCACACCCCCGGTCCCTCCTGCCTCCCCTCCACAACCATTTCCCACCGACGCCCCCGGACCCGCAGTGTGGCGAGACGGGAGAGGCAGCCGGACTCCCACCCCTGACCTTTCCTTTCCCTTCCTCCCTTCCCTCTCCTTCCAGCTCCCTCGTCCCAGGTTTCCCCCTCTCCTCTCCCACCCTCATTCCTCCCTTCCACCACTCAGTTATGTGAAATAAGCAGACATTTTGGTTTCAAAAACAGGTGTCTTTATTTGACAGTAGGTAGGGAGGGGAAAGGGGAAGGGGGATAGGGTGGAAGAAGGCCCCAGTGGGGCATGCAGGGAGAGGTCAGTCCTCCTCCTCCACCAGGAAGCTCTCCTGCTGGGCTTCCCGGATGGCGGCGGTGCGGGGCTAACCGTAATGGCCAGCCATGCAGTCAGCCTCAGCCATCCAGGCTGGCAGGAAAGCCTCCCCCTTCCGCTCACACAAATTGTGGCGCACACAACATGCTGCCACCACAGGAGGAATGTTGTGCTTGGCCAGGTCCAGACGGGTGAGGAGGCATCGAAAGCGGGCTTTCAGTCGCCCGAAGGCCCCCTCCACCACGATGTGGGCCCTGGTCAGCCTGGCATTGAAGGCCTGGTGGGAGGGATTGAGGTGCCCTGTGTAGGGCTTCATGAGCCAGGGCTGCAGTGGGTAGGCTGCATCCCCCACCAGGCACACGGGCATGTCCACGTCCCCGACCCTGATGTGGCGGTCGGGGAAGAAGGTCCCGGCTTGCAGCCACTGGCACACGGAGGAGTTGCGGTACACCCGTGCGTCATGTGCTTTGCCGGACCAGCCCACATTAATGTCCGTGAACTGTCCCCGGTGGTCACACACGGCCTGCAGGATCACGGAGAAGTACCCCTTGCGGTTCACGTAACGGGACACCTGGTGTTCCAGGGCACGGATGGGGATGTGCGTCCCGTTGATGGCCCCACCGCAGTTGAGGAAGCCGAGGGCGCCGAAGCCCCAGATGACGCCGTCCGGGTCGGCGAGGTGGACCACCCTGCAGAGCAGCACCCGGTTGATGGCCTTGTCCACCTGCGGAGAGAGACACAGCAAAGCGCCAATCAGTGGGGCGCCCGGGTGGCTGGGTGCGTTCATGCCCTGGCAGTGCCCCGCGCCCCACTCCTGGAAGCAACCCCCCTGGCGGCGTGTAGTACGGCCGGGACAGACCGACCCCTCCGGTGCGGGGCGTTTTCGCCTCCTCTCGCCCCCCCTTTGTCCCTGGGGCAGCCCATCCCCTCCTCGCAGCCACCCTCCCCCCCGGCTTGGTGGCCGACGACCGCCGTACCTGCATGAGCACCGCTCCGACGGTGGATCTCCCCACGCCAAACTGGTTCCCGACGGATCAGTAGCTGTCCGGCGTGGAGAGCTTCCAGAGGGCGATGGCCACCAGCTTCTGGAGGGGGATTGCGGGCCTCATGCGAGTGTCCCTTCTGCACAGGGCAGGGGCGAGCCACTCGCAGAGCTCCAGGAAGGTGTCCCTCCTCATCTTGAAGTTCTGGGTCCACTGTCGGTCCTCCCAGCGCTCCAGGACGATGCAGTCCCACCAGTCGGTGCTGGTGTCCAGACGCAAGACGCGGCGGGGCACGCCGGTGCCGGGGTGCCGCCGCGGCTCCTCCATGGCCCCCAGGGCGACCAGGCGGAGAGGCAGGGGGCTGACGTTCACCAGGTGGTGCCAGGCAGCCTCAAGCCATTGCTGGCCTGCTTGCAGCAGCAAGTCCAGAAAGTGCACCAGAAGGTGCAGGGCGAGCTGTGGCTCCATGTTGCCACCTGCGGTGGCCTCCCCGAAGGGAAACACCGACACAGATGGGCACAGAGACCAACGCTTTGCTGTCCCTCGGCGAGGTTGGCAAGCAAGCAGGAAAAGCTGAGAACCGGCTGTCCGGGGGGGGGGGTCCCTTTAAGCTCGAGCCTCAGATAGCCTCAGACAGCAGCCACACAAAGCAACTACTGACCTGATGCCCTGCCAGAACCGGTTTCAGCCGCCCTTAAATGCCCCCCTGCGTCCAATCAGTGTGGACGCGCTAGTTCGAATTAGCAAAATGCTAATTCGAACTAGTTTTTAGTTCTAGATGCGTTAGTTCGAATTAGCTTAGTTCGAATTAACTAATTCGAACTAAGTTAGTTCGAATTAGCGCTGTAGTGTAGACATACCCTGAAGAAAGGCTATTGTTGGGGGGCAAAGGGTGGGAAACTCTTAAGTGTTTTTTGTTTTGTGATCTCTGCATCCTGTTGGCTTTTTTAACCACAATTATAAGGTGAAAAGTGTGCGGCACACAACACAAAAGGCAGCGGTGATTGCACATCCCTAATAAAAAGCTTCCCCAGTGTTTTAGACATGGATTTTTCATTTCATACACTGAAATTGCAGTTACTATGATTTGGAGTGCTCTGGGGTATTTTTTTGAGCAGAATACCTATTTTTCTGAAGTACCTGCCTCAAAGGGCTCCAGGGCACTTATATTTCTAAAGTACCTTTTGAGTATTTTAAGTCATCTCTGAGGCATTTTCTGGCCTCCCCCATTTCCTGTTCTCTTTTTTATTTAAGCTCTTTCATGCTGCTCAAATGTGCTCCATTAGAATTACACCAGCCTGCAAAGACGAATCTTAGAAAAATAAAGGGGCGGTAGGAGAAAGACAGGCACATGGAAGTAAAACAAGGGCTGACAGATAAAGGAGGCAGAGAAAAACCAAGGGGACAGAAAAGGAGACTAAAGTAAAGGAAGAGAAAGAGAGAGAGAAAAAAGGAAATACAGAAAGAGAAAAGCAGAATAAAACACCAAGATTGAGGGTGTTGTAGCATTAGAGTTCAGCCAATAAAGCACCTAAGACTAAATACATAGCTAGTTAGACCAAGGCAGCTGGGAGACTAAGTCAGCACCTATCTCTGGATGCCTTATGCTTTTGAATCAGTTGCAGGAGCAAAAAGGAAGTGCTTTTCTGTGCAGTGAACTTCCCTTTGGATTTGGCTGAACTATCAGCTTGTTTGCAGTGTTTGAAACATCAGCTTAGTTTCTGAATGACTATCTGGGTTAGACTGACCTTCAGTTAGGTGAGTAGCAGTGCATTTTTTTTTGAGCTAGAGGCAGCTGAGTGAAAAGAAGTGGGGAAGGAGGAACTCACCTTTTCCAGCTGTGGCCTGAAGTGTGAGGACGAGGCTGCTTTAAAAAAGAATCAGCAGCCCTTAATGGCTTGTGAGATGAAGGAAGCTGGGAGGCAAAGGGAACTGGCCAGATGAGTTTGCCAGCTGAGGCGATACTTTTTCTTCACAGTGCACACACTCCACAAGCAATAACCCACAGTGAAAGGAAAATTATATACTCATCAACATCATGGCTAACTCTTTCATCTACCTTCATCTGTGGCACTTCAGGCCAAACAGACATCCTGATCCTAGAGGCCTTGATCAGGTCTTATGTTTTTATTTGCCAGGAATGCAACCTGAATATCCCTATCACAGACAATAGGGCAGAGGAAGCTACATGGTTGGTGAAGTCAACTCTTTCAGTTGATAAGAAAGCTGCAGGAGAATGTGCTTAATCTACACTGCATTTGAGAGTATTAGAACTTACTTGACAGGGTGCACCTGGGTCATCCAGGATAGAGGTTAATATCCTAATTATTATTATTATTTATTTAAAATATTTTTACCCCACCTCTCTATTTGAAATATTCAAGGCGGCTTACAAAATTTTAAAAACACAATATAAATATATATAAAAAATTAAAATACGAGACCTCAGGGGGACATAAAACCTGCTAAGACATCTTGAGAAGAGGGACACATACACACACAGACTCAGACACCAATAAAAGCAAGAGTAAAAGGGGTGGCTTTAGCATGACGCTAAAACAATGCTATCGTTTGTGCCATGCGAATATCCCAAGGGAGAGAATTCCACAGCTTGGGAGCAAAAGTGGTAACAGAGAAGGTAACTGCTGGGGCTTCGATCTAGCTGGCTGCTTTGGTGGCTGCTGTTGATTGTCCCCGGAGGGGAGAGATCCTGGCTATGCCCGTGGCTGGGAAGAGCTTACATAAACCTACACAGGAGGTAACTATGAGTAACTGGGCTGTTTGGAAAAGTGCTGCCTGGGATGGAGCACAAAAAACAAACTAATTCGGGGTCCAGTGAGAGCCAGAGTGATCTGCCCAGGGAACCAGAGCTGCTGGCATTTGGTAGGGCCTGCTCTAGTGGCAGAGGGCTTTTTCAGCTGGCTGCTCAGCTTGGACTAACAGACACAGAACCTGCACAGTGCTGTCTCCACTCCAGCTGCTGGCCTCCAAGCGAGTGTCTGGGACTCTGAATCCAGAGGAGTGCACACTCTGGGGTGGGATAAATGGTGGCAGGGTAAATGCCAGATGGATAAGTTT
This sequence comes from Pelodiscus sinensis, assembly GCF_052426305.1. Classification (NCBI taxonomy): domain Eukaryota; kingdom Metazoa; phylum Chordata; order Testudines; family Trionychidae; genus Pelodiscus; species Pelodiscus sinensis. Next base: position 182,979,195 of record NC_143052.1, read on the forward strand.
CCTTTCTTTTATGTGTACTTTGTAAGTGATTCTGTTCACTTTTATCTGTTCAACCCAGTTTCTTTAAGTTGTTCAGTAAAGATGTGTTAATTCTAATGTAATCAGTTAGATATTTCTTATTTATAATTGTTGTCTTGGAGTTAGTCCCAGGTTATTGCTAGAATAATTTTATTCCTGGAGGCTCCCAAGGCACACTATAATATGTGTGTACAGGGCCAGCCAGGTGGAAGCATTGTCATTGCATATTCTTTAGGAGCAAGGGACTGCAGCAAGGGGATGGATAGGGAATCCCCAACTAAACAACATCACCACTGGGGTATTAGGATCTCCTTTTATGTTAAAAACATCAGGCACCCAGGCACACATGTGAATGTGACCTCTCCCAAGTAACCCAGGGAGGAAAAAGGGGACTTATAGGTTTAAGAGCCTTCTGGAAAGTAACTAGTCTTTAAACAGATGTGAAAGCAGTGTGTCTTACTCTTGTGATTTTATCTGTTAGTTTCATGAGATTTTTTCCCCTTAAAGCCCAAATTCCTGGAGTCAAGTGGATATGGGATAATTTAACCTTCATTCTCAAAGAAAAAAGTAAGTTTCTAACCATGTGGCTGTGGAGAACACTTCAAAATATAACCTCCGTGTACTCTAAAATCTCAAAAGCAGAAGGCAAATAAAAAACACCAAATCTATTATTTTTTCACAATGCCATGATTTTTAAGACAATTTCATGTTTTTTGGTGAGCCTGTCTCATGAGTTTTGAGCATTTGGGGCTGGAAACACTGTGAAAGTGACTTGAAAATGTCTGTTTCACTCCTGTTGCAAGGCAGTTTCTAATCTATTTCTAGGATGGCAACACTCCATCTACACAGCACCCTTACCTCAAAATAAGCTATACAGTTTGCATTACTTAAGAACAAAATTATAAAATTAGAATTAGATGTAAAAATAAATATGAATGTTACTCAATAAGGTCTTGGATAGAGAAAAGTCAATATAAGAAATATTGGTTGGCTCAGTTCAGATGTCAATATGTGCTCTCTGCTCCTAGTGCAGTAATTTGGGCCTTGCTGCTATTTTCCAATGTAATTTAGCAAAATTATGATAAAATCTACCTTCTCTGCTACAAACCTGTTCATCCAACTTCAGCATTTTGATACAAATATTTTACTTGTCCAGGCAGAAAATTAATACACATTTTGTGAGGCCATTTTATTGTACATGATCAAGTTCAGAAAGGGTTTAAATTTCCAAATACATCTGAGAAAATGCAGACTAATCCAATGGCAATGGGAGGATTATATCCTATTTTCTCTTTAAGATGGAGGCCAAATTTTGATGTGACCTTTCGAAATGAATCTTCTCCATTCTGTTCTAGCAATAGATTTCTTAATAGAACCTAAATGGTTCAACTCATGTCTATGGAGAGGGCCATGCACCATTTACATTCCATTTATACACATAGATTCCATCACTCTATAGGAGTGAATTTCACTCTAGATGTCCATAGAAAATTTTTCTCAATTTACTTCCACATCAAATACCAATTGATTTTCTTGACTCAGCATAGATGGAACATCATAAATTCACTTCACACAGAAACAGAGATATCTCTAAGTTAGAAGAAAAACACAAAATCATATTTACTGGGATTAATACAGAACTGGGGCCCAGTTCTACCCCCTAAGTGCTTTTTCAATTAGTTCAATGGCTCAGGAACTTGCTCCTGAAATCATAGAAGCTAAACACATTATTGATACCAGCTAAAAAGAAATGGTACCTGCTCAATGACAAAACAAAGACATATAGATAAAAGATACTTTCATCTCAATGTAAATTACATGTAAGTTTCATTTTCTACAGATCCTGTAAACTTCGTTTTTTGAGGAATACAGGATCTGTGAAAAGAGTTTATTTTTGACAGATCCGCATCTAGACTGCCTTTTTTTTCCCCCAAAAGCTCAGTTTAAAAAAAAAGCAGTTGCCATGTTTATGCTAATGAAGTGCAGGATAATTAAATCCCTCCTTCATTACCAATTTTGATGTGGCTAATCTACATCTCTCTGTTGACAGAGAGGTGTAGTCTAGACACAGCCTAAGTTGTCAAAGTCACACAAGAATGTAGGCTCTGAGTCACCGTATTCTTCAATGAACAAACACGTTGCACTTCTATAATTATGAGAAATCTAAGGCTTACTTTCCATTCTCAGCCTATACGTTTTTTCATGAAGGAATGGGAGACAACAGAATCATTCACCTAGACTACAACTACACTGTGGAGCTATTTTGGGATACCCAAAGTATCCCACAATAGCTATTCCATGTCTCTTTTTAATATAATGGGCTTGCTATTCCGGCATCCCTGTAAACCTCGTTCCATGAGGATTAAGGGAGTTTCAGAATAGCGTTCTATTTAGAAATTCGGTGCTGTGTAGACAACACCAAATTTTGAAATAAGCTATTTTAAATTAATTCAAAAAAAGCTATGCAATTTGCATAGCTCAAATTGCGAAGCTTATGTCAAGATAAGGGTGCATGTAGGTGCACCCCTAGTAAGCTGAAAGCCCAAGAAAATTTCAGCAGCAGCAAGAATAACTGTGACATTAAGGGGAGAGAGCTGTTTTTTCTTGTTTCATGCATTGTTTCAATAACAAATAAATACATTAGAAAATCAAGCTATAACAGTAGTACTTTATAGAAAGCATAGAAAAAAATGTGTTGGGGAATAATTATTCTGCATGAATAACAGGGAAAAAATCCTGGCTCCAAGGCAAAAAAAAAGAAAAACTCACATTGACTTTGAGAGACTAAATTTCATCCAAGATCACCCAGGAGACTAGTAAAAGGTGAAAGATTTTTACTGCTAGTCTGAATCCGGCCTAAATTTGTACCGACCAAAATGCAAAATCATTTTGTGAATAATGCACAGGTTTGGAACTAAGGGAGTGGGGTTCAGTTCAAACATCTGCCATAGACTGCCTGCGAGACCTTCAAGTCACTCAAGTAAAGTTACAGCAAGTTAACCTTTCTGTGCCTCAGTTGCGGATGCAGAGGGTAGGGTGAGGGGTGGTGGGAGGCAGCCTTGTCCCCAGGAAGTTTTGCAGTCCCACCCTCACCCAGCCCTGCAGGGGTGGGCAGGCTTCATAGGGGTGGCTGATGGGTTGTTTGTGGAGGGGCAGGGAGGGAACCTCCCAAAGGCTCAGGCACCCCCTTTAATTCTCTGTTTTGTTTGTTTGTTTGTCTCCTGCAGATGGTGAGGGCCATAAAAACAGTTCTGCTGACCGGATCATCCGCTTGGGTGGGTCATCCCACATCATCATCAGATTTTCTGCTCTGGGCTTCCCCAACTTCAGGAGGGCTATTGATGGAAGCCACATCCCTGTCCAGGCCCCCAACCACCATGCAGCACAGTATATCAATGGCAAGGGATACTTTTCTATGGTCCTGCAGGCCCTGGCCAACCACCGTGGACAGTTCACAGACATCTTCGTTGGCAGGTTGGGGAAGGCACACAACTCCCGCGTCTTCCACAACTCCAGTACAACAAGCTGGAGGCTGGCACTTTCTTCCCCGAGCGCAGCATCAGGGTCAGGGACATTGAGATGCCACTGTGCATTGTGGGGGACATGGCCTATCCCCTCATGACATGGCTTATGAAGCCCTACACTGGCCACCTTGACCAGATCATGGCCACCTGGGCAGGGCCCGCATATAGGCTGAATGCACTTTTGGGCCTCCTGACCCGCCCAGATGTGAGGGAGCTCCACATCCCCTTGGAGGATACCTGTGACACATCCAGATCATAGGGTACTAGCTTCAGCATGATGGTGGTCACTGTACTGGCTGCGTCCTCCTCCTCCTCCTCCTTGTCCTCCTCCACCTGGGCTGGGACTCCTGGGTGGGTGACAATGGGCGTCTCCAGCCCTGAGTCCACCACCAGGGATGGGAAAGGGGCTGCACTGTCCCCAAAGACATGGTGCAGGTCATCATAATAGGAGGAGGAGTGGGGTCGGTCCCTGGAGAGTGAGCTGTGCTCCCTCGCCCTGGCATAAGCCTGACACTGGTCCTTGATTTTGCTGAGGATCTGCTCCAGGCTCCTGGTATAGCTCTTCATGGCCACGCTGTCTGCCATCTGTCCATAGATGTCAGTGTTGTGCCATCTGGAGCAGAGATCTTGGAAGATCTCCTCGTCTCCCCACACTTCCAGGAATGCCAGCATCTCCGTCCCAGACCAGGTTGGCGCACACCTCTTGCGGTCCCTGGCAGGCTTCTGGGAGCCCTATACATGCTCCCTGGGATGGGCAGAGGACTCATGTGGGGCTTGTGGCTGGACATAGTGCCCAGATGTGTGGCACTGGCAGCTGCACTGGCAACTGTGAAGGCCTGCATCCTGCCACAAGCCCTGTCCCCTGGGTCTGAATCTTTAAGAGCTGCCAGGGAACAGGGGCTATAGAATTGTGATTAGTGTGGCCAGCAGGGCAACTGTGTTATTTCCTAGAGGCCTCTTTTTTTGACAAAACTCCCTATTGCACATCCGCACATACCCTTTTCCAAAAAAGCTTTTTCAGAAAAAAAGACTTGTTCCTCATGGAATGAGGTTACCGCTGCTGGAAAAAGCCGTCAGTTATTTTGACTTTCTGTCAAAATAACGGAATGGCAGTGTGAGCGCTATTATTGTTTTTCCAGAATAATGGGGCAGTGAAGACGCACCCTAAGTCTCATTTTCCAAATGCAGAATTAAAACCAATTTTGAAACTTTGAAATTGTCAAGAAACAATTGTTTTAATATGAACAATTCTGAGTAGAAGGTGATTATGCAGCATGGGCTCTAAACAACAACCCCTCTAAACATCAGCAATCTTCTATTTTTTCTATTTCTGGAAAAAAATCAGAATGTTCAGTCAGATCACATTTTATGTGTTTTTTGCTGAAGAGAGAAAGTTAGTTCCATTTTTTTGGTTTTCCACAGGGCTGTGTCTACACTGGCATGAATTTCCGGAAATGCTTAAAACGGAATACTATTTCGTTTTCAGTTTTTCTGGAAAAGGAGCGTCTACATTGGCAGGCTGCTTTTCCGGAAAAGCCCTTTTTCCGGAAAAGCGTCTGTGGCCAATGTAGACGCGCTTTTCCGGAAAAGAGCCCCGATCGCCATTTTCGCGATCGGGGCTTTTTTCCGGAAAAGACTACTGGGCTGTCTACACTGGCCCTTTTCCGGAACAGTGTTCCGGAATAAGGACTTATGCCCGACCGGGAGCAGAATAGTTTTTCCGGAATAGCGGCTGATTTTGTACAGTAGAGCATCGTTGCTTTTCCGGAAATTCAAGGGCCAGTGTAGACAGCTCTCAGCTTATTCCGGAAAAGCGGCTGATTTTCCGGAATAAGTGGCTCAGTGTAGACACAGCCCAGGAGTCCTAAGGCTCTTCAAGGGGACTATAAAACTCAAGCTTTAATTTGAATTGTTAAGACTGTTTGGCAGGGGGCCAACAGACTTGCTGGGCCCCTGGGCAAGATGGAAGAGTGCTGGATTCACACTACCAGAAGATAAGGGGGCCTTGGGTAGGAGGGAGCAGAGAGCCATCAACGTCACCTGCAATGTGCCCACCACACCCCAGACAACCCTCAGAGCCTCCCGGAGCATGTGGTAAGGTGCTCCAACAGCAATTTAAATGGCCTGGGGAACTGGATGCCACTGGTGCTTTGGTAAAGACAGTGGTGACCTGGAGCCCTAGGCTTTTTTGAGTCACCGGGCCCATTACAACTGTTTCCTTTGCTCCCTGCCATCGGCGTGCCTGCTGTTGGGTATTTGTATATTACTTTCATGTGGGAATTTTTATTTCCTTTTACTTTACCCAGTGTAGCTGATTTTTTTTTTCTTTATGAGGAGACATATTTTTGTAGATAAAAATATTACATCAGAAATTTATAATTTTTGTAATAATTTTTTGCTGTGCAAACTATAAAATACACTGACCTACATGTCCTATGTAATTATTTCCTATATGGATAAAGCTGCTGACTTCACTATGAAAGATTTGTTCAACCTCAATAGAACAGTCTTAACTTTATTGATGTTCAGCCAGCAAATGAAATATCAATTACCAGTCTCAAATGTTGATACAGCAACAATTGTGACTTTGTGAAATAACAAGTGGAAATTTTAATTAACCATTAAAAAAAGGAATGAAAAAGGAGGAGCAAGAAGAAGCTCATAGATGAGAGCTCCAAAATTTAAGATTAACTACAGAGGGTTTAGTTTTAATCAGGACAAGGATATAAAATTATTATAAGTGGCAGCAAACAAGGCCAGATTTATATCTTAGGTGTCCCTAGGCACAAGGGATTGGAGCCCTCACATCGTTTGGGGCCGCTCAGAGCTGTCCCCACTGCCCACAGTGCCTCAGAGCTTCTAACTTCTGCAGGCAGCAGGGGAACATTTCAACTTTTAACTTTTTAGGTGCCTCATCACCTAGGCTGTGTCCAGACTCAGGGTTTTTTTCGGGAAAAGTAGCCTTTTCCCGAAAAAACTTCCCCTGCGTCCAGACTCAAGCCGCGTTCTTTCAAAATTATTTCGAAAGAACGCGGCTTTTCTTTCGATGGCGGTAAACCTCGTTTCACGAGGAAGAACGCCTTCTTTCGAAAGTTCCTCTTTCAAAAGAAGGCGTTCTTCAATGTAAATAGGGCTTCCTCGAAAGAGAGCATCCAGACTCGCTGGGTGCTCTCTTTCGAAAAAGCGGATTGCTCTTTCGAAAGATCCGCCTGCAGTCTAGACGCGATCTTTCGAAAGAGGCTCTTTCGAAAGATGCTTTCGAAAGAGCCTCTTTCGAAAGAAGCCTGCAGTCTAGACATAGCCCTAGTGCTCCTCTGCCCATAGAACCTCCTATTGCCCAGCATACCCTTGCCCCACACAGCCACAACTTCCCAGTGCCCTACATAGACCCCACACACACTACCCAGAGTCCTAACAAACACAGACCTCCCTACATCCTCACTGCCCAGAGCCTCCACACAAACCCCTCCAGAGATTCACTCTCCCAAATCCTGCAACCCCAGCTTTACTAAGAGGTGATTCTTTCCTCCCTTCCTCCCCAAAGGGTTCCATGAGGCCATCTTCTCCCCAGACATCCCTATTCCTTGCCAGGACCCATGAGTGGCAACATTTGAATTTTTAGGCATCCTTAGATGCCTGCATCCGTAGGCACATGACTAATGGGAGTTGCAGCTCTGGCAGCAAAATAAAATTGCAAACATTGTCATTCACCAAAAATCCTATAGCTTATAGGTTACATCTCTTGATTTTCCATACCTTTGCCATTTCTTCTGTAATAGTTATACCTTTGTCACCTGAAATATGGAGGCCAGATCTTCACCACTCTAGTTCAGTATCGCTCAATTGTGTTCATTGCTAATTTACAGCAGATGAATATCTGGTCTATAGAAATGTGTGCTTTCAGTGATGAACCATCACTTGTATAAGTAGACCCATGAAAGGTAAACTGCTCTCCAATGGAAATAAAGACTTCACAATCAGTGGGAAAAGATGACATACACCAAGAATGGGATAAGAAAATACAGTCTTATGTTGATGATTTGTCTAATGGTCACATAGTAGATTATCTACTGCACACTGTAAAAGGTCTGAATTCCTGGTAGGGCAGAGCTTCACTTTCCCCTGATAATCACTAGTCCCTAGAACTATGTCTCATTCCATATAGTCCTCTTTCATTGGCTACATGAAGGTTGAGAATGATGCCGAATGGAAGGGACCAGTGCAGGAACTGTTGTGCAGGGACTATTTCTCTGAATCTATGTCTATGCTGCACTGGAGTTTGGGCACTGGGGATATGACACACAGAAGTGCTGAGCTGTAACTTCTCTGTGGACACAAACTAAAGGATCCCTAGTTTGCACTTAAATAGTCCTGTCTGAGGACGATCACATTAAAGTGGTATAGGAACCTTTTAGTTCACTCTCACAGTGTCTGCATAGGGAAGATATACCATGGCCAGTGGTGCTGACACCGAAGTGCTGGGGGTGCTGACGATATTGAAATATCACAACCCATGTATATGGTTTCTGTGGTTTCCCTCATCAGCACCTCCCCACTTTAAGAATTATTCCAGAACCCGTGACCATAGCACATTAGTGCACACTTCTGTTCACAATCCCATAGTCTGAATTGTGGGGCAATGTAACCAAGCCCTTACCTTGAATCCAAGGTAACAAGAGTCTTGCTTACCCTGTTCCATACATCTGTTTATGAAAATCAGCAAAAATTGGGGACAAATCAATACAAGGTAGATTGTTTAAATTAAAAGAAATGTGATAAGAGTGATTACAGTTCCTACTAAAGTCAAAGTTTGGCATGGCAATCAACTGAGAAATTCTAACAATGGGAGGAAATTTGTAAAACTGGAGTCACTTTTGACTTGTTAATGGTAACGCCATGAGGTTGTCACTTTTTTAAATATTATTGGTGTACAGGTCACTAAATGGGAGAAGAGGGATAGTTGGACTGAAAGGAACAATCTTGCCTTCTTAACTGCTACTCCTACCATCTCTTGAAATAACTATGACATCATACTTTGGGCCATTTGTTGGCCTGCTCAAAGGCCTGGAAACATATCACATAATCACCACCTCCACCAGCTTTGCCTGCATCCCAGACAATAACTGAAAAGAGATGGTTCTTGTCTCACCCAATACCGTAAGTCATTCTCTTTCATCTTCTTATTTTCCCTCTTTCTGTTCTTTTTGCCTTCTAATAATAGTCTGATTTAGCCATAGACAGCTCTTTCCTTTGTGACTACCGAAGAGACACAAGCTAAAAGTATTGGTACAAGTTTGCTAGGTCACAAATTGTCTGTTAAGATTGATTGGGACTGTGTTCCTTGGCAGTGAGAATACATATGAAAGTCACCACCAGAAAGAGAAACTGTGTTTTCTCTCTTTATTTTTATTTTTTCTCCTCCTTCATGTGTGTTTGCCTTTATTTTATCTTAAAGAGAGCAGGATCAGACTCAAAAACAACATCACAAGATGATTTCAGCTAACTCTTTCTTTTGCTCTAAACTGATCAAACGGGGATTTCCCTGTAAGAAATCTATTCAGCTAATGGGAAAAGAAGTAAGGGCTATTAATAAAATGAAAGCTTTCATTAATGATTTACATTTTAAATGCTTTAGCTCCTTCTCCTTTTTCTGTAAAAAAAAATATGTTAATGATGATTGTTACCACTGATAACCTGATGTGAAACTCCAAAACAAACATCACTGTTTAATGATGTAACAGTGAACGATGGTTTCATTAACATCTTATTCCTTGCTGGGCCTAAGATACCCCCTTTACCTACAAAACAGGGTGAATGAGCGTAGGAGTGACTCATACAGTTAAGCAATTACAAGAAGCAGTGGGTGTTAGCTGCAGCTCCGCCATTGTTTTTGACACTAGAACTGATGAGCACATCTGTTTCCTTTCTTGATTTGTGCTGCAAATAACAAAGACAACTTTTATATTCTATTCAATCTGTTTGTTTGAAGCCTTCAGATGGATGTGGCCTTCAAAGCCTGAGCTCCAGAACAAAAGGCAACATCCAAACAAAGTGCAAATTCTGCTATGGAATCTGTGTGGAGAGGCTGTGTAGACATACTTCAATATATGATTGGAGTAGGCAGGCCTAATTTCTGGAGACAGAAACTCAGACCTCAGGGATCCCTATTTAAAGAGCTGAATGTTGTACTATGGCAGCTTTAGCAAAGCTATCTGGCCCCATGTAACATAGTTAACACACTGTTCTAATTTACTAACTGGCTAAAGAAATAGAATAAAAGCAACAAATATGAAGCAACAAATCATAATCAACAAATTAAGCCTGCACCCTCACAAATGTAGTCAGAACAGCGAGAAATCCTGTGGCACCTTATAGACTAACAGATTTATTGGAGCATAAGTTTTCGTGGACAAAGACCCACTTTGTCTTTAGTCTATAAGGTGCGATAGGACTTCTCGTTGCTCTTGCAGATTCAGACTAACACAGCTAACCCTCTGATACTTGTCACCATACAAATGTAGTAGGTCCATTAGACCTATCTTTTTGAATGACAGATTGGACTTTATATTATTGAGAGAGATTTTGGCATGATTCATACTCAAAGGCCCCTAGTTTCTCAGTAAGGGAAATTACCTAAACTTTATCCGGTTAAAAAAAACCCTACTGTGTGGTGTATGTAGTCAGGGCTGTTGGTAAATGTGTAATCCACTGATTTTGAAAAGAAAAAGAAAGCAATAGTTACATCAGCTCCCATGACAAAAGAAAACAGTATTCCAGCTGTGGGCTGGAGCGCGCAGTTTGCATGATTCCATTAAAATTTTGTTAGCGCTCTTATGGAAGCTCAGTAAGAAATATCACAGTGCTACATCCCATTGCTAATGCATATTTCATGGGGGTAGCATTCTAGCCAGGTGAGCTGTCTCTGTTGCATTTTAAGAAAATCAGAAAGTTTCCTTAAAAATGGATTATTGCAGCTTCTCTCTAAATGTATTCCGTCAGCTCCTAACAGCTGAAACTGCTTCTTATTTACATCCCTAATCAATGAGCAAAAACCTGTTAAAAGGGAGGACTTTTGAACACGTTCCTGGACAGAGCTAACATTCAGTTGAATCTAGTAATGCACTTTTTGGCAAATCCTATTTGTGGTTCTTTGGCTATTTTTTGACCAAGAATTATCACACTATGGGATCACATGCTCTCATTCTCCTTTCCTGTCTCTTTACTGAGGCTACGTCTACACTGGCCCCTTCTTCGGAATAGCCATGCTAATTTAGAACTTTGGAATAGGGAAATGTGCGGGGATTTAAATATCCTCCACGGGATTTAAATAAACATGGCCGCCGCTTTTTTTCCGGCTTGGGGAAAAGACGGAAAAGAGCGTCCAGACTGGCGCAATCCTCCGGAATAAAGCCTTTCAAGTAGGAATATGAGATCCTCTGGAATAGGGCTTTATTCCGGAGGATCGCGCCAGTCTGGACGCTCTTTTCCGTCTGTTCCCCAACCCGGAAAAAAAGCGGTGGCCATGTTTATTTAAATCCCACGGGGGATATTTAAATCCCCCGCTCATTTCCCTATTCCAAAGTTCTAAATTAGCATGGCAGTGTAGATACAGCCTGATTGTTTTCTGAATCATGCAGCAAAAACAAAAGAGAAAAGCACAAAATCATCATAAAATATATAAACTGTTCCCGATGAGATAAAGAATTGTTTCTGGAGAAACTACCTCCCAAATTATGCAATTTCCTGTTTCTCCTGTACCATTTTCTCAGAGCACTTTTCATAGAATGTTGGTGAAGCTGTTTGGAAAAAGAAGGAACCTCATTGCTTCAATAGGCTAATGGTTTGGCAGTCTTCAAAACCTCTACCCCTGATGCTGTTTCTTCCTTCTCCAAAAATGGAATTTTTTGCAAATGTCTTTGTGCTGATGAAGATTCAGCTTCTAAGACTATGTCTATACTACCAGGTTATTTCAAAACAATAACTTCCTAAATAACCATTTGAAAATAAGCGTATTTGGAAATTCCTTCACAAGCAGGAATTATTATTTTGAAATAACAGGCGTGGTAGTGCGGATGCTCCCCTTGATATTTCGAAATGAGGGGAGTTATTTAGAAATAACTAGACATACCCTAAGTGTGCTTACTTTTAATTGCCTTTGAGCGGGTTGAAAGAATTCAACAACCAGGCCTGCACAAGCTGTTCCCTATCATTGTACCAAATAGCTCTGAATTCACATGTGGACATGTATAGTGGCATGGGCACATACAATAGCATCTTCAGGTACTGCTTCCACATTTTAAATGTTATTACTTGAAGACCTATTGGTAGCTGAATCTGTGATCAATGTAGAGTATTAACAAACCATAAAATTAAACCTCAAAAGCCTCTGGTTTAAGTGTTCAATTCAAAACTCTTGGAAGTCCAAAAATATAGAGGGGCATAGCTATGCAGTTATAAATTCATTTCCATGGAGATGAATTGTTGCTGAAATCAGACATTTAAACAAAAAAAGTTATCCCAGTGATTAGGACAAACAAGAAGACTAAATGATTGCAGGTATTTTAGGCTAAACTGACTAGTGCAATTTTTCATCCACGTCCTTTTATTTTGTAGCTTTCATTTGCTTTCTAGCAGTGGAGATAGTGTAAACAATACCTAAAATCAAATACTTCCTTTTAGCAACCACAGAAGCTGGTCTGAGTGGATGCTCAACATTCTAGCTGTCAAAATAAGTGGCTTGGAGCAAAAAATAGAGTGTGTTTAAAGTGGTAATAGAAGCTCAAAATATCTCTCCTAGAAAACAGGGGTGTCCTGAACTGTGGTACAAGACGTGAGGGACAGCAAACTGCAAAAGAGAAGATAGTCTGTATGACAAAAGAGTGTCAATCTGGTAAGCATTTAAACTGACAAGATGATTGTTGGAGATGGACTTTGTGCACTATTATGTGGAACAAGTGTAGATTGTTCCTGGGACTTTAAATGCAGCTTGCACATGGAGAACAGCAGTAGAATGTTAAGTTAGTTGCAATTCAGCCATTCTAGTGTTTATTAGCAGAAGATGTGACTGTTGAAGTTTTCAAAGCAGTGCTAAGGATTTAGCCAAGCATACTCCATTAATCTTGAACACAGAGAACAGCAAGCATCCTGGATATAGCAGTGCTGCAGGCAGAGACCCAGGGAGCTAAAGGAAGCTCCTGATAGGCTGCAGTGATACGCAGGCTGAGGCCCTGAGGCAAGGGCAAAGAGGGTGCTGGCATTGAAGGGAGATGGCCTGGGGAAATCAACTAAGGAGTTGGAGGGGAGCGCAAGGAGTGGTTAGTCATTGAGTGTGTCTCTTAAGCTGGGACCCAGAGTAGTAGGAGGGATCAGCCCTTCCTCCCCTGACTGTACTGAGTCATTGCAGCACACATACACCACAGAAGGGGGAGTACCGAGGGTGGCACAGCTGGAGGGATTGGGGTGCAGGCGTGAGCTGTAGGCTGTGGCCAAGGAGTTCAGAATGTGGGAGGCAAGTGGGGTGCTGACTCTGGGAGGGTATGTCTACACTAGCCCCCTAGATCGATCTAGGGAGGCTAATGAGGACGACCAGATATTTAATATTTAAATATCTTGCGCTTGATTGGCATGTTCCCGGCTGGTCGCCATTTTAGAAATTGACTAGCCCGAAGTAACTGCCCACGTCTACACGTGGCAGTGAAACGGGATTATGGAATAAAGCCCCTAAATCAAATAAGGTGGTAAACCTCATTCCACGACATCACTGCAGCTTTATGATGTCTCAGCTTTGAAATACACTCTCTTTATGGCTTAATGGTTGTAAAATACTTGTTTGAATTTCTAGTTAGCAAAACAGTTTTGCTCTGTCCATTAAATATATGAGCATGCCCCACTAACAAATTAACTTGTCAAGCTCATAGATCTATGAAAGTCTAAATCCACAATACCTTGGATGTTGATCTGTTCCTTGACAGGTGAACATACACACAAATGTGTATATAAGATCATATTTAAGGCAAAACTTTCAGATAATTAAACCCAGAAGGAATTCCAATGAATTAATCAAGAAAATATATTAAAGAACAAATTAGCTATGCACCAAGAAGAATGATAATTCAGTTCTTCTGAATGTTTCATGTGACTGAATTTACATGTCAGTCTATTAAAATTAAAGTCTGGGTATTAAAACAATCATGCAGTGACAACTACTACATCAGAATACATCTGTCTGAGGGAAAACACAGATTTGATTAACTTAATGATCTATAACTTCTTTTTATTGTCCTTTATCTTACTAATGTGGCAAAGCTCCAGCCATGCCCCATGGGTTCTGTCTTTCTAGTCAGTTATTATATTCCTCAGAAGCTCACTCTGATACTCCTCACCTCCTCTTATCTTTTTCTAGTGTCCAGAGTCACAGCTTACCGAGCCATTATCATCATTGGCAAAGTCAAAGGATTATGAGGAGACCCCACCATAATCCTGGGTCTCCTTTTTCTAGGATTAGACTTTTGAGTAGTGTGGGGAAGGTTGGGGGGAACCCATACCCACCCACTAGTCCGTGTTCCAGCCCAGGGACCATAGGTCGGCAACTGACAGGGTTTTCCTCAAGCCCAAACATAGCAGCCTTTTCCCTGGGCCACTTCCCCAACTGCTCCCCTAACAGCTTCTCTCTGGTGCCTGAATGAATCTTTCCCTTTTCAGTTCTCAGCTCTCAGCTTTCTTAGGGCATGTCTACAGTAGGAATTAATTTGAAAATAATTTATTTCAAAATTACTCCTGAAATAACTATTTTGAAATAGCATGTACACACTACTGGGAAGCCTTAAAATTATTCTGATCAGGCTCCCTTAATGTGTATGTGCTACTCGATATAGCACCCCAGGAAACACTGAGAGCGATTACTTTGAATAACTCTGGGGAGTCATTTCAAAATAGACATTTCAAAATAACTATTTCAAAATAAGTATTATTCCTCAAGGAAAGCAGGAGTTATTATTTCAAAATAACCAGTGCTTTATTTCCAAATAATGGTGTTGGTAGTGTGGATGCTCTGCTTGTTATTTCAAAATAAGGGGAGTTAGTTTAAAATAACTCCCTAGTGTAGACCAGGGCTTACTGCAATGCTGCTCATAGCCTTTGCCTTGAGTCTCTTGGCTTCTCTCATCAGTTATCTATAATTCTTATTTTCTGATTTATACATATTACTATTCATTTCTCCTTTCTCCTTTCTTCCATTTGTTTTACAATTTTACATTTATAATTATAGTTGTCTCATAATTAATGAAAATTCTTTCTGCTCCCTCCAATATTTTAGTTTGTTAAGGCCTGCCCATTCTGGATTACACTAATGACAATTCCAGTTCTACAAACCTCCCTCATTTGGATGCGAAACCTAATCTTAAACCTTGGCTTTAGCAAAATGAATGCATATTCCATGGAATCATTAATAAAATCTTTCTGCTACTGTCAAATAAAGTTCTTGGGAAGTTCTCTGATATAAGTGTTGAATGCATTGTCATTTTACAGTATTATTGGATGTGACACCAGATGCTATAAAAGACAGAACTTACTCTGTTGCTCACTTGTGGCTAAAAAGCCAGCAATTTAGAAAGATATTTAATTTGTATGAAACAGCATCCACAGAAATTAGCTCTTTTGGGGGGGGGGGGGGAGCGGAGGGCGGGTTATTGTGTGTTGCTTCACAGTACTGTAACCTTTAATTACTCCATGTTTTTTCTCCAAACATGCAAATTTTGAAATTTAAAAAGTGCCAGTTGGTGGGCCTGTGTACATTTATTATTTTTGCTTAATACAGATAAGCTCATTTTTCCTATGCTACTCTATAGCATGATTATATACAAGCAAAGAAATCCTTAGCTGCTGTAATTATCACATATCCATTGACTTCAACTTATCTACAAAAGCTTAGACAAGCTGAGGCTCTGGATAATTTTTCTTAATTACATCTTGAAGGCATTCATCTAATGTGTAAATATCACAATTTAGGTGATGTGTAACATTTCAAGATAGTTTTGCACCTTCCTCTGAAGTGTACCAGGCACTGAAAGAGGCAGAATGATATAATAGAACTGAGAATAGGTAGAACTGATCTGAAACAGCTGTTCTTATGATACCATATTTGTTTAAAAATATACATTTTACTTGTCGTATCTGGCAGTGGTCCATACTGTCAGCTGTTCAATGTTGTCTGGTCAAGGTTCTCGGGGTTGTCCTGGTACGCTTCTGACAGGACCTTTACTCCGTCAGTGATTATAAACTTTCAGCTGCATGCATAACTATCAGTGCTCCCTTTATCTAGCGTGTTAGACCCCGTGCACTTGGGTCAACACTGGTGATCTCTGAAAGCCCCCAGAAATGACAGATTCAAGCAAGGTCTGAAATCAATCAAGCAGATTTATTGTCAAATACGAAGCTCTGATAGTTGGTAGCAGAGATTCTACAATACTGCACACTTGGCTCACATTGACAAGGTACCAACACATAACAGGACTATCTCCACTTAACAGATATTAACAGTGGTTAGTTAGAGTTAAGCCACTGTGCATTCTGCAAGTCTAGGCAATGACACCTGCCGTTCAGGTGCCTAGTGCATCCCTCCCACCCCAAGATCAGTTGGTGTGCATCACTTGCGGTGTCTTTTTATAGACATGTAGAAATAACTTACATCATTTCTTTACGTACCAGGTTACCACCCTCTGTTGCCCTGTTACTACCCCTCACCTTATGGAAGGGGAGCTTATTAACTATCCTTCATGCTGTCAGTCTTGACCCAGTCCTGAACCTAGGTTGGTATGTGCATTCGTTTTTGGGGAGACTTTGTACCAAGACATTTCTTATTAAGATTTTCTTCTACTCCCCTTTGGCTTACAGTTTGTACTCGGTGCTTCCCTATTTCTTTCCATGTTCCACCTAACTTACACAATCACATAGTTATCAATAGGGCCTCTTTCTTGGCTCCTGTGTTACTGAACCAAAGTCTTGCTTGCTAGATTGCAGGCCTGTTGCTGTTTTCATGTTACAGGCCTCTATTAAGCCTGCTGACTCCTTGTTACCGACCCTCAACTTATTACATTACTAATAGGTATTTTTAAGCTGCTCAGTTCATTTTCTTCTCCTCACCTCTCTGTTTTCGTGTTGAAATTCAAAATTTCATGTGTTTCAAAATTTTAAAAAATCACAAAGCAGCTCTAATGTGTTCTAATTGAAACGACACACTTAAAAACAGAGCAATTTGAAATAAGTCTCATTTTGTTAATTTTATAAATGAACAATAAACAATCCAAGTTTTTGAAAAGTCAACTTAGTATTTTTAAATATAGGCTATTTAAAAACTTTTTTTGTCCCACTACAGGTTAAAGTAATTTAGAATGCTAGGCCTATACTAGACACTTTAGCTCTGAGTTACTCTTCTTTCTTTACAATCCTTCAGTTAAGACCAAGTGGCAAGAGCCATTTAGCAGATTGCTTTGAGTGTAATTAAATGTTTCTTATATATTTTAGCAACATTTCTGCTCTTCATCTCCACCATCATTTTGCTCTCTACTCATGCAAACCATAGAAGTTAAAGTAAAAAAAAACAAACTTGTATGTGTCATTAATGATGACCAATCAAATACACAAGAGCAAAGTACTTCAAATGAGAAAATTTTACAGCAATATTATCTCTTTATATTTCACAGTTTTTAGCCTCAGAACTCAGTGTTGTTTGTCATTATTTTTTGAAGCCACGGCATGTATAGACATTTTATGACTTGTGTCCTATTTACACTTTGGCCTTCTGTATTATGTGAATCTAGTGTGTACCACTTGCCATTCATTAATATCCTGTACTGACAGTCCCATTATGCAGCTTGGTGTACTGCAGCTTAAAAGTATAGCTGCATTCTGGAACATTCAGTGCGCAGTAGCAATGTCCATTTAGGAACTTAGGGCATGTCTAATCTACATCCCTCTTTCGAAAGAGGGATGTAAATTAGATAGATCAAAATTGCAAATGAAGCCGGGATTTGAATTTCCCGTGCTTCATTTGCATAATGGCAGCCACACGTTCTTTCGAAACCAGTATTTCGAAAGTGAAACCACCATCTAGACGCGGTTACTTAGAAAAAAAAAACCTTTTCCGAAAGATCCTGTACTCCTCATTTTTTGAGGAGTACAGGATCTTTCGAAAAAGGGGTTTTTTCTTAGAGAACCACATCTAGATGGTGGTTTCACTTTCAAAATACCTGTTTTTGAAAGAATGTACGGCTGGCATTATGCAAATGAAGCACGGGAAATTCAAATCCTGGCTTCATTTGCAATTTTGATCTGTCTATTTACATCCCTCTTTCGAAAGAGCGATGTAGTTTAGATATAGCCTTGCTGTGTGGCAAGCTGACACATTGTGATTCATGCCTTGGCTTAATGAGCAATTACTTACTATGTGCCCAAGCTTAGAGGACACTATGTAAAGGACATTTACAGAATGTACAGTAATTTGTGATTCTATAGTATAAATGAGTATCAGTTCCTTTAAAATGCATTTCTATCTAGCATAATAATAAAGCATAATCAGAATCATATACAAAGTCCATTAAAATTCATGAAAAGACCTCCATTGGCTTCACTGGACTTTGAACTGACCTCATAGACTATACATTTCAGTTTAGGGGAAACTATTGGTCTTGAGCTGAATACCTGAATTATAATAGCCAATAATAATCTCCAAGTCTATTTTCAGATACAACTGTACATTTCACCTCATTCTTTTTAATTATATCAAAGGAAGGAAATAAGTATAAATAGGGACCCACATTTTCAAAACTTACACATGCCTCAGTTTGTATATCTAGTGTATTTTTAAGTGAGGTACCTCCCGCAAAAAATAAAGGCATCCATATTCATTGGTCACTTTTGAAAATTTAGGCCAATGAGCTATCTGAGAATGCAGTCACACAACTTCACAGATAAATATTTACAATTAGATTATAATGGAAACATTTTTTTTTGGAAAGTAGTTTAGCATAAGGAAAAACAGAAGACTTTTCAATGTATCACGATGGTACCAAACATTATGTAAGGAGATTTAGTAGTCTGAGTTAGCATTGTTTAAAGAAAGATTAAAAAAAGACAACTGCAAAATTGGCAGTTTTTGTCATCTTTCATGCATATATGGTTTTCACAATTAATATAACCCATGCTGTACACTCATAGCCCAGTGCAAGACAGAGGTGTGTTACTGGGCTATAATAGCAAATATGGATGTAATCAGTTGAATGTGAAAAAGAATATCATCTGTTCCTGATGAGGCAACATTCACACCAAGTACACCAGTAATTTGAACAATGGATTCAAGATTTTTTCCAATATAAACCTCATCTATATTTAGAGTCTTATAAATTGGAAAAGTTCATTTGACTTCAATGGAGCTATCTCGATTTACACCAGCTGAGGACCTGGCCCAATGTATTTACCATACATGAAAAACATTATGGTTGGTCTCTTTTAGAATATCTAACCTAAAAAATGGGTAAAAATAGAAGACGTGAAATAACTACTGAGTAGTACAACTATGAGATAACTATTAGGTTTTATCACAAATGAAGATGAATATGAAAAGAATCTCATCACCAATGAGGATGAATATTGAAAAATCAGATATATTATGCTATTTACTATATCTACATAATATGCATCTTTTCAGAATGCAGCGTTTTTCCTGCTATTCAAACTGAATTGACATATTTCAGATAATAGACATCTAAGGAAAATACAAAATGACACAACTTATATGTGAATACATATGTCAATAGAATTATTTCAGTTGTTACAGAGATCTTTCTGATCGTTAGCTTTTGTACCTTTTCTGAGTGCAAGTCTATATATTTGCTAAATAAAAAGAATACATGAGCCCCAACATACTTTGAAATATCACAAATTATGTCAATGAAATGGAATTGTCTCAGTCAGTGAGCAGGAGGGCTATAGAGTCACAGACCTACTTATGGCATTTATTTCTCAGGTATAAAATTCTCTACATTATATTTATGAAGTGCTCTGATTTGCACAATTGCTACCTTTTCATCTCTTTACCTAAAGAGACAATGTGATATAATCTATAGGGGAAAGGACTAGAGCAACCTAGGATCTTGACATGATACTAAGTTATTGTGTTTCTTCAAGAGGCACTCATTTTAAAAACAAGAGTGGGGCCAACTGGACATGAGTAACTGAAAAATGTTTCCTGCTGATGTACATTATTTTTAGTTAAAAATTGATGTACAATGCCAGCAAAAATTGGGTGCAATAGGTGTATAATCCTCATCTTGAAGAAATACAATTGTCACATATGTGTACATTTTATGCATATATGTATGGATTCATATGTACACCTATTTAGTGAACTCAGATGCTTAAATCAAAGCACAAATTAGTTTTCTTGCAATTCTTATTTAACCATGTAATTAAGTTCTTAGGATTTTTTTTTCTTTTTGAGAATTTACAGGGGTTACAGTCTCTCCAATTTAATTTTGCATTTTAGGAGCTTTAGGCGTACACTGTGGTAAATCGACAATAAGGGCCAGGTTCTGCCACATTTACACACTGAAATTAAAGTTACTGTTCAAGGAGTAAGATGATACATTATGTTAATAAGTGTGGCAGAGCCTAACATTTTGTGTATGACCTGATCCTGAAATTTTAACACATGTGACTGGTTCGAGAGGTTTTTCTACACTGCTCAATGCAGTATTCGGGGTTTCATCTTATATAGGCACCTTCTCAAGCATGGAATGGGCTACTTATGTGCTAGATGAAGTATATGATTCAATCCATAGTAACAGGCGGCACAGTTTGTATTATCTCTGAAGCAGCCTGAGAGGGAGATTGTGAATCTTCTTAGGCCTGGATTACTACAACACTATCTTCTCCATGCTCCAGGTGTCCCTAATTTTGGAACACCCATGGTATGGACTTGGGCAAATGAAAGTGGCTCTGTGTGCTGCTTCTGCTGGGGGAACAGCAGTGCAGTGACATGTTCCGCTGTGGGCTTTTCCCTACCAATCCCATAGCGGTAAGGTTAGGGGACCAGGTAAGCATCCCACCCCCATCTCCTTCACTCTCTCCCTTGACCAGCAAACTCTAATCTAGCAAACCCTGTTTCCCAGGGTTGCTGCATTAGAGATGTTCAAGTGTATTGCATTAGGTCAACATAAAACACCTTCAGTCAACCTAATTCTCTATGGCTAGGTCTAGACTACATCCCTCTGTTGGCAGAGGGATGTAAATGAAGCACTTCGAAAGTGCAAATGAAGCCAGTATTTAAATATCCTGTGCATCATTTGCATAAACACATAATGGCACTCTTTCAAAAAAGCCTCAAAAAATGAGGTTCACAGGATCTTTCGAAAAAGCATCATGTTTTTTGAAAGAACTGCGTCTAGACTGCAGTTTCAATTTCAAAATAGCGCTTTTTTAAAAGAGCACCATTACGTGATTATGCAAATGAAGCGTGGGATATTTAAATCCCGGCTTCATTTGCACTTTCAAAGTGCTTCATTTACATCCCTCTACCAACAGAGGGATGTAGTTTAGACACACCCAGGGAATATGTCTAGACTACAAGCCTCTTTCGAAAGAGGCTTTTATGAAAGTATCTTTAGAAAAAGCCTCTTTTGAAAGAGAGCATCTAGACTGCAACCACTTCTTTGGAAAAAGCAAGCTGCTTTTTCAAAAGAGAGCACTCAGGCAGTGGGGATGCTCTCTTTGGAAAAAGCACTGTTTGCATTCAAGAACGCCTTTTTTCAAAAGAGTACTTTTGAAAAAAGGCATTCTTCCTCGTAAAATGAAGTTTACTGCGGTCAAAAACCCCGTCGCATTCTTTTGATTTAATTTCGAAAGAACGCAGCAGGGGAAGATTTTTCGAAAAAATGCCATTGTAGACATGTGTCTACAATGCAATGATGCTCCCACTGATTTAACTTGCTCACAACATCAACCTAATAATGCCACCTCTATGAGAGACATCGCGCTAAATGTTGACGCTGTTAGGGAGACTGTGTCTGTGTAGACACTGCAATATTTACATCTCCTTTTGGCTATCACAGCCTGGAGTCCCACCACCACATCCCAGTGTACGAATAGGGGGAAGAGAGATAGGGAGAGCAGGTGTCTGGTTTTTACAGGGACAGTCCCAATATTTGGGACTTTGTGCTATATAATCACCTATCTCCCCCGCCCCCTGCACACCCCTCCCTGCATCCCATTTTTTCCCACTTGCTATTTGGTCACCCTAGGGGAAGGAGAGGAGTTCAGGATCTCCTTCACCCACTACCCATACCTCATATAAGGCATCTGAACTCAGGCTCTTCCCGCTCCCAGATCCTTCACTGCGAGGCAGTAGCAGTGATTAGAGCTATTTGTTCTGGGATGCTGTGGCCAGTTGTCAGAGCCCAGACAGGGCAGCGTTCCTGGTGCGGATGCTCACCCCTGACAGAAGGAGCTGATGTAGACATGAAAAGTCGCAGTGGTCACTACAGTGGCTGTAGGTCAACCTAACTTAGGCAACCTAATTTTGTAGTGTATACAGGCTTTAGTCTCCCTACTGCTCTAGAAAGGAATAAACTACAGCAGGACTAAGCCTCCCTCTTTCCTTCCCAGAAGTGCTGGGATAAGCAAGGCATGTTAATATGCATGAGGGAAAGAGTGACTCTGTGAAGCCATCCAATAACTTTTTTTCCAGATCGTAACTATTTCATATTGAAATTATAGCAGTAGCATATGCATTGCAATTTGTTTCCAATTTACATATTTCAAAATACATCTTCTTAGATAGATCAAATTTGCTTTTAATATTCAAACTGAACTCTTTTTTGAATTCACACATATGTTAGCAGTTTCATCTATAAATCAATCAGTGCTGCTTTGTTTTATGATCATTCTTATTCAGTGACAGTTGCCCAAGCAGGTGCTAATCATATGCAACATTATGGAATTTGCATTTACCTCTGTTTTCAATTTACATTCCCTGGCTCCTTTCTCAGCCAAAATGCCGCATTATTCCATTCATCAATCAAAATGTAAGACACATTTGTGAATGGTACTGTGGCCTCAGGCAAAGATGTCTGAACAAACCATTCCCTTAATACACAACAGGCACTTTCATAGTTGGATTTTTTCCCGAATTACAAGATTTATTGCTATCTTTACATCTCAATAGTCCTAGATCTGACCAGGCATATATTGTGATGCAATTTGTAAGAGGTGTGTGTGTGTGTGAGAGAGAGAGAGAGAGAGAGAGAGATTTTAAGCAAAAATAGATAGGAAAAAAAAGGTTAAATGTCTGTCAGATAAAGAAATATATTTTATGAGTTAAGTACCTGTGATGGACTTTCTTTTCCCACAGGCCCTATTAAGTCTTGTTCTTCCTCTTAACTTATTAATGAGATAGGACAAATACATCTCAAACTAGTGAATGGTTACAGTTGTGTTATACTTTGGAATCTAAAGTTAAAGTTTTCAAAAGCACCTAAGTTATTG